>NC_044031.1:536360179-536674545 GCF_901765095.1 Microcaecilia unicolor
GGCCAGACTAGTCCAGACAAGTTGTGTCATGTCCCCGTCAGCTGATGGCGTCAGGAAAAAATATATAAAAAGCTCAGAACTGACTCCACTCTCTTTAAATGGTGTTGATGCTGCCTTCAGCTCTTCAGTATCTTATATCAAAGCTAAGACTACTAAGGGCAATTCTTAAATTCTGGGTTTCCAGTTTTTTTTTTTGTTACATTTGTACCCCGCGCTTTCCCACTCATGACAGGCTCAATGCGGCTTACATGGGGCAATGGAGGGTTAAGTGACTTGCCCAGAGTCACAAGGAGCTGCCTGTGCCTGAACTCAGTTCCTCAGTTCCCCAGGACCTAAGTCCACCACCCTAACCACTAGGCCACTCCTCCTAGTTCAACCCCAAAGCTAAAACTTGCATAGTCAATCATCATTTTATGGCCATTAACCCAGGAATGAGAATCCCAAAGAAATAACTACTATCAGAATGGGCTACAATATACTCACTGTTAGTTTCTGAATTTATCAGACCAAGAATCCTTGACTACCATGGCTTCCATGGGTGGGTTCTGGACTGGTCTGACATAGATAGCTGGGTGGCTTGTGGGTGTGAGGATCGCCTGGTCACTTGCCTGCCTTGTGTGAAGGTGGTGGACCTCACACATCACCTAGATAAGATTTTAGTGCTGGGGAAGAGCCTGCATGTTTTGGTACACGTGGGTACCAATGACATAGGAAAATGTGGGAGGGAGGTTCTGGAAGTCAAATTTAGGCTCTTAGGTAAAAAGCTGAAATCCAGATTCTCCAGGTTAGCATTCTAAGCGCAGGACCACAGTCTCAATGCATGGTTTAGACTATGGTGCAAGGATGAGGGATTTAGATTTGTTAGGAACTAGATAACATTCTGGCGAAGGGGGAGCCTGTTCCAAAAGGATGGCTCCACCTTAATCATGATGGAACCAGGCAGCTGGCACTACCATTTAAAAAAAGAGTACAGCAGATTTTAAACTAAAATGAGAGGAAAGACAAGTCACCCAGGAGCGCATGGTTCTGTGTGGAATATCCTCGAAGGATACTATTGAAACATGATCTTTAGGGAATCCCAATAGAGAGGTTTAAATAATGGTGAAAGAAAGTCAGGAGTGTTTAATGGGAGAACAGAGTAGAGGATGCAAATTATTCCCGTCAACTTCAAAGCAGTTTGTAGAAGCTAGTAAAAAGCACAATTTGAAGTGTCTATATCCAAATACTAGAAACTTAAAAAATAAGATGGGAGAGTCGGAAATGAAGAGGTAGATATAATAGGCATCTCAGAGACCTGGTGGAAGGAGGACAATTGATGGGTCATTGTGTTATCAGGGTACAAATTATATTGCAATGATAGAGTGGATCTAATTGGAGCGGTGTGGCGCTGTATGTTAAAGAGGGAAGTGAATCAAATAAAATGAAGATACTTACCCTGTAGCAGGTATTCTCCGAGGACAGCAGGCTGGACATCATCATGCATGGGTCATCGTCCGCAACGGCCCAGAAGCTCCGGAATTTTAAAGAAAAAATTTTAAAGCTTCTAGAAGCAGCGCGATGGGCATAGGGACAACGCACCGTGCATGCACGAGTGACTTCCCGCCCGCGACGCCCGCGCGCTTCCCTCAGTTATATAACAAGCAAGAAGAAGAGAACAACTCCAAAGGGAAGGAGGGAGGGTTGTGATGATGTCCAGCCTGCTGTCCTCGGAAAATACCTGCTACAGGTAAGTATCTTCATTTTCTCCGAGCACAAGCAGGCTGGACATCATCATGCATGGGGTATCCCTAGCACCCAGGCTCACTCAAAACAATGAACAATGATCAATTGGGCCTCGCAACGGCGAGGACATAACTGAAATTGACCTAAAAACAAACACAATTAAGTGAGAGTGCAGCCTGGAACAGAACAGAAATGGGCCTAGGAGGGTGGAGTTGGATTCTAAACCCCAAACAGATTCTGTAACACCGACTGCCCAAAACGACTGTCGCGTCGGGTATGGGTATCATGTTGTAGGCAGTAGTGAGATGTGAATGTGTGGACTGATGACCACGTCGCAGCCTTGCAAATCTCTTCAATAGAAGCTGACTTCAGATGAGCCACTGACGCAGCCATGGCTCTGACATTATGAGCCGTGACATGGCCCTCCAAAGTCAACCCAGCTTGGGCATAAGTGAAGGAAATGCAATCTGCTAACCAATTGGAGATTGTGCGTTTTCCGATGGCAACCCCCATCCTGTTGGGATCAAAAGAAACAAACAACTGAGCGGACTGTCTGTAGGGCTTCGTCCGCTCCACGTAAAAGGCCAATGCTCTCTTACAGTCCAAAGTATGCAACTTGTCCTCACCAGGGCGGGTATGTGGACGGGGAAAAAATGTTGGCAAGACAATTGACTGGTTCAGATGGAACTCCGACACCACCTTCGGCAGGAACTTAGGATGAGTGCGGAGAACTACCCTGTTATGATGAAATTTAATGTAGGGAGCATGAACTACCAGGGCTTGGAGCTCACTGACTCTACGAGCTGAAGTAACAGCCACCAAAAAAATGACCTTCCAGGTCAAGTACTTCAGATGGCAGGAATTCAGTGGCTCAAAAGGAGGTTTCATCAGCTGGGTGAGAACGACGTTGAGATCCCATGACACTGGTGGAGGTTTGACAGGGGGCTTTGACAAAAGCAAACCTCTCATGAAGCGAACAACTAAAGGCTGTCCAGAGATAGGCTGACCTTCTACACAGTGATGATAAGCACTGATTGCACTAAGGTGAACTCTTACTGAGTTAGTCTTAAGACCAGACTCCGACAAGTGCAGAAGGTACTCAAGCAGGGTCCGTGTAGGACAAGAGAAAGGGTCTAGGGCCTTGCTGTCACACCAGATGGCAAACCTCCTCCATTTAAATCCATAACTCCTTTTCGTGGAATCTTTCCTGGAAGCAAGCAAGACTCAGGAGACACCCTCTGAAAAGCCTAAAGGGGCAACTTCTACGCTCTCAACATACAGGCCTGTGAGAGCCAGAGACTGGAGGTTGGGATGCAGAAGCGACCCCTCGTTCTGAGTGATGAGGGTCAAAAAGCAGTCCAATCTCCACGGTTCTTCAGAGGACAAGTCCAGAAGAAGAGGGAACCAAATCTGACGAGGCCAAAAGGGCACTATCAGAATCATGGTTCTGCGGTCTTGCCTGAGTTTCAGCAGAGTCTTCCCCACCAAAGGAATGGGAGGATAAGCATACAGGAGACCCGTCCCCCAATGAAGGAGAAAGGCATATGACGCTAGCCTGCCGTGGGCCTGGAGCCTGGAACAGAATTGAGGAACTTTGTGATTGTACTGAGTGGCAAAAAGATCCACCGAGGGGGTGCCCCACGCTCCGAAGAGCTTGCGGACAACGTCCATGTTCAGAGACCACTTGTGAGGTTGCATGATCCTGCTCAACCTGTCAGCCAGGCTGTTGTTTACGCCTGCCAGATATGTGACTTGGAGAAGCATACTGTGCTGAGTCGCCCAAAGCCACATCCTGTCGTCTTCCTGACACAGAGGGCGAGATCCGGTGCCTCCCTGTTTGTTGGTGCAATACATAGCAACCTGATTGTCTGTCTGAATTAGGATAACTTGGTTGGACAGCCGATCTCTGAAAGTCTTTAGAGCATTCCAGATCGCTCACAATTCCAAGAGGTTGATCTGGAGATGCGTTTCCTGGAAGGACCAAACTCCTTGAGTGTGGAGCCCATCCACATGAGCTCCCCACCCCAGGAGGGATGCATCCATCGTCAGCACTTTTTGCGGCTGAGGAATTTGGAATGGGCGCCCCAGGGTCAGGAGCGAATGGTCCACCAGTGAAAGGAATTGCAAAATTCGGTGGAAAGATGGATGACATCCTCTAGATCCCCCGCAGCTTGACACCACTGGGAAGCTAGGGTCCACTGAACCGATCTCATGTGTAGACGTGCCATGGGTGTCACATGAACTATCGAGGCCATGTGGCCCAGAAGTCTCAACATCTGCCGAGCTGTGATCTGTTGGGATACTTGAGCTGAGGACACGAGAGCTAGGAGGTTGTCCGCCCATGCCTGGGGAAGATAAGCTCGAGATGTCTGTGTGTTCAACAGAGCTCCTATGAATTCCAATTTCTGTAAGGGAACCAGGTGGGACTTGGGATAGTTGATGACAAACCCCAGTAGTTCGAGCAATTGAATAGTAATCTGCATGGATCGTAGAGGTCCTGCCTTCGAGGTGCTCTTCACTGGCCAATCGTCGAGATAGGGGAACACATGTACTCCCAGTCTGCATAACAAGTCTGCATAACGATGCTGCGACCACTGCCAAGCACTTTGTGAAGACTCTGGGTGCAGAGGCGAGACCAAAGGGCAGCACACAGTACTGAAAGTGCTGAGTTCCCAGACGAAATCGAAGGTACTGCCTGTGAGTGGGGAGCACGAAATGTGAGTGTAGGCGTCCTTTAAGTCCAGAGAGCATAGCCAATCATTTTCCTGAATCACTGGAAGAAGGGTGCCCGGGGAAAGCATCCTGAACTTTTCTCGGAGCAGATATTTGTTCAGGGCCCTTAGGTCTAGGATGGGACGCATCCCCCCTGTTTTCTTTTCTACAAGGAAGTACCTGGAATAGAATCCCAGCCCTTCTTTCCCGGGTGGAACAGGCTCGACCGCATTGGAGCTGAGAAGGGCGGAGAGTTCCTCTGCAAGTACCTGCTTGTGGCAGGAACTGAAAGATTGAGCTCCCGAAGGACAATTTGGAGGCTTTGATTCCAGACTGAGGGCGTATCCGGATCGGACTATTTGTAGAACCCACCTGTCGGAGGTTATGAGAGGCCACCTTTGGTGAAAAAAATATAAGCCTCCCTCTGACAGGAAGATCGTTCGGTACAGACACTTTGATGTCGGCTATGGTGCTCTGGAGCCAGTCAAAAGCTCATCCCTTGCTTTTGCTGGGGAGCCAGAGGGGCCTGAGGTGCACGCTGCTGACGAGAGCGGGCCTGCTGGGGGCGAGCCTGAACAGGCTGTCGAGAAGCAGGAGTGTACCTACGCCTATTAGAGGAATAGGGAGCACTCCTCCTCCCTCCAAAAAACCTCCTAGAGGAGGAGGCAGTAGCAGAAGGCGTCCGGCGGGCGAGAAAGTCCATAGCATCATGGTGCTTTTTGAGGGAATCAACCATATCCTCAACCTTCTCTCCAAAAAGATTGTCCCCCCGGCAAGGAACATCCACCATATGGTGCTGGATCTTCTGATCCAGGTCCAAGACACGCAGCCAGGAGAGTCTGCACATCACGATACCTTGAGCAGCCGCCCTGGATGCAGCATCAAAAGAATCAAAAGCTCCCCTGGCCAGGAATTTGCAACACGCCTTCTGCTGCCTGACCACCTGGTGCAAAGGCCTGGCAAGCTCAGGAGGAAGAGCTTCAACCAAACTGGACAGTTTCTTTATCGAGTTCCGTAAGTGGATACTGGTGTACAGCTGGTATGTTTGAATCTTGGCTGCGAGCATTCCGGTCTGATACATACGCCTCCCAAAAGAATCCAAGGTCCTAGACTCTATGCCCGGGGGCGCCGAAGCATAGCCCCTAGTACTCTTGGATCTTCTGAGAGCAGAGTCTACCACCATGGAATCGTGAGGAAGTTGGGCCTTCACCATCACAGGCTCACCATGGTACTGGGACTCGGACTTCTTGTTGACAACTGAATTAGATAGAGGGCAAGACCAATTCCGCAACATCACTTCCCTGAGTGTATTGTGCAGGGGGGCCATTGCAACCTCTTTCGGCGGAGAAGGATAATCCAGGACCTCGAACATCTCAGCCCTGGGCTCATCCACAGCCTCCATGGGAAAAGGAATGTCCCTAGACATTTCCCGCACAAAAGATGAAAAGGAAAGACACTAAGGTGGAGATTGTCTAACCTCAATAGGCGGAGTGGGATCAAATGGAAGCCCCTGAGAATCTTCCTCCGAAAAATATCTGGGGTCTTCTTCCTCACTCCATGAGTGCTCCTGTTCGGTGTCGGACAATAGCTCTCGAAGAGCAGCCCAAACCCGATCCTGCCTCGACCTCGAGGATCGATGTCCTCATGAAGGGCGTCGAGAAGTGAACCCTTGCCTGGACTCCGGCGAAGCTTCCTCCACTGATGTCGGAGAGTCCACCCAGGTGGCAACCGGCTCAGGCACCGCAAGCGGTACCGAGGGCGGGGACCTCCGCGCAGGAGATGGGGCAGACGCCGTCCTAGCAGTAGGTACTGGAGGTGCAAGCACCTGCGGTACCGAGGCAGAAAGATGCATCATCCCCTCCAGAAGGCCTGGAAGCACCTGAATGGAGGGCGAGCGATCCTCCCGGCGCCGATGCTTCTTGGGTGCCAACTCCCTCAACTTCCCGGAGCTCTCGGTACCGTGACGGGAAGGAGATCGATGGCGATGCTTCTTAGCCTTTGCCCAATATCGACACTCCTCGGTACCGATGAGGAGGACGTGGAATCCTCACGCCTCCTCGGGGCCGGATCCGACTCAGGGCGGTCTCGGGGGCCTGGCATAGCAGTAGGCCTGGAGACGGGTGGAGACCCGCACGATGCCTTGCTGCTCCCAGCTGTAACAGGTCTTTCGGCAGCCATTACCTGGACTCTCGATGCTGCTTCCCTCGATGTCGATGCCGTCGATGCCGTCGAACTCAGTACCGATGTCAAAGGACTAGACCGATCTGGAAAAAGCTTCTCACGCTGAGCCTCTTGAGCTACCTGGGTCTTCTTTTTCATTAATTTGCAAAGCTTACACGAAGCTGGCAAATGGTCGGCCCAAGGCACTGCAGACACCAGTCGTGAGGATCGGTCGACGAGATGGTCCGGTTGCAACGGGAACAGTGTTTGAAGCCGCTGGGAGTCCTCGATGACATGGGAGGAAAAATAGCGGTCAAAAAAATCAAACGACTCGATGGTGCCAACGAAAAGGCACGAAAAAGGAAAAAAGCCAGGCAACCGGGCGGCCTAAAGACGGCCACGACTGGAGGAGAAAGGAAACTTAAAAACGGGGGAAAAAAACTAAGAAAAATAAGGTTCTCTTTTTTTTTTTTTTTAAGTTTGAATGAGGAGAAAAAAAGGTAGCAAAAAGCCACAACCGAAGCGAGTAAACGCGATGAAAAAACGTCTCCTGGGCCACAAAAATGTGAGGAGCGGCAGAAAAACAACTCCTCTTCGCGAAGCAGAAAAAAAGGAAACTGAGGGAAGCACGCGGGCGTCGCGGGCAGGAAGTCACTCGCACATGCACGGTGCGTTGTTCCCGCGCCCGTCGCGCTGCTTCTAGAAGGTTTAAAAAATTTTTCTTTAAAATTCCGGAGCTCCTGGGCCGTCGCGGACGACGACCCATGCGTGATGATGTCCAGCCTGCTTGTCCTCGGAGAAAATAAATATTCTACATGAAATAGGTAGTAGCATGGAATCCTTGTGGATAGAAATTCCATGTGTGAAGGGAAAAAGTATACTGGTAGGGCCGTCAGGACAGAAAGAACAGATGAAAAAATGTTTACAGAAATTAGGACAACTGGCAAATAGGGCAACATTATAATGGGTGATTTCAATTATCTCAATATTGACTGGATAAATGCTACATCTAGTCCTTAGTGGAATGCAGGGCATGGTATGAGCAGTGTTGGATCATCTGGGAAATAGTGATCATAACATGATCAAATTTGAGCTGATATCTGGAGTGAAGCCACTAAATAAATGTACTGTAGCAGCATTTAATTTTTGAAAGGGTGACTATGACAAAATGAGGAAAATGGTTAAAATAAGCTGAAAGGGTCGGCTGCAAAGGTTAGGACTTTAAATCAAGTGTGGATGTTGTTTAAAAATACCATCGTGGAAGCCCAAACCAATTTATTCTATATATTAACAAAGGTGGAAAGACAAGCAAACGACAGCTAGCATATTTAAAAGGTGAAGTGAAAGAGGCAATTAGAGCCAAAAGAGCATTCCTCCAAGAATGGAAAAAGGATCTGAATGAAGAAAATAAGAAGCAACATAAACAGTGTCAAATTAGATGCAAAGCATTGATAAAGGCAGCTAAAAGAGTATATGAAGAAAAACTTGTCGTGGAGACAAAAACTCATAGTAACACTTTTTTCGGGTGGATCAGAAGCAGAAAGCCTGTGAGGGAATCCATGAAGGAGCAAAAGGAGAACTCAGGGAGCACAAGGCCATAGTGGAGAGACTGAATGAATTCTTTGCTTCGGTCTTTAAGGACGAAGACGTAAGAGATCTACCTGTAAACCACAAGAGTGGAAGTAGCCAACCACAATCTTCAAGGTGATCAAAAGAACATTTTATTATCTAATGTGTATAACAAAGCTGACAAGTCGAACCCAACACGGGCTGTGTTTCAGCACTCAAAAGCCTTAATCAGGGGTTCTTACAAAGCCAGCAGAGTATTCATAAATATAGATAAGTAAAATCTCAAGTGTTTAAAAGCGCAGCAAGTCAGCAAAAGAACTCAAAGTAAAGGTCTGCTCTCATGGGCGATAATGCGGAGGAACCGAAAGAGATCTTGGTGAACCTGGAAGATGTACTGTGCCAAATTGACAAATTAAAGAGTGATAAATCACCTGGACACGATAGCATACTACTGAAAGAACTCAAACATGAAATTGCTATCTGTTGTTAAAATCATCCATAGTACTAGAAGATTAGAGGGTGGCCAATGTAGCGCCGATTTTTTAAAAGCATTCTAGGGGTGATATGGGAAATTATATACTGGTAAGCCTGACTTCAGTGCCAGCGAAAAAATAGTGAAAACTATTATAAAGAATAAAATTGCAGAACACATAGACAAACATGGCTTGATGGGACAGAGTCTGCCATGGATTCAGACAACGGAAGTCTTGTCTCACCAATTTGCTTCATTTCTTTGAAGGTGTAAATAAACTGAGCCGGTTGATGTAGTGTATCTAAATTTTCAGAAAGCTTTTGACAAAGTTCTTCATGAGAGACTCCTGTGATAATTAAAAAGTCATGAGATAGGAGGCAATGTCCTTCTGTGGATTAGGAATTGGTTACTGTACAGAAAACAGAGGGTAAGATTAAATGGCCATTTTTCTCAATGGAGGAGGGCGAATACTGGACTGTCCCAGGCATAGGCGTAGTTTGACTGTTTCATTTGGGGGGGGGGGGGGGGGGGGGCAAAGGATGGGCGGAGCATATTAGCATATTCATTTGCATATATACATATGCAAATGAATATGCTAATATGGAGGAAGGAATTGAAATTTACAGGCAAAATATCACAGATGCACATTTCAAAAAGCTGACATATTTCAATTAATAAATTCTGAATAAAATACTTTTTTCTACCTTTGTTGTCTGATCATTTAGTTTTTCTATTCGCTTTGGTCTCAGTGTCTTGTTTTATGCAGTGTCTTCTTTCCAGTAGGCTTCCCCTCTGCTCCCCACCCTCCCAGTCCCATCCATCTCCTGCTCCTTCCCTCTGTTCCCCTCCTCTCCCAGTCCCATCCATCTCCTGCTTCTTCCCTCTGCTCACCTCCTCTCCCAGTCCAATCCATCTCCTGGTCCTTCCCTCTGCTCCCAACCCTCCCAGTCCCATCCATCTCTTGCTCCTTCCCTCTGCTCCCCACCCCTCCCAGTCCCATCCATCTCTTGCTCCTTCCCTCTGCTCCCCACCCCTCCCAGTCCCATCCATCTCTTGCTCCTTCCCTCTGCTCCCCACCCCTCCCAGTCCCATCCATCTTCGGCTCCTTCCCTCTGCTCCCCTCCTCTCCCAGACCCATCCATCTCCTGCTCCTTCCCTCTGCTCCCCTCCTCTCCCAGTCCCATCCATCTCCTGCTCCTTCCCTCTGCTCCCCTCCTCTCCCAGTCCAATCCATCTCCTGGTCCTTCCCTCTGCTCCCCACCCCTCCCAGTCCCATCCATCTCCTGCTCCTTCCCTCTGCTCCCAACCCTCCCAGTCCCATCCATCTCTTGCTCCTTCCCTCTGCTTCCCACCCCTCCCAGTCCCATCCATCTTCCCTCTGCTCCCCACCCCTCCAGTTCCATCCATCTTCCTTCTGCTGCCCCCCCCCCCCCCCCGCGAGGTCCAAGATCATGACTCCGTTTACCCCCTCTCTTCCTCCCTCCGGCGCAGGCAGCAAGCATGCTTCTTCATTTTTTCTGTGTTCCTGGCAGCGGTAGCGATGTACACGCTGCCTTCGGTCTGCCCCGGAAGCCTTCTCTTCAAGTTCCTGTTCCCACCTATGCGGGAACAGGAACTTGAAGAGAAGGCTTCGGGGCAGAGCCGAAGGCAGCGTGTACATCGCTACCACTGCCAGGAACACAGAAAAACTGAAGAAGCATGCTTGCTGCCTGCGCCGGAGGTAGGGAGAAAGAGAGGGGGGTAGATGGACACGCTCCTCTCCGTCCGCTTGGCTTCCCTGCCCTCTCTGTCTGCGTCCCGCCCGAAAGGAAATGACGTCAGAGAAAGGCGGGACGCAGACAGAGAGGGCAGGGAAGCCAAGCGGAGAGGAGCGCGTTCCTGCTTGTTTTTTTTTTTTTTTTTTTTTAACTACTGGCGCGGCGGCGCCAGTCTCACGTCGTCATTGTTTGGGGGGGCATTGCCCCCCCCCCCAGTCTACGCCCATGGTCCCAGGGATCTGTACTGGGAACATTGCTATTTAACATATTTATAAATGACCTGGAAAATGGAACAAGTGAGGTGATTAAATTTGCAGATGACATAAAACTATTCAGAGTTGTCAAAACACATGCGGATTATAAAAAACTGCAGGAAGACCTTAGGAAACTGGAAGACTGGGCATCCAAATGGCAGATGAAATTTAATGTGGATAAATACAAAGTGATGCACATTTATTTATTTGTGGTACATTTATACCCCACATTTTTCCACTAGAGCAAGCACAATGTGGCTTACAACGTTACAAAAGGTTACAATGCAATGAGGGTAATGACATGACAAGTCAGAAAGACGGAAAAGTACCGGAGTATACAAGGATGCTTGAATAGGTTGTAGTAGTAACTTGGTACAGACAAATTGAGGTAGGCGGGGATTAAGCGTTAATTGGTAGGATAAGCTTTCTCGAAGAGAAATGTTTTTAAAGATTTCTTGAATAGCGGTGATCGTCAATCTCCTAGATGCCTTGATAGAACATTCCAGGACTTTGGGCTTACGTAGGAGAAAGATGATGAAAAAAGCAGTTTATATTTAACTGACTTGCAGCTTGGATAGTGTAGGTTAAGGTAAGATCGAGCAGTTATCGAAGAATTTCTGGATGGCAGATCAATTAAATCTAGCATGTAAGCAGGGGCTTCCCCATATATTATCTTGTGAGTCAATGAGCATATTTTGAAGGTAATGCGGTCTATAATGGGGAGCCAGTGTAGGTTAAAACGAAGAGGCTGGGCATGATCAAAGCGTGATTTGCCTAATATTAGCCTTGCAGCTGTGTTTTGAGCAGTCTGGAGCTTTTTCAGAATGAAATTTCAGCAACCAGCATAAATTCCACTGCAGTAGTCAATATGCAATAGGACCAACCAGTGAGTAAGGGTACGGAAGAGCTCCCTTGTGAGGAATTTCCTGAGACGCCTCAATCTCCACATGAAGTGGAACATTCTTTTTGTGATGAGTTTAGCTTGGCTGTCCAGTAGCAAGTGATTATCCGACAAGACACCAAGGATTTGGGCCATTGGGAAGAATAATCCAAATCATAGCTACCTGATGCTAGGTCTGCCTTAGGAGTCAGCACTCAAGAAAAAGATCTAATTGTCATTGTAGACAATATCCTGAAAGTTTCGGCCCAGGGTGCGGCAGCGGCAAAAAAAGCAAACAGGATGCTAGGAATTATTAGGAAGGATGGTAAATAAGACTGAGAATGTTCTGTATCGTTCCATGGTGTGACCTCACCTAGAGTATTGCGTTCAGTTCTGGTCGCCGTATTTCAAAAAAAGATATAGTAGAATTAGAAAAGGTTCAAAGAAGAGTGACCAAAATGATAAAGGGGTTGGAACTCCTCTCATATGAGGAAAGGCTAAACAAGTTAGGGCTTTTCAGCTTGGAAAAAAGAAGGCTCAGGGGAGATATGAATGAGGTCTACAAAATCCAGAGTGGTGTAGAACAAGTAGAAGTCAATCAAATTTTCACTCGTTCCAAAAGTACAAAGATAGGGGACCATTCAGTAAAGTTACATGGAAATAATTTTAAAATAAATAGGAGGAAATATTTTTCCACTGAACGAATAGTTAAGCTCTGGAACTCTTTGTCAGAAGATGTAGTAACAGCAGTTAGCATATCTGGGTTTAAAAAAGCTTTGGACACGTTCCTGGAGGAAAGTCCATAGTATGCTATTGAGATGGACATAGGGAAGCCATAGCATGCCCTGGGAGTGGTAGTATGGAATGTTGCTACTGTTTGGGTTTCTGCCAGGTACTTGTGACCTGGATTGGCCACTGTTGGAAAAAGGATACTGGGCTAGATGGACCATTGGTCTGACCCAGTATGGCTCCATGCTACTGACTAGAGAATGACACGGGGACCCACGGTAACCACGGGGACGGGGCAGGGATGGAGACAGAGCCAGTGGGAACGGGGACAACTTTGCCCCCGTGTCATTTTCTATTTTGAAGCCTGTTAAAAGACTGGACTGTTATTTATGTTTGAATGATGCAGACAACAATATTTTGATTTTTTTGGAAAAACAAGGAAACATGCTGGCCATAACTGGCAAAATTTGCATAGGGGATCCTGTACATTCCTGCTACAAGAACATCCTCTGAGACGACATCTTCTATTGCGGGAAGGACTGTAGAAGACAGGAGAGCTAGACTGAATCCTGAGACTGTTAATGACTTATTCATCCACAGATTTAAAAAATCATTAACAGTGCTTCATAGGGCATACAGAATGGGTTGTATTTGTACCCCTGGACATTTTAACAGGGTGGATTAGGATTCCTTTGGGTAGTAGAAAAGTCAGCTATTGTTGGGGTTAGAAGGGTAGAGGGTGGTAGTGGTAGGGTTACTATAGTTGCTTATTGTTATTATTGTTTTCTATTTGTGATTTATAAACAGTTGCACAGCATATTGTTCCTTTTCATACTTTAATAAAAAAATTTAAATATGAAATCATAAGTGTTTGAGGCTTCAGCAGATGAGGACAGAGCCCACGGGGATGGGGTGGGGACGGAGACAGAACCCACAGGGACAGGAACAGACTTTGTCCTCGTGTCATTCTCTACCTACTGGCCCCAGGGATACAGCAGTGGTTTTCTCTAGGGCTACCTTAACAACAGTTTATGGACTCAACTTCCAGGATCTCGTCCAAACCTGTTTTAAACCCAGATACGTTAACTGCTTTTACCATTGGAAGAGTACAAGAAGTTAACTATTCGTTTATTGAAAAAGTGTTTCTCCTATTTGTTTTAAAAGTATTACTAGGTAACTTCATAGCATGTCTCCTAGTCTTTATATTTTCTGAAAGAGTAAACAACCAATTTGCATTTACCTGTTCTACTCCACTCACAATTTTGTACATCACTATCATAATACTCTCCACCCAGCTATCTCTTCTACATGCTAGACAGCCCTAACTTCTTAAAGCCTTTCTATCCCCCTATCATTTTGGTCACCTCCTTTGTTTCACTACATTTTTTTGAGATCCAGCAACCTGAATTGCACATAATAATCAAGGTGAGATTGTACCATGGAGAGATATAGAGGTATTATAATACTAGGAATAAATGCCCGTTTCTGAGGGCAATGAAATGGGCGCTAGCAAGGGGCCCCCTCCCTCCGAGCTACTTGCCTTGTTCGGTGTTCGTGTTGCTGTGTGTGGGTAGGGTTTTGGTTTTTTTTTGTTTGCTGCGCCTCCGTGGCCGTGCCTGTGGCGTTTCGGTTTCGGGCCTCGAGTGTTATAGCTCCGCCCTCGACGTCATGACGTTTTGACGCGAGGGCGGTGCAGACACTCCAGGGCACACCGGATATCTCGGGCGCCTCAACTTCTGTGGAGGCTTCAGAACGTTGGGGTTGCCTTTTATATAGAGAGATTCTTTGTCTTGTCTTGTTTTCTATTCTTATTCCTAAAAATACCTAACTTTCTTTTTGCTTTTTTTGGCCACCATACACTTTGCAGAGCTCAACTTATTCTCCACAATGACACTTAGATCTTTTTCTTCAGTGGTAACTCCTAATGTGGGACCTACCATTTTTCCCCAATGTGCATCACTACATTTCATCTGCCATTTGGATGCTGAGTCTTCTAATCTCATAAGGTCCTCCTGCAATTTCTCAGTCTGTATGCAATTTAACTGTTTTGTGTCATCTGTAAATTTAATCACCGCACTCGTCATTCCTTTTTCCAAATAATTTATAAATATGTTAAAAAGCACTCCACTATTCATCTTTCTCTATTTAGCGTGCTGGCCACTTAATCCTACTCTCTATTTTCTTTTAGCCAGTTCCTAATACACAACAAACATTGCCTCCTATCCCACAGATTTTTAATTTTCTCAGGAGTCTCTCATCAGGGACTGTCAAAACCTTTCTTAAAGTCTAGATGCACTGCATCAACTAGCTCGCATGTATCCAGAGTTGCCATGGATTCATGCCTTCAAAAGAAATAAATACAGCAATTTGTTGAGACAACTTTTCATAAGTACATATTTCCACACTGGGAAGGACCAAAGGTCCATCAAACCCAGTGTCACGATGGTGACTGTTTCCTTGTCTGTGCTCACCTCGCCCTCTGGTGGCCAGAACCGGTGGCTGCTATGGACTGTCACACGTTCCAGACTTCAGCCTAGTCCGGTCCGGATCTTCCGGGCTGCCAGACTTGCTTCTCTTGTTTGTGCCTGAACAGCACCCGTATCTGCCTTGTGATTCCTGCAGCTGAACTTCAGCAGCTGATAGGCTTTATTAATCACCTGGAAACTTCTGTGTTTGCCTTTGCATCGTCTAAGGTTCCTAGTATGTTGGTGTGCTTGTTGCACTTCTGCCTAGTCTGGTTTCTTGTCCAGTTCTAGTTAGTCTGTGTGTAGTTTAGCTTAGGTTATTGCTTATTCCCTAGTCTTGTACCTGGTCTATATTCCTGGTCTAGTTTCTGTTTGTCTGTGTTCTTGCTTAGTGGCTGCTCTGCAGCTTTCAGTCCTGACTCTTGTCTGTCAGTGTTTTTCAGTGGCTGCTTGGCAGCTTTCAATTCCTGTCCTCTAGCTTGTCCATTTCCTGCCTTGTGTAGTATTGTCTGTGAGTCCTAGCCCTGCTTCCTGCCTTGCTGCCCATGTATATTCCCTTCCCTCTGACCCTCAGTCCCTGTTCAGCCTAGTTGATATCCAGTTCTTGCCCTGTCCGGTAAGTCCTGCCGGCCGCCTGCACCCAGGGGCTCAACTCCTGGGGAAGGCGGTCAAGTGCAGGTGAAGTCTAGCTGTTTCTGTCAGAGTTCTGCCTTGTCTCTGGTGTGGGGTGGTTTTGCCTGCCAAGAACCTAGCTTCTGCCTTGAAAACCTAACACCCAGCATCCTGTTTCCAACAGTGGCCAATCCAGGTCACAAATACCTGGTAAGATCCCAAAAAGGTTCAATACATTTTATGCTGCTTATCCAAGAAATAGCAGTGGATCTTCCCCAAGTCAATTTAATAATGGTCTATGGACTTTTCCTTTATGAAGCTGTCCAGACCTTTTTTAAACCCCGCTAAACTAACCACCTTTACCACATTCTCTGGCAATGAATTCCAGAGTTTAACTGCACGTTGAGTGAAGAAAAAGTTTATCTTATTCATTTTAAATTTACTACTTTATAGCTTCATCGCATGCCCCCTAGTCCTAGTATTTTTGGAAAAAGTAAACAAACGATTCATGTCTACCCGTTCCACTCTACTCATTATTTTATAGACCTTTATCATATCTCCCCTCAGCCGTCTTTTCTCCAAGCTGAAGATCCCCAGACAATTTAGCCTTTCCTCATAGGGAAGTCGTCCCATCCCCTTTATCATTTTTGTTGCCCTTTTCTGTACCTTTTCTAATTCCACTATAACTTTTTTGAGATGTGGTGACCAGAATTGAACACAATATTCAAGGTGCGGTCGCACCATGAACTGATACAAAGGCATTATAACGTCCTCACTTTTGTTTTCCATTCCTTTCCTAATAATACCCAACATTCTATTTGCTTTCTTAGCCGCCGCAGCACACTGAGAAGAGGGTTTCAACGTATCATCTTGAGGTTGGGAGAGATCACAAGGGACCCCATAAGAGGGTCTTCTTCCGAGTTCCACGAATAGTCCCAATCAGACTCCTCTTCGTACTCAGATCGAGCTGATCAAGTCTGTGCCTGCACACTCTCCCATGAGATTACACAAGATTAATTAACATATCATGCCAAAGCACACAAAGTCTTGTAATTTAAAGAACTTAAACTTTTATATATAGCTGTATAGTTCTATATACAAGGAAAAAGGATCTCAGAAATCACTATGACACTTTTGCGCCAACTCCTGTGTCATTTAATCAAGGTTCCATTTTCATTCATTCATCGATCCTAAAAAAAAAAAAAAACCTTTTTGTATATGCAAAAAAAAGTATATAATAGAAATTTTCACAAATCTTTCACAGATTTTCCAAAATGTTTCATTGCAGCTCAACCTTAAATGCTAAAATGCAAAGGCAGCACTTATCTTAACTGTGCCCCAGCTCAGTGAAACCACATCCACACCCCGAAGGTCACAAAAGTGCAGTCCAGTCCTCAGAGTCTGGGGAAGTTTTCTCCCCTAACATCGAGAGCAGTTCTACATGGGTCAATGTAGATGTCAATACCCTTTTGAGGAGCCAAAACCAAGGATCTCTCCACAGGCATTGATAGAGTCTCAGGAAGAATGTGGGGCTGATCCACAGTTGGCACAAGTGCCCTCGATGCCTGAGCGGATTGTAATACCTGCACCAGTGCCTCCCCGAGCATGGTTCAGTACTGCTCATCAAAGGAAGGCATCAGCAAATATGGGAAGTTCAGACGTAAGAAGCCTGAGATGATGTAAGTCGGAAGCGGAAACCTGGCTGCTCGGAAACTTGCACACTGGCACGTCTACCAAAGAGAGCATTCTCCTCTCAGTGCCAGCTTTCCCCAGATCCTGATAATGCCAATGCCAGAGTGATCTCAGCACCATGTGTCTAAAAGCACCGATGCTTATGCTTCTTAGGCTTCCCTCAACAGTTAGCATAGCGGTTCTCTGGTGCCAATGAGGATGACATTGAACTCGTACACGCCCTCGTTGTCAGATCCGATGCCGACCGGTCCCAGGGCTTACTTTCAGCGTCTGATGTCGAGCGAGGGGAGATCTCCTCGATCCCAGTGCACTCCCAGTGGTAGTCGAAGTCTTAGCAGACATCAAGGTTGATGTTTCCAGTGCCAGTATCAATGGATCGGCCTTCAAGGAGTCAAAAGTATCTCCTGTTGGACCTGACACACCTTCCGTGTCCACAGCTGCATTTTTAAATAGAAAGAACAAGAGTTAGGGTTATGGTTAAGTCCAAGGCACCTGATGCACCAAGAGTGCGGGTCCATTACTAAAATCACCAAACTACATTGGGCATACAGTTTGAAGCCTCTAGAGGTCTTCTTGGACATCGAGTAAACAATCATGGTTAAATTAAATTCCTCAATTGTGAACCTCAAAAAGGGGCAGCATTCAAATTGAGGTTAGCGCTCTGGCCTAAGCGGGCCTAGCAAATTGAGAAAAATAAAGAAAACTTTAACAGCCAAAAAATCTAAAGCTATTTTACAGGGAACAAGGTAGGATAAAATAAAAACAAAAATAAAGCCAAAATAATGCAAAAATACCTGCATGGAAAGGAAGACACTGCGAAGAAGAAATATGCACAGTAAGGAAAACACAACAACTCGTCCTCCTTGCTCCGCAGAAAAACAAGGACCGAGAGACCTATGCTCACACATCGGGTGGAAAAGCACCAGCACATGCATGGTGGGAAACTTCTACAACCGTCGTGCTAGTCAGCGTCTGCACTGGGATCCACTGGATGACATCACCCAACTGTGAGAATTCAATTGGCCTGTTTGTCCTTGGAGAAATAGGAATCCAGTGATTTTTAAGGGCTTGGTTTGACTGAATTATTTGGGAGGTGAGGATTATTCTGCTTGATGGCAGTTGGCTGGGACTGTACGGTGGGATTAATTTGCTGGATATTTATTTTAATTTTGGACTCGATGCAGTAAAGTAACAGCAGAGAGGTTAACATGATGTTTCCTCCTAATATTCTGTACAATTGTGGGCATGCTTTCGGATTCTATAAATGGAGCTTTAAATTGTGCATGCAAATTTGGGTGTATGCCTAATTTGCGCATGCAATTTAATTGAATAATTAACCAATTAGTGCTGATGACTGAGGGTGCGAATAATCAATGTTAACTGGCAATAATTAGAGTTTACACGTACATCTTGCTAGGCATATTCTATAAAAGATGTGTGCAGAAATTCTAGTGCGTGGATCTGAAAAGGGGGCATGGCCATGGGTGATCGAGAAATTGCGCACACTATCACAGAATATGCCTAATCCGTACCTAGTTTAGGCACACAGATTTACACCCATTTCAGCTGGTGTAAATCCTCGTGCTTAGAAGTCAGGCACAACTCCTGGTGCTATTCTAAACATGGCGCCCAACTTGGAGCACCATTTAAAGAATAGCACTTGGTGCTTATTTTTTTTCAGCACCATATATAGAATCTAGTCCACAATGCAGAAGGGATTTAACGTAAGCATAATATTACGTTAGATCCCTTCTGCCTAATCTGCGCAGACAACAGTGTTTATTATAATTGCATGGTAATGTCCTTTGCATAATATAACTGCATGGTAATGATGTCATTAGCCATTATCATTTGGACATTGGGGTTTTAACAAGCCCTGAGGGAGTAAAGGGTTAGCTCATTCTGCTGTCAGTGCCAGCGAGGATTTTATGCCTGTTTCTTCTCTTTACTGTGAGCATACAGAAGCCACAACCCCTGTGCCGGGGGAAATGGTAGAGGCTATTATTAAAAACAAAATTACAGAGCACATCCAAGGACATGGATTACTGAGACCAAGTCAGCACGGCTTTTGTGCGGGGAAATCTTGCCTGACCAATTTACTTCAATTCTTTGAAGAAGTAAACAAACATGTGGACAAAGGGGAGCCGGCTGATATTGTGTATCTGGATTTTCAAAAGGCATTTGACAAGGTATCTCATGAAAGGCTACAGAGGAAATTGGAGGGTCATGGGATAGGAGGAAATGTCCTATTGTGGATTAAAAACTGGTTGAAGGATAGGAAACAGAGAGTGGGGTTAAATGGGCAGTATTCACAATGGAGAAGGGTAGTTAGTGGGGTTCCTCAGGGGTCTATGCTAGGACCGCTGCTTTTTAATATATTTATAAATGATTTAGAGATGGGAGTAACTAGCGAGGTAATTAAATTTGCTGATGACACAAAGTTATTCAAAGTCGTTAACTCGCGACAGGATTGTGAAAAATTACAGAAGGACCTTACGAGACTGGGAGACTGGGCGGCTAAATGGCAGACGGCGTTTAATGTGAGCAAGAGCAAGGTGATGTATGTGGGAAAAAATAACCCAAATTATAGCTACGTTATGCAAGGTTCCACGTTAGGAGTTATGAACCAAGAAAGGGATCTGGGTGTCGTCGATAATACACTGAAACCTTCTGCTCAGTGTGCTGCTGCGGCTAGGAAAGCTAATAGAACGTTGGGTATTATTAGGAAAGGTAAGGGAAACAGGTGTGAGGATGTTATAATGCCGTTGTATCGCTCCATGGTGCGACCGCACCTTGAGTATTCTGTTCAATTATGGTCACGCATCTCAAGAAAGATATAGCAGAATTGGAAAAGGTGCAGCGAAGGGCGACTAAATGATAGCGGGGATGGGACGACTTCCTTATGAAGAAAGACTAAGGAGGCTAGGGCTTTTCAGCTTGGAGAAGAGACGGCTGAGGGGAGACATGATAGAGGTATATAAAATAATGAGTGGAGTGGAACAGGTGGATGTGAAGCGTCTGTTCACGCTTTCCAAAAATACTAGGACTAGGGGGCATGTGATAAAACTACAGTGTAGTAAATTTAAAACAAATCAAAGAAAATTTTTCTTCACCCAACGCATAATTAAACTCTGGAATTCGTTGATGGAGAACGTGGTGAAGGCGGTTAGCTTGACAGAGTTTAAAAAGGGGTTAGACGGTTTCCTAAAGGACAAGTCCATAAACCACTACTAAATGGACTTGGGAAACATCCACAATTCCAGGAATAACATGTATAGAATGTTTGTACGTTTGGGAAGCTTGCCAGGTGCCCTTGGCCTGGATTGACCGCTGTCGTGGTCAGGATACTGGGCTCAATGGACCTTTGGTCTTTTCCCAGTGTGGCATTACTTACTTATGTACTTACATATGTGTGGACTGATGACCACGTTGCAGCCTTGCAAATCTCTTCAATGGAGGCCGACATTAAGTGGGCCACTGACGCAGCCATGGCTCTAACATTATGAGCTGTGACATGACCCTGTAGAGTCAGCCCAGCTTGGGCATAAGTGAAGGAAATGCAATCTGCTAGCCAGTTTGAGATAGTGCGTTTTCCGATGGCGACTCCCCTCTTGTTGGGATCGAAAGAGACAAACAACTGGGCGGACTGTCTGAAGGGCTGTGTCCACTCCACGTAAAAGGCCAATGCTCTCTTCAAGTCCAAGGTATGCAAACTGCTTTCGCCAGGGTGGGTATGAGGACGGGGAAAGAATGTTGGCAAGACAATTGACTGGTTCAGATGAAACTCGGACACCACCTTAGGCAGGAACTTAGTGTGCGTGCGGAGGACTACTCTATTATGATGGAACTTAATAAAAGGTGCATGCACCACCAAGGCCTGAAACTCACTGACCCTACGAGCTGAAGTAACAGCCACCAAGAAAATGACCTTCCAGGTCAAGTACTTCAGTTGGCAGGAATTCAGTGGCTCAAAAGGAGCTTTCATCAGTTGGGTGAGAATGACGTTGAGATCCCATGACACTGGTGGAGGTTTGACAGGGGGCTTTGACAAAAGCAAACCTCTCATGAAGCGAACAACTAAAGGCTGTCCAGAGATAGGCTTACCTTCTACATGGCGATGATAAGCACTAATCGCACTAAGGTGAACTCTTACGGAGTTGGTCTTGAGACCAGACTCTGACATGTGTAGAAGGTATTCAAGCAGGGTCTGTGTAGGACAAGAAAGAGGATCTAGGGTCTTGCTATCACACCAGATGGCAAACCTCCTCCATTTGAAAGAGTAACACCTCTTGGTGGAATCTTTTCTGGAAGCAAGCAAGACTCGAGAGACCCCCTCTGAAAGACCCAAGCAGGCGAATGCTCAGCATCCAGGCCATGAGAGCCAGGGACTGGAGGTTAGGATGTAGAAGCGACCCCTTGTTCTGGGTGATGAGGGTTGGAAAACATTCCAATCTCCTCAGTTCCTCGGAGGACGACTCCAGAAGAAGAGGGAACCAAATCTGACGCAGCCAGAAGGGAGATATCAGAATCATGGTTCCGCAGTCTTGCTTGAGTTTCAGTAAAGTCTTCCCTATTAGAGGTATGGTAGAATACGCATACAGAAGGCCTGTTCCCCAATGCAGGAGAATGGCATCTGACACTAGTCTGTCGTAGGCCTGAAGCATGGAACAGAACTGAGGGACTTGTGATTGATCTGAGTGGCAAAAAGATCCACCGAGGGGGTGCCCCACACTCAGAAGATCTTACGGACTATGCCCATGTTCAGTGACCATTTGTGAGGTTGCATTACCCTGCTCAGTCTATCAGCCAGACTGTTGTTTACACCTGCCAGATAAGTGGCTTGGAGAAACATGCCAAAACGGAGTGCACAAAGCCACATCTGGATGGCTTCCTGACACAGAGGGCGAGATCTGGTGCCCCTCTGCTTGTTGGTGTAATACATGGCAACCTGATTGTCTGTCTGAATCAATATGACTTAGTTGGACAGCCGGTCTCTGAAAGCCTTTAGAGCGTTACAGATCGCTCGCAATTCCAGGAGATTGATCTGAAGACCTTTTTCCTGAAAGGACCAAGCTCCTTGAGTGTGAAGTCCCATCTACATGAGCTCCCCACCCCAGGAGGGATGCATCCGTCGTCAGCACTTTTTGTAGCTGAGGAATTTGGAATGGACGTCCCAATATCAAATTGGATTGAGTCGTCCACCACTGCAAGGAATTTCGAAAGTCGGTGGACAGTTGGATCACATCCTCTAAACTCCCTGCAGCTTGATACCACTGGGAAGCTAGGGTCCATTGAGCTGATCTCATGTGTAGGCGTGCCATGGGAGTCATGTAAACTGTGGAGGTCATGTGCCCCAGAAGTCTCAACATCTGCCGAGCCGTGATCTGTTGATACGCTCGAACCAAGGACACTAGGAACAGGAGGTTGTCTGCCCTCGCCTTGGGGAGATAAGCTTGAGCTGTCTTTGTGTTCAACAGTGCTCCAATGAATTCCAATTTTTGAACTGGGGTGAGATGGGACTTGGAGTAATTGATTACGAACCCCAGTAGTTCTAGCACCTGAATAATCATTCGCATGGACTGTAGAGTGCCCGCCTTCAAGGTGCTCCTCATCAGCCAATCGTCAAGATAAGGGAACACATGCATTCCCAGTCTGCATAGCGACGCTGTGACTATAGCCAGGCACTCTGTGAACACCCTGGACGCATACGCCAGACCAAGGAGCAGTACACAGTACTGGAAGTGCTGTGTTCCTAGCCAAAATCGAAGATACCTCCTGTGAGCTGGAAGTATCGAGATGTGTGTGTAAGCATCCTTTAAGTCCTGAGAGCATAGCCAATCATTCTCTTGAATCATGGAAAGAAGGGTGCCCAGGGAAACCATCCTGAACTTTTCTCGAACCAGATATTTGTTCAGGCCCCTTAGGTCTAGGATGGGACACATCCCGCCCCCCCCCCCCCCCCCCCCCCATTTTCTTTTGCACAAGAAAGTACCTGGAATAGAATCCCAGCCCTTCTTCCCCTGGTGGAACGGGTTCGACCGCACTGGCCTTTAGAAGGGCGGGGAGTTCCTCATGGCTCCTCGGGGCCTGTGCTGGGAGCCGTAAGAATGAGCTCCTGGTGAGCAATTTGGAGGTTTGGATTCCAGATTGAGGATGTATCCTAACCGGACTATTTGAAGAACCCACCGGTCGGAGGTTATGAGAGGCCAGCTTTGGTGAAAAAACATCAACCTCCCCCCTACTGGCAAGTCGTCCGGTACAAACACTTTTACAGAGGCTATGCTGAACTGGAGCCAGTCAAAAGCCCGTCCCTTGCTTTTGCTGGGGAGCAGAGTGGGCCTTACATGCACGCTGTTGACGAGAACGAGCGCGCTGGGGCTGAGCCTGGGCAGACTGCCGAGAAGCAGGAGTGTACCTACGCCTAGAGTAGGAATAGGGAGCACTTCTCTTCCCTCCAAAAAACCTCCTAGATGAGGAGGCTATAGCAGAAGGCGCCCGGTGGGAGAGAGAATCCATAGCATCATTATGCTTCTTGATCTGATCAATGAGATCCTCCACTTTTTCTCCAAAAAGATTGTCCCCCCAGCAAGGAACATCCGCCATCCTCTGCTGGACAGAATGATCCAGGTCAGAGACACGCAGCCATGAGAGTCTGCACATCACTATACCTTGAGCAATGATTCCGGATGTCACGTCAAAAGTGTCAAAAGTACCCCTGGCCAGGAACTTGCGACACGTCTTCTGCTGCCTGACCACCTGGCGAAAAGGCTCGGCCAGCTCCGTAGGGAGTGTCTCAACCAAGCTGGACAGGTTTTTTTTGTTACATTTGTACCCCGTGCTTTCCCACTCATAGCAGGCTCAATGCGGCTTACATGGGGCAATGAAGGGTTAAGTGTCTTGCCCAGAGTCACAAGGAGCTGCCTGTGCCTGAAGTGGGAATTGAACTCAGTTCCTCAGTTCCCCAGGACCAAAGTCCACCACCCTAACCACTAGGCCACTCCTCCACTCGACGTATCGAGTCCCGCAAGTGTACGCTCGTGAAGAGCTGGTATGACTGGATCTTGGCAGCGAAAATAGCGGCCTGATACGTCTTTCTCCCAAAAGAGTCAAGAGTCCTAGCTTCTCTGCCTGGGGGTGCTGAAGCATAGTCTCTAATACTCCTAGCTCTCTTGAGAGCGGAATCCACCATCATGGAATTGTGGGGTAATTGGGACCTCATCAATCCAGGTTCACCGTGGATCCGGTATTAGGACTCCGCTCTCTTGGGAACTACAGGGCCAGACAGAGGGGCGGACCAGTTTCGCATAAGGACTCCCTTTAGTACCTTATGCAGAGGGACTATCACAGCCTCATTAAGTGGAGAAGAATAATCCAGGACCTCAAGCATCTCAGTCCTGGGCTTATCCTCAACATCCACAGGGAAGGGAATAGCTGTAGCCATTTCCCGGACAAAGGAGGAAAAAGACAGACTCTCGGGTGGAGATAGTCTTCCTTCCAGCGGAGGGGAAGGGTCAGAGGGAATCCCAAAGGACTCATCAGAAGAGAAGTACCTGGCATCTTCCTCTGATTCCCACGAGTGCTCCTGCTCAGTATCAGATACAACCTGTGTCAAGGTACTCCGACACTGGACCTGCCTCGACGCTGAGGAACGATGTCCTCTGAGGCGATGTCGAGAAGTTGACGCCTGATCCGACTGCTCCCTCCACCGACGTCGAAGGGGAGTCGACCTGGGTGGCAGCCGACGCCGCAGGCGGCACCGCAGGCAGAGACCTCACTACAGGAGAAGGGCGACCCCTCTGCAGCAGATGGCACAGAAGGCGCAATCTGAAGAGAAGCACCCCCGACACCAAAGCTGAGTGTCGCAGTAAGCCTTCCAGATGTTCTGGAAACAAGGCCCGGATACACTCATCAAGAGCCGCCATTGGAGAAGGTTGCGGGGCCGGTGGAACACGCAGTGTCAGAATCCATGGAGGCTCGGGAGCAGGTACCGGGCTGCCAAGAGACCGACGCATCGGCACCTCCTGTACCGAGGGGGAGCGGTCCTCTCGGTGTCGACTCTCTCGATGCCCCGGAGCTCCCGGTACCGTGCGTCGAAGGAGAACGATGACGGTGTTTCTTAGCCTTCGCTCGACATTGAGACTCCTCGGTACCGATGAGGACTTGGAATCCTCATGTCTCCTCGGGGCCGGGTCCAACGAAGGTTGGTCCTGGCGGACCTGCATAACAGGAGGCCTCGAGGCAGGTGGAGACCCACTCGATGCCTCACTGCTCCCAGCGCGAGTTGGTCTCTCAGCAGCCATTACCTCTCTCCTCGACGTCGATGCTCCTGTCGAAGTCAACGCCGCCAACCTCGGTACCAATGTCGAAGGACCAGACTGAGCCCCAAAAAGCTTCTCTTGCTGGGCCTCTTGAGACGCTTGGGTCCGTTTCTTCATACGAAGACACAGACTACAAGCGGCTGGGCTATGGTCGGGCCCAAGGCACTGGATATACCAGGCATGGGTATCTGTACCTGAGATGGTCCGGTTACACTGAGTACAACATTTGAAGCCGCTGGGTGTCTTCGATGACATGGAAAAACAACGGCTTCGGCGAAGTCAAACGACGTGATTGTGCCAAGAAAGAAAAAGCACAAAAAAGGGAAAAGGCCGGCCACGTCGAAAAAGAAAGGAAACTTTAAAGGTAAAAGTTAAAGGAGGCAAGCTCACGCTACCCGCGCAACGGAACTCTCTGGACTTTGTCTTTATTTTGCTTGCAAAATTTTTTGCCTATTCCTGGGCCACCACGGACGTCGACCCACATGTGAGAACAAGCTGCCTGCTTGTCCTCGGAGAACATGTCATTTCCTTTGGAGTGGGTGTTTAGAGATAATTGCTTAGGGGCCCTTTTACTAAAGCTTAGCGCATGCTAACAGAATTAGTGTGTTAAATGCTAAGACCATAGGTATAAAATAGGCTTCTTAGCATTTAGAGTGCACTAATTCTGTTAGCTAGCCTTTAATAAAAGGGCCCCTTAGTTACCTAAACAAATTCTTTTTAAAATTGTTCTCTGTACTCCCCATGCTACTTATTGAGGAGAGTTGCTCTTTATGCTAATTGCCTCATTGTTCAATATCAATATTGCTTAGCGTGGTACAGAATTGGTAGCTTTTTTTTTCCTGATTGTATATTCTTCGAGTATTTTTCTATTTAAATTCTTTTGAAAATTCAATAAACAATGGGAAAAAAAGAAGTGTTATACATATTCCCTCCACTCAGTCTATCTCATAAGAACATACGCGTTGTCATACTGGCACAGTCCGAAGGTCCATCAAGCCCAGTATCCTGTTTCCAACAGTGGCCAATCCAGGTCACAAGTACCTGGCAAGATCCCAGATCAGTAACACAGATTTTATGTTGCTTATCCTTGAAATAAGCACTGGATTTTCCCAAGTCCATCTTAATAATGGCTTATGGACTTTTCTGTTAGGAAAGTATACAAACCTTTTTTAAACCCTGCCAATCTACCTGCTTTTACCACATTCTCTGGCAACGAATTCGAGAGTTTAATTACACATTGAGTGAACAAATATTTTCTCTGGTTTGTTGTAAATTTACTACTTAGTAGATTCATTGCACCCCCCCCCCCCCCAACCTAGTATTTTTGGAAAAAGAGTAAACAAGAGATTCAAGCCTACCAGTTCCACTCCACTCAGTATTTTATAGACTTGCATCAGATCTCCCCTCAGCCATCTCTTCTCTAAGCTGAACAGACCTGGCCCTTTTAGCCTTTCCTCATATGGAAATTGTCCCATCCCTTTTATCATTTTTGTTGTCCTCCACCGTACTTTTTCTAATTCTGCTATATCTTTTTTGAGATGCAGTCACCAGAACTGCACACAGTATTCGAGGTTGAGTTGCACCATGAAGCGATACAAAGGCATTATGACATTCTTATTTTTGTTTTCCATTCCTCTCCTTATAGCTCCTAATATTCTATTTGCTTTCTTAGCCGCCACTGCACACTGAGCAGAGGGTTTCAACATATCGAGGACACCTGGATTCTTTTCCTGGGCAATGATCCCTAATCTGGAACCTTGCATCATTGTGTTCCTCTTTCTCACATGCATCACTTTGCACATGCTCATATTAAACATCTGCCATTTGGATGCCCAGTCTCATACAGCCCTCATGCAGTTTTTCACAATTCTCTTGTAATTAGCAACTTTGAATAACTTTGTGTCATCGGCAAATTTAATTATCTCACTAGTTATTCCCATCTCTAGCTCATTTAAAAATGTTATAAAGCAGCGGTCTCTAATCCATTGTTTCCTCCGTGGGTTGGGGGGGTTGTTTTTACCCATGGAACTCATGCAGGATTAGGCACATGGGGCCAGTTTTTTTTACGAAAGAGTTTATATTTTTTGCATCCCTTTCTGGGATCTATGAGCTCCTGCCTTCAAATATTTATGCTTGAGTGCAGACGAAGCACTTTCCCCGGATTGTATATATCGCGCCAAGATTTCCATGCAGAAATCGAAGCGTATTCCATAACAATGTGCATAACTTAATTAGTTAACAAGCTGATCAGCACTGATAACTAGATGTTAACAAGCAATTACCAGCTCTAACTGGCATTAGAATTTACGCGTACTACCCGCTAAGTGTATTCTGCAAAGCACTGCACATAAATTCTAAAGTGCGCTGCTGAAAAGGGGGCAAGGTAAGGGGCATGGAAAGGGTGAGTCGTGGGCATTCCAAAAAAACTATACAGAGTTATAGAATATACCTGCTCTGCGCCTATCTTAGGCGCCAGTAGTTACACCAAGTTTTCCTTGGCATAAATGTCCGCGCAGAGAGTTAAGCGCTGCTATGACCACTCAGCATATTCTATATACCACGCAGAAATGTAGGCTTATTCTATAAAGCCTAAATTACAGCATACTTTATAGAATGCACTTGTGTATTTCATTGTAGTGAAAAATTTTAGGCATGATAAATAGAATCTAGTCCTCTATCACAACTTGTATTGTGCAAGAGAAGTCCTACTTGGAAGATCTATGTGAGAACTACCAGTACACAGGGACTTATTACATGTTTGTATTGCTTTTTGTGTAAGCAGGTTAAACCTTACCATTTACATCAGGTTAACTGGGAAAGAGTTGGGGATTTCTCTCTCTCTCTCTAGATGATTGGACTGTTATGGAGAAAGCCTTGTTGAAGTCTTCCTTGGCAGTTTCAATAAAGGAAAATGCAATAACGGTCTTTTATTGTTGGTACCTTAAGCAAGCCTGATTACAACATATTTTCCCTGGTAGTTCTTCTAGTTGCTGGCAGGAATGTGCTGCCTTAGGAACTATGGGTCATATCTGGTGGACCTGCCCCAAGGCCAAAGCATACTGGAGAGAAATGTAGGCATGACTGCAGTGTTGGATTGGTCATCCAGTGCAATGGCATCCAGCGGTGTTCCTGTTGGATAAGACATCACCGAGACTTAAGTTTCATCAATCCTTGTTGGTCCACCAGGCTGCGCATGCTCCACGACTTAACTTGTCAAGCCACTGGAAGCAATGTGCAATACCATATTTGATACAGTGGATTAATAAGATGTGGTGCATTTGCAATATGGTGCATCTGTTAGCTGTGAAGCAGTGGACCCTCGCTAAGTGGGAGGGTATTTGGACCTCCTTTTTGACTGCTTCTACTCCATGAGGGACTGAAGGGGGGGTAGATGGGGGAGTTGCTTATTTGAAATATAAAACACAGAAGTTTGTACATTGGGTATCTTTCTTTTGGATTATCTTGATGTGTGGAGTTCTCTTATGTACCTTGCATTTGTTGATTATTGAAAATCCCAACGCTGAAAAAAAACAACAAACTTCTACAAATTTTTTATTTTAAATAGCGGTCCAAACACAGACCCTGGGGAACTCCACTACTTACTCTTCTCCATTACTGACCATTTAACCCTACTTTCTGTTTTCTATCTTTTAACCAGTTTTTAATCCACGATAGGACATTACCTCTTATCCCATGACTTTCTAATTTCCCCATGAGTCTTAGGTACAGCGAAGATACTTACCTGTAGCAGGTATTTTCCGAGGACAGCAAGCTTCTTATTCTCACAAGTGGGCTGACGCCAATCCGCATTGCCCAGGCCGGCAAATATGCCATAGGAGTGGAGGATTGGCCAAGTGGTTAGGGTGGTGGACTTTGGTCCTGGGGAACTGAGTTCGATTCCCGGCACAGGCAGCTCCTTGTGACTCTGGGCAAGTCACTTAACCCTCCATTGCCTGCCGCATAGAGCCTGCCATGAGTGGGAAAGCGCGGGGTACAAATGTAACAAAAATAAAAATAAATAAATAGAAAAAACTAGAGCTTTTTCCGCATGCGGAAGTCCTTTCCTGCCTGCCACATGAATGCAACTCCCTCAATTAAATACTAAAGCAAAAAACAGATAAAAATATTTAAGAAAACAAACAACTCCAAGAGAAGGTGGGAGGGATTGTGAGAACAAAAGCCTGCTGTCCTTGGAGAATACCTGCTACAGGTAAGTATCTTCGCTTTCTCCGAGGACAATCAGGCTTGCTTATTCTCACAAGTGGGGAATCCCTAGCATCCAAGCTCACCCAAAACAACAAACATTGGTCAATTGGGCCTCGCAACGGTGAGGACTTAACACAGATTAACCTGAACCTATATACAAACAAGATGAGAGTGCAACCTGGAACAGAATAAAACGGGCCTAGGAGGGTGGAGTTGGATGCTAGACCACAAACAGATTCTGCAAAACTGACTGCCCAAACCAACTGTCGCATCGGGTATCCTGCTCAAGGCAGTAGTGAGATGTGAATGTGTGGACTGAAGACCACATCGCAGCCTAGAAAATCTCTTCAACGGAGGGCTGACTTCAAGTGGGCCACCGATGCAGCCATGGCTCTGACATTATGAGCCATGACATGACCTTCCAAGGACAGCCCAAGCCTGGGCATAAGTGAAGGAAATGCAATCTGCCAGCCAACTGGATATGGTGCGTTTTGATCCCCCATCATGTTGGGATCAAAAGAAACAAGAAAGCTGGGCAGACTGTCTGTAGGGCTTCGTCCGCTCCATGTAAAAGGCCAATGCTCTCTTGCAATCCAAGGTGTGCAAACTGCTTTCACCAGGATGGGCATGAGGTTGGGGAAAAAATGTTGTCAAGACAATCGAGTGGTTCAGATAGAACTCCACCACCACCTTCGGCAGGAACTTAGGGTGCATGTGGAAAACTACTCTGTTGTGGTAAAACCTAGCATAAGGTGCATCCACTAAAACTTAGGTACCAAAACTTAGATTGTGAGCCCTCTAGGGACAGAGAAAGTACCTGCATATGTGTACAGCGCTGCGTACATCTAGTACCACTATAGAAATGATTAGTAGTAGTAGTAAGCTCACTGACCCTATGAACTGAAGTAACAGCCACCAAGAAAATGACCTTCCAGGTCAAGTACTTCAGATGGCAGGGATTCAGTAGCTCAAAAGAAGCTTTCATCAGCTGGGTGAGAACGAAGTTGAGATCCCGTGACACTGGTGGAGGTTAGACAGGGGGCTTCGACAAAAGCAAACCTCTTATAAAGCGAACTAAAGGCTGTCCAAAGATAAGCTTACCTTCTACACCTTGAGCATAAGCACTAATTGCACCAATGTCTTTGAGACATGGGAACACATGGACTCCCAGTATACGAAGTGATGCTGCAACTACCGCTATACACTTTGTAAAGACCCTGGGAGCTGACGCGAGGCCAAAAGGCAACACGCGGTACTGAAAGCGATGTGTTCCCAGCCAAAATCGAAGATACTTCTGGTGGGCTGGAAGTATCATGATGTGAGTATATGCATCCAAGTCCAGAGAGCATAGCCAATCGTTTTCTGGGAAGATGTTCAGTGTTCACTTTGGCGGTTCCTCTTCAACTTCCATCCCGCTTTCAGTTGGTGTCCCCCAGAGTTCTGTCCTTGGCCCCCTCCTTTTCTCCATCTATACCTCTTCTCTTGGTACCCTGATTTCATCCCATGGCTTTCAATACCATCTTTATGCGGATGACTCTCAGATCTACATCTCCACCCCTGAAATCTCAACCGTAATCCAGGACAAAATTTCATTCTGCTTGTCTGACATTGTTGCTTGGATGTCTCAACACCATCTGAAGCTAAACATGACTACAACTAAACTTCTCATTTTCCCCCCTAAACCCACCTCCCCTCTTCCCCCATTCTCTATTTCTGTTAATGGCTCTCACATCCTCCCTGTCTCCTCGGCTCGTAACCTTGGAGTCATCTTTGATTCCTCTCTCTCCTTCTCTGCGCATATTCAACAGATCGCCAAAACCTGTCGTTTCTTTATCTACAACATTAGCAAAATTCGCCCCTTCCTTTCTGAATACGCTACCAGAACCCTTATCCAAACCCTTGTCACCTCTCGCTTGGATTATTGCAATTTGCTTCTCACTGGTCTTCCGCTCAGCCATCTCTCTCCTCTCCAGTCGGTCCAAAATTCTGCAGCACGACCTATTTTCCGCCAAAATCGTTATACCCACACTAGCCCACTCCTCAAGTCACTTCACTGGCTCCCTGTCCGCTTCCGCATACAGTTCAAACTTCTCTTACTGACCTTTAAATGCATCCATTCTGCAGCCCCCCATTACCTCTCCACTCTCATCTCTCCCTACATTCCTCCCCGTGAACTCCGCTCACTGGACAAATCTCTCGCCGTCCCCCTTCTCCTCCACTGCTAACTCCAGACTTCGTTCCTTTTCCCTCGCGGCACCTTATGCCTGGAATAGACTTCCTGAGCCTCTACGTCTAGCTCCATCTGTACTGAAAACCCACCTTTTCACCACTGCTTTTGGCTCCTAGCCACTACTCAATTGCCCTCCCCTTGTTCCTTCTCACCCAGTACTTCCCTCGCCTTTGTCTTGTCTTTATGTATTTTTAGATTGTACGCTCTTCTGAGCAGGGACTGTCTCTCTGTGTCAGTTGTTCAGCGATAAAAATGCTAATAATAATAATAAGATGGGTACCCAGGGAAAACATCCTGAACTTTTCTCGGACTAGATATTTGTTCAGAACCCTTAAGTCTAGGATGGGACGCATCCCCCCTGTCTTTTTCAGCACAAGGCAGTACCTGGAATAGAATCCCTGGCCTTCTTCCCTTGGTGGAATGGGTTTGACTGCATGGGCCTTCAGGAGGGCAGAGAGTTCCTCTGCAAGCACCTGTTTGTGCTGAGAACGTAAGCTCTTGGTGGGCAATTTGGAAGCCTGGAAACCAAACTGAGGGAGTATACAAGCCAGACTACTTGAAGAACCCACCGGTCGGAGATTATGAGAGGTCATCTTTGGTGAAAAAAACTTTAACCTCCCCCCGACTAGCAAGTTGTCCGGGACAAACACTTGGACTGTGGCTATGCTCTGCTGGAGCCAGTCGAAAAAAACGTCCCTTGCTTTTGCTGGAGAGCAGCAGGGGCCTTAGGTGCATGCTCTTGATGTGAATGAGCACATTGGGGCTGAGCCTGAGCAGGCTGGTGGGCCATAGGAGTGTACCTATGCCTAGAGTAGTAGGAGGGAGCACTCCACGACTTACCGAAAAACCTCCTAGATGAGAAGACAGATGCAGAAGATGTGCGGCGGGAGAAAGAAGATAAGGTATCCGTTTGTTTCTTGATCTGGTCAGCAACCTCCTCAACCTTCTCTCCAAACAGGTTATCTCCCCAGCAAGAGGCATCCGCCAACCTCTGCTGAACAGAATGTTCCAGGTCAGAAACACGCAACCATGAGAGTCTGCGCATTGCTGTATCTTGGGCAGAGATCCTGGGTGCCACGTCAAAAGAGTCGTAAGTGCCCCTGGCCAAGAACTTGCGACACACCTTCTGCTGCTTGACCAACTGGCGAAAAGGCTCAGCCTGCTCCGTAGGGAGCGCATTGACCAAGTCCGAAAGCTGCCTCAATGAGTTCCGTATATGCTCGTGAAGAGCTGGTATGACTAGAGATGGGAGGTGAGCATAGCGGCCTGATACATCTTCCTCCCAAAAGAATCTATGGTTCTAGTTTCTCTGCCTGGGGGAGCCGAGACATAGTCCCTAGTACTCCTGGCTCTTTTGAGAGCAGAGTCCACCACCAGGGAATCATGAGGTAACTGGAACCTTACAAATCCAGGTTCACCGTGGATCTGATACTGGGTGTCAATCTTCTTGGGGACCACTGGGACAGAGGGGACACCCAGTTCTGTACGAGGACTGTCTCGAGTACCTCGGGGAGAGGAGCCGTCGCTGCCTCCTTAGGAAGGGAGGTATAGTACAGGACCTCCAGCATCTTGGCCTTGGGCTTATCCTCCACTTCTACAGGGAATGGAACGGCATATTTCCCTCACAAAGATATAAAAGAGAGGCTCTCAGGTGGAGACAGTCATCTCTCAGGTGGAGGGGAGGGCCCAGAAGGGATCCCATAGAACTTGTTGAAGGAAAAGTACCTTGGATCCTCTTCTGATTCCCATAAGCACTCTTCCTCAGTGTCAGATAAAACCTCCCTAAATGTAGACCGAGCTTGCCTTGATACCAAGGACCCATGTCCTCGAGAGCGGCATCGAGAAACCGGCTCCCATCTCACCTCTGGCGAAGCTTTCTCTACCGACATCGAGGGGGTACCAGCCTGGGTGGCAGTTGATACCGGGGCCGCAAGCAGTGCGGGCATCAGAGGCCACACCGCAGGCTGAGGGCCAGACAGGACTGCAGGCTGAGGGCCAGACGGGACCACAGCGGTAGTTATGGCAGGCGCATGCACCCCCGATACCAATGCACATCGCTGCATTAGGCCATCCAAAAGCTCAGGGAGCAAGGCCCAGACGTGCTCATCAAGGGCCGACATCTGGAAAGACTGTGGCATTGGTTGAAGCACAGGTTGCAGAATCACTGGGGCCGATGCGGGAGCAGGATCTTGGCTGCTTGGAGACACGTGCATCGGCACCTCCTAGGCGGAGGGAAAGTTGTCCTCCTGGCGCCGATGCTTCTTAGGTGCTGAATCCCTCGGCGCCCCGGAGTTCCCAGCACCATGGATCGAGGTAGACTGGTGACGGTGCTTCTTGGCCTTCACCCAATGCATGTCACCCAAGCTCATCGGTGCCAATGAGGATGATGTCCAATCCTCCCGTCGACTTAGGGTCGGGTCCAACGATGGACGGTACAGGGAGGCCTGCATAGCAGGAGGCCTTGAGACAGGTGGAGACCCACTCAACGCCTCACTGCTCCCAGTGTCATGGAGCAACTATGCCTACCGTGACTCCCGATGCTGGTGCGATGCTGACATCGAGGAACAGGACCTGGCTCCCAAAATCTTCTCACGTGGAGCCTCCCGGGAAACCTGGGTCCTCTTCTTCATATGAAGTCGGAGGACACAGTTGGCAGGGCTATGGTCGGACCAAAGGAACTGGAGAGACCAAGAATGGGTGTCCTTCCCTGAGATGGTCCAGTTGAACCGGGTACAACACTTGAAGCCACTGGGAGTCTTCGTGGAAATGGAAGAAAAACTTCACCCGGCCAAATCAAACAATGCAGTGGAACCTGAAAAAAAAAGGGGGAAAGGCACAAAAAGAAGAAACCCAACCGGGACAGACCTAAAACTGGCCCGCACCGAAAAAGAAAGAAAAACTCGGGTCAAACTACTAGGGTAGTAGAGGATTTTTTCTTTTTTAAAGAAAAACAAAGTGAGGCGAAAACAGGCTGAAGGCACTCAAAAACAAGATGAAATTGCTCTAAACTGGGTGTATGAGGAGACACCACAAAAAGCAACTGCTGCTCACACGGAAAAAGCATCTCTCATAGGCAATCAGTGACTCACCTGTTTGGGGAGGCTGTAGTGGCTGGGGCTAGGTGAGGTTATAGGGCGGGTCTAGGGTCAGGATATGGGACAGAGTGGAACAGATCAAGTTAAAATCTTTGAAGTAGAGGGGGCAGGCAACACCTATGTCAGCAATAAAAGGATAGTAGTGCACTTTTGAACACTGCGAAGAATGAGTCCTTCACTGTGTGGCTCTGGTACAGCTGTATTGGCTGTCTCTCCAGTACCTCAGTAATATGCACATTGAATATACTCCAAGAATTATGTACCAAAAAAATGAAAATAATGCACCAAAATAATACAACATATTAAACTGAATAATATCTGTAGTATTCTAGAAATATATACAAGTACTTTAACACAGATTTGTAATCCCTCCAGAGACAGGAAAATACCTACTGTGTCTTAACATAACTCTCGCTGAGCTACAATTAAAAAAAGCATGAACTAAATCCAAATCCAAAATCCAGTACCAGGCAGTCTGTGAAGCAATACAAAACCTTACAAAATCACTCAGGACCTATAAAGCAATTCTACCATCCCATAACACTAACTTCCAGGAGTCACACAATGTCCTTCCTAGAAAACAATAACAATGTAAACATTGTAAAGGGTAGAAGAATATCAATATGCCTACTGGAAAAATAAACAAGCTGAATTAGAACAGATCGATCTTGCACAGACCCTCGATGCTAACAGAATACACAGCCTTTTTCACACATGAACACAGGTAGACCCTCATCATGCATGGAATAAGTAACCACAAGCTAAAAATATAAATATGTAGACAAAAATTAAGCTGAACCCCAAGACGTCATACTCTGCATATAGTACAAAACCAAATAGAAACAGTGCCACGATCCTATCATGCAAAATATAGCGAACAGATGTAAACGTCAGAAACTGACATATTCCAACTGGAACATTAAAAATTAACAAAACGAAGAGCTGGGTCAAGATGGCGTCCGTATGAGGGAGCGCTGCACGTCGGCTCTCAAACGCTAGGCTCTACTCCAGTAGCGTATACTTTCTCTCACCTGATATTATGGTGAAGAGAAAGGGGAAAGTCGGGGCAAAAGCCGCCGCGAGCCCTGGCGGAAATCCGACGCTCCAGCAGCCGACCCTGGAAGCTTTTGGCCTTCATGCATCGGGAGTTCCGGTACCAGCTTTGGTTGGATCCCCAGGACAACAGGGGGATCTTAGCTTAGAGGCGGCGTCTTTAAGTCCGCCTCCTCAAGCTGCACCGCTGAGACCGAGCGGTGAGATAGGACCAATGGGAGAGCCTCAGGCAGGTCCTTTGGAGGTTAGCGGCGGCCCTGTTGGATCCTCAACCCCTGGTGGTACGCCATCTGGAGAGAGTGCGGGAGGTATTGATTCCTCGCCTCCCCCTGCCAGGAAACCCCGCTCGTTTTGCTCGGCGGGAGGAGTAGACTGGCAGCTGTTACCTTGGAGGCCCTTTGGGAGGTGATCCAGACCATAAATTCATCCCTACTACAATTAACTAATTCCTTTAATTCTGAGGTGAAGGAATTAAAAAATTTTCAGCAAATGATGGAATCGAAGGCTCATGAGCAGGAGAGAAAATGTGAGTCAAACTCTCAAGAGATAAAGACATTACAAACTGTTGTAACTAATATGGCAATAGATAAAGATTCAATTCAAAGGAAAGTGGAATTTTTTGATAATCAACTCAGGCGTAACAACCTGAGATTCCTAAATTTTCCGAAAACCCCTCTGATATCACCGATTGAGATGTTAAAAAAGTATTTTACTGAAGTGCTTGGCATTCCTAAAGAAGCCGTACCACCAATTATAAAGGTTTTTTATATCACAGGAGCTAATATAGCTCGAACAGAGGTTCCAGAACTGAATGTAACACAATTGTTAGAAACATCGTTTAAAACTATAACGGAGCGTACAACTCTCCTAGCTACCTTTGCATTCGAGACTGCTAGAAACTATGTCTTTAGACTTTACTTCAGAAATATTTCGACCCAGTTTCTCGGAGCAAAAATACAAATCTTCCCTGATTTGAGTAAAAATACCCAGAGGAGGAGGAGAGAATTTCTGGGTCTTAGGCCTCGGGTTCTCTCCTTAGGCGGTACCTTTAAATTGAAATTTGCCTGCAGGTGTTTAATTTCCTTAAATGCTGTATATTATGTATTTTTTGAACCAGATAAACTGCGTCAGATGGGAGCTGAAACCGCAAGCTGTGAACGGTCTCTGCCCTCATAGTGTTTTTTTTTCTTTTTTCTCTTTCTACTATAAAGTAAAAATTCCTTGTGTCTTGACCATATTATTGTGGACTAAGTAACAATATAATTTCTTTCTCCTTGATATAAAGGATAAACATTTTCTTATATATTTTCCTGATTTACCTACATTTATATTATGTAAATGTTTATTTTGAAAATAATAAATATTAAAAAAATTAAAATAATAATAGAAAATAAGGTGATACCTTCTTATTAGACATTACTTTTTATTTTTTTATTTGTACAATATATATAACTTTAGAAGCCAAAACTTGCATCAATACAGAGGAAAATACACAACCAAGAAATAATTAAACAAAAACTATGAAACATCTCTTCCTTAGACCACAAAATTAGAGGGGGAGTGAACAAAGATAAGGAGATCAATAATTAAACAATTCCAAAGAAAATGGCAATAACCTGATTACCCCACCATTACTCCCTAAATAGCCATTAACTAGATGTTACACCACTTCCACTGGAAAATTTCTTCAAATCAATGAAAGCTCTAAGTTGATCTGGAGTGAAAAAAAACAAACACATATTTTATACCCAGATAAATATTTGCATGGAAAAGATGCCCCTAGAGCACAAGTCTCCTCTCTAGGGCCAAAAACAACTTTCTCCTATCTTGCATGGTCTTTGTGACATCCACATAAATCCATATTTTTGACCGCAAAAAAGTACTTGAGAATTCCTAAAATGAAATATGGAAAACAAAAATGAGAATATTATAATGCCTTCGTATCGCTCCATGGTGCGACCGCACCTCCAATACTGTGTGCAATTCTGATCACCGCAACTCATAAGAGATATAGTGGAATTAGAAAAGGTACTGAGAAGGGCAACGAAAAAGATAAAGGGGATGGGACAACTTCCCTATGAAGAAAGGCTAAAGGGGCTACGGCTCTTCAGCTCGGAGAAAAGACAGCTGAGGGAGATAAGATAGAGGTCTATAAAATAATGAGTGAAGTGGAGCAGGTATATATGAATTGCTTGTTTACTCTTTCCAAAAATACTAGGACTAGGGGGCATGCAATGAAGCTACAAAGTAGGACTCCTAATCCACCCTGTTAAAAAGTTCAGGGGGTACAAAATACAACCTGTTCTGTATGCACTTGAGGGGAGAAATATGTCCTGTGAAGCACTATGATTTTTTCATCTGAGGATGAATAAGAAGTCATCAAGAATCTCAGGATTCAGTCTAGCTCTCCTGTCTTCCAGTCTCTCCTGCAATAGATGATGTCTTCGTAAAAGATGTGCTGGTAGCAGAATGTACAGGATCCCCCATGCAAATTTTACTAGCTGTGGCCAGCATGTTTGCTTGTATTTTCGAAAAAATAAAAACATTGTCGTCTGCATCAAACATAAATAACAGTCCAGTTCATTAACAGACTTCAAAGTAGAAAGTGACACGGGGGAAAAAAGTTTGTCCCCATCCCCGCCCCATCCCTGCAGGATCTGTCCCTGTCCCTGCGGGATCTGTCCCATCCCTAACCCACTGTCATTCTCTAAGGTAGGATTCTTATGTCCCACATGGCATAAACATTTACTACACTTGGAAATTATGGACAAGCAAATGCAGGTCAGAGAGTCCCCGGTTAAGATGGTATGCTTCAAAAATTCACCATTACTCCTACTGTTAAAAAATTTAAAAAGTTCATAATTGAGACACAGCTGTGATCTACTCCAGGTAATGCGACTGCTAAGAACAAAATGTAAATAGTAAAGTAGCACCTTATTGTTGGTTAAGTTTTACAGAATGCCTTGTAATAAATACCGCATTTATGTTTAAGTTCTGTACACCACAGGAGCATATTCAAAAGCATGGATTAATGAGACAAAGTCAACATGGATTTAGTGAAGTGAAATCTTGCCTCACCAATCTGCTACATTTCTTTGAAGGGGTGAACAAACATGTGGATAAAGGTGAGCCGGTTGATATTGTGTATCTGGATTTTCAGAAGGCGTTTGAAAAAGTACCTCATGAAAGACTCCAGAAGAAATTAGAGAGTCATGGGATAGGAGGTAGTGTTCTCTTGTGGATTAAAAACTGGTTAAAAGATAGAAAAAGAGAGTAGGGTTAAATGGTCAGTATTCTCAATGGAGAAGGGTAGTTAGTGGGGTTCCCCAGGGCTCTGTGCTGGGACGCTGCTTTTTAACATATTTATAAATGACCTAGAGATGGGAGTAACTAGTGAGGTAATTAAATTTGCTGATGACACAAAGTTATTCAAAGTCGTTAAATCACGGGAGGATTGTGAAAAATTACAAGAAGACCTTACGAGACTGGGAGACTGGGCGTCTAAATGGAAGATGATGCTTAATGTGAGCAAGTGCAAAGTGATGCATATGGGAAAGAGGAACCCAAATTATAGCTATGTCATGCAAGCTTCCACGTTAGGAGTCACAGACCAAGAAAGGGATCTAGGTGTCGTCGTTGATGATACGTTGAAACCTTCTGCTCAGTGTGCTGCTGCGGCTAAGAAAGAAAATAGAATGTTAGGTATTATTAGGAAAGGAATGGAAAACAAAAATGAGGATGCAATACCTTTGTATCGCTCCATGGTACGACCGCACCTCGAATATTGTGTTCAATTCTGGTCGCCGCATCTCAAAAAAGATATAGTGGAATTAGAAAAGGTGCAGACAAGGGCAACGAAAATGGTAAAGGGGGTGGGACGACTTTCCTATGAGGAAAGGCTAAAGCGGCTAGGGCTCTTCAGCTTGGAGATGGCGGCTGAGAGGAGATATGATGGAGGTCTATAAATTAATGAGTGGAGTTGAACGGGTAGATGTGAAGCGTCTGTTTACACTTTCCAAAAATACTAGGACTAGGGGGCATACGATGAAGCTACAATGTAGTAAATTTAAAACAAATCAGAGAAAATTTTTCTTCACTCAACGTGTAATTAAACTCTGGAATTCGTTGCCAGAGAATGTGGTACAGGCAGTTAGCTTAGCGGAGTTTAATAAAGGTTTGGATGGCTTCCTAAAGGAAAAGTCCATAGACCACTATTAAATGGACTTGGGGAAAATCCACTATTTCTGGGATAAGCAGTATAAAATGTTTTGTACTTTTTTGGAATCTTGCCAGGTATTTGTGACCTGGATTGGCCACTGTTGGAAACAGGATGCTGGGCTTGATGGACCTTTGGTCTTTCCCAGTATGGCAATACTTATGTACTTATGATGAGAAAAAGTTGGACAGTTTATATATACACCCAGCTGGTTTTAAACATAGTTCTGTGCACCCACAGGGGTCCACTCAAAAAGTGGGGGGGAACCAATCTGGAGATGGAGATGCAGGGAAAACAAAGTGGGGGGGGGGGGGGGAACACAAGAGGAGCTCAAACAGAAGGGACAGTCAGATTAAGAGGGATAGCAATTATAAAAAATGTTGCTTTCACCTACTCACAGATAAGGTGAGTATGTGGTGAGAGGGAGGCCCTGCAGGACAAGAGAAGAGATCTCAGGAGAGAAACTTCACACACTTCACTCCTAACCTCTTCAGCACCATTGCTCACCCTTCCCCCATGTATGAAATGGGCTGCAATGGAATATGTGTTATTAAAAGTATTCAGATTGTTTGCAAAGTTGTCACAGAACGGTAGAAAGGCACATAACTGAGCCACTTAAGAAAAAAAACATTGTACATGTAGGGAATAAAGCCACTAAGGCTGCTGATGCAGTGAGGACAGCTGTGTTGGTAGACAGCACCCTACCGATCTCTGATGGGAATAGAGGGGGGGAGAAGACGTTCCGCAGGCTAGAAGAGGGATCCCCGGGCAATAGCAAGAGTTCTGATGGAAGTGGAGATAGCTGACTACACATATCGTAGCACAGCCTATCTCACAAAACATAGAGATAGACCCTGGTGGGGGGGAGGGCAACTAACAAAAGTAGGCAGAATGTTAGGCTGATTTGGTCTGTAAAAACAAAGCTGTAGCCAGTTAAATCCCAAAGTTGGTTGTCGAATAGTTAATTCATAAGTATGCAGGACATGTGAATGAAAACAGAGGATCAGAGTAAGCAAAAGAGACATATCAGGTAACTATACTAATACATAAATATATTGATCTGCTTTCTCCTAATAGAATACAGGAACTCCCCCCCTCCACACACACACACACAGAAAGCTACCGTGGGCTGCAGTGCACAGTTAACAGTTTACCTGTTCATTAATGGCCTCTGTACGTAGAAAGGGTTTCTGCACTGAAGTTAATTCCTGCAATAGACATCAGCCCACAGCATATTAATTCACTGATGCAATTCAGAGCTGTGCACCAATGTTTACTGCAGGGGCATAACGCATGAAACCTACCTCCAAGTCTGAGGCAGCATACAGAGCCCCTGCAATCTGCATTAGTCTCAATCTCCTGCTGGTGCGGCCTGACCAGACTCCCCCCTGCTAAATACATTCCCTGGTGTGTAGTGGCACCCTCCACTTTCCTCACCTCTCCCTTCCACCAACTAAAACTCCATATCCATGTTATCTAGCAGCACACCCTTCCTCTCATCCCCCTCCCAAAACTTACTTAAAATAAACACATCCCAGTGCAGTACCCCACCACCCCCTCACCTGGCACCCCCGATGCCCACTTCCTCACCTTGAAGCATATCTGGGAGAAGCAGGATGCACCACACGAGGTCAGGTGATCCCATTTTCTAAGATGATGGTGCCAGATGGAGGAGCAAGAGGGCATCACTCCTGCCCCTTCAAGGTACCAGGAAGGAAATCAGGGGTCATGTGGGAAGGGGTCTGGTGGTGAGTGGATGCACTAGACATCAGGGACATTTTTATTTTAAGTCAGGGGAAAGGGGAGGTTGGGTTCAGTCGGGGGGGGGGAGGTAGAGGAGTAGCAATGCAGGAACTATACTGGCAGTTTGCATTTTTTCCCCTGAAATGTTACCCTACCTGTCAGTACCTGAGCCAACTACAGCTCACCCACCAACAGGCTCATTTTTCAATAAGGTGTGGATTTCTGCCACGATTTCAATGCAGCAGTAATTTTCACGGTCATTGAATACTGCAAGCAATTATCTGCTGGAAGCTCATAGTTGAAGCCATACGGTCAGAGGCTCTACCACATAGCTTTCTGCTTCGATCTCAAAATGTGAAAGACCAAATGCAGACATCAGCATGCCCTTTCCAGTCAATATTTCACCAAACAGCATTTACCTAGGGTGGCACAATTTTCGGGGGGGGGGGGGGGAGGAATGCATCAGCGCACCAATCAGCATCTCTAAACTAAACTCAGCTTGAAGTGGGTGTGCCAAGAACATGACAAACCTTAAGCATGCATAAATGGGCAAGGACCCATGCCAGCTGTGCCGAGACTTGGTTAGAGGTGCCGACTACTGTAGCACCCACCAAACTGTGCCTCCTTGGAAGGAGTGGGGAAAGGGAGAGGCTGGGCACTTGATTAGAAAGGAGTAGGGTGGGATAATGGAGGAAGTGCTTTGAGCGACCTTGAGGGAGGGAGGAAGGGTAGTGCACAGCTGAAGGCTCGCCCCTAGGCGTCCGCTACCCTTGGGCCAGCTTTGCCCCTTGGCAGTCTACTACTACAGATCAATCCATTTATTCTTCTAGGCTGCCCAAAACAAACTTTCACCATTATTCCAAGTTCTTAAACCTCGAGATAACCTATGTACATGTTACCTGCCAGAGGAGAGAGTGAATGGGGGGAACTGAGGCAACTACAGCTTCTCAACATCAGCCTATAAAAGTCAGCACTTTCTACAATGTGAAGCTGTTTTTAAGCTCAAGAAAAGAGAAAGCAAAGCTATTCTAAGCATCCCCGGCCCTTCAACCACAACTTACCACCATTAGAACGGCCCACTACTTTGCGTCGCCGGACGCACAGCCAGAAACAGAAACACCCCAAGTTACGTCACAACGCGGGGGAGGGAGCGAGTCGAGATTGGAGCCCTGGGCGCGAGGCGGCTTTCGTGCGCGTCAGCCGCGTGTTCCAGCAGCCAAATGCCACCAGGTGTGTCTGTGGGTACAGTTCAACGGCTGAAGCGCGCGGAGTGGACTTTCACAATGGGATTGGAAGAGGAGAACCTGCGCTTCAACAGCGATAGAAAAATGAATTATTCTAGCTGTAAAATAATGTCGGCTAGGGAGTAGCCGTAAGCAAACTTTTGTGCCCATTTTATAAGGTAACATGCTGGAGGGCCGGAGTGAGGAAGAATCCTAACCTGAGCCGTGGCTATGTGTCATGCTTTTGATTTGGGACAGATCTATATAGACAGCTTGGTGTCTTTCAAAATAGTCACACTTATCACGCTGTACAATTTGTGACTATTGTGTTTTATTCAAACTCCAGAAAACATTTGCACTACCTTGTCAGGACATTTTATTTTAAGCATTGCGAAACTGCCGTCCCGAAACTTTATATTTCTTAAGCTGTTTGTTTTCAATATTTCACAAAAAAAATGTGCCTTGGTAACTGTAACTGAAGATATAAAACAATACAAATGAAGGGGATGTAATGTAAAGATGGTAACTGGGTAAAAAGGGCTTTCCAAGCTTATCATGGCAAACAATATTAAGCTCCCTATTGGTAAAAGTATTATAGTGGTTTCCAAACCTGGTCCTGGAGGCATGGGCACCCCAGCCAGTCAGGTTTTCAGGATACCCACAATGAATATTGATGAGATGCATGCAAATTGTGGGTATCCTGAAAACCTGACTGACTGGGATGCCTCCAGGACCAGGTTTGGGACCCACTGTCCTTTAAGATGAGCTTGCACACAATAATTGTTGCTGTGGTAATAGATTTGCATGCCCCACATCTGACTGGGGACATGAAATCTTTCCACCAGTGAGAGGAAGGGTCAACCACTGGTTGGGTGGAAAGTTGGGGAAGAGTAGGCTAGTATAAGGACAGTCTCTCCTCCAGTACCTAGGTCAAATTTGTATATTGTCTAGTGTAAATGACATGTCTCCAGGGCTTTGTACTTTCAAACCAGTGGTTCAATGATGCAGAAGATGCATAAAGCACCACCTGAAGGTCAGAGGAAGGATGACATACATTGTAGGGAGGGAAGGGAGGTAGTGAGAGTAAATCAACCAAGTGTGAACTAGATAGTATAGTTTATAATTTTATTTATTTAATATACCGCCTTTTCATTACAATATAGCAAGGCACTATACAAGCAAAATAGAGTATAAAGGAAAAAAATCCATTGTTCAATTGGATAGAAGGAACTAGCAGATACAGTCATCCACCCACAAAGAGAACCACATTCATTCACTACAGCTAAATAAACTCATCGGACACAGTTAGTTGCTTCCCTGGCGTTTCAAAGGCAAGTTACAATAAGTAAGTTTTTTAAGGCTGATTTAAATTTAGGGAATGATATTTGAACAGTTCCTTACAAAGTCCCTAGAAGAAGAATGTACCAATTTATTTTAAAAAGTCCTTTAAGAATTCAAAATTGTACAAAAAAATAAAAATGTAAATGAGAATGGTATGTAATTGACTGATACTATTTTACATGTTTGAACAGATTGTTGTGTTGCACTCTATTGAAATCCTTAATAAAGATGATTTTTCTTTAAAAAGTCTTTAAAGGATAGCGTGACACATTTTCAGATTTCAAGAGTTTTAGCTGCTGTATAGCACTATAACATTGAGATTAAAGGAAAAGATAGGAAAGCACATCCTCCATCTAGATTAGATCACCTCATTCTTAAACCAAAGTAGACTTTGCTTTTCTTTTTGTGATGATTGCCATGGGATAATGCTGTAGCACTGTTTAAAAGGTATTCAGCAGTGGTGTGAAATAAATGGTTCACACATTAAAAGGCTTCAAAATCACACATAACGGCTATGGGTATGTCACTTTTAGGTTCAGGCGTGAGAGTAAAAGTTAGCTCATTGTTTTAAAAGTTTATCGATTGCTATTATAGTAGAAAGTGTGCTTCTATTAATCAGTGCTAATATTTTTTGCAATGCTACAGCAATAAAAGTATATATATATATATATATATATAAGTAATACACAGGGTACTTACTGTGTTCATTGAACAAATCCACTGCTCAGCCTCATGGGCAATGTCCCTTTAAAAAAATAATGCTTTTATAGCTATGTAGATAATCAAGTCTCTGTGATGTCAGTATTTAATGTTTACAAAACGTAAGCTAACTTTTATGACCAACTTCAGCAAAGGCTGTATTGACTGGAGATTCATAATCATATTTTGAAAAGAAGTCATACTTTATTGAGGTCAGGATTTAGATAGAAGGCCCAAACTTGGCATCTGAATACGTTGAAATAATGTAAGTATTGTATACAATTATTGTTATCGACCTGAACCCAAGTAATTGTTTATAAATAAGGGACACATACTAAAACAAAAATGAAACGGGCGCTAGCAAGGTTATCATGTAATGGCGATTATGTTTTTAAGGGAACCGTTAGGAGAAATGTTCTGTCATGATAAGTAATAATTGGGAAGGGTGTATAATGAGTAATATGCTCCAGTGGTATAAGATACGGATTGTTTTATCTATGTTTTTTTTTGTTTTAATCTTTTTTTTTGTGATTTTTATTTATAGTAATTTTTGAAAGATAGAGTACGTAGACGCCATCTATGTCCAGCATTTCTCCTCTCGTCCCTCTCCAAAATCCATATCCAGCATTTCTCCTCTCTTCCCTCCATCCATGTGCATCTGCTTTCTGATTTCCCTCCCCTCCATCCATCCATGTCCAGCAACTCTCCATTCTCCCCTGCCCTCTCCTCCATCCACCCATATCCAGCAAATTTCCTCTCGCCCCTGCCCCCTCCCCCTCCATTCGTCCATCCATGTTCAGCAGTTCTCCTCTCTCCCCTGCCCTCCCCTCCATCCATCCATGTCCAGCAACTCTCCATTCTCCCCTGCCCCCTCCATCTATCCATGTCCAGCAATTCTCCTCTCCCCTTCCCTCACTCCCTCCATCCATGTTCAGCAATTCTCTCACCCCTGCCCTCCCCTCCTGTTCAGCGATCTCTTCTCCCCCTGCCCTCCTCTCCAATTCCAGCCATCTCTTCTAGCTCCCTGCCCTCCCATCCATGTCCAGCAATTCTCCCTCAGCTCCCTGACAGCCCTCCTCTCCGTTCCTCCCCCCCCCCCCCCCCCCCCGCATTTAACCCTTTTACTTTCAGGCGCAGCGATGGCAGTGAAGAGGACAACACAGCTCCCTTCCCTCACACAGTGTCGCCCTCGTGGAAACAGGAAATGCATCATCGCAGAAGGCGGGACACTGTTAGGGAAGGGAGAAGCTGGAGGCGAGCCCACTGTGTTGTCCTCTACATTGCCGTCACTGCGCCTGAAAGTAAAAGGGTTAAACGCGCAATTGGGAGGAACAGAGAGGAGGGCTGTTGATCGGGGAGCTGAGGGAGGTAAAGAACGGAGGGACCGTCCGAGAGCTGCCTGGCTGCAGTGCTGTTGTGCCAGGCAGCCCTGCGTTTGGGGGGGGGGGGGGCAGCAGCCAGGGGAAGGTCACGGTTGGGCTGAGGAGGCTTAGCTTCCCTAAGCCTCTTATACCGGGCGCCTATGACTGTCCTCCCATCCCATCCATGTCCATCAATTCTCCTCTGCCCTGCCCTCCCCTTTCTCCTTCCCTCCCTTCCCTCGATGTCCCGCGATTCTCTCCTCCTGACATCATCTCGCCTCCAGCGTTCCCTTCCCCCTCATTGTTCCACCCTCTGACGTTATTATGTTTAGATGCGAGGGCGGGGCAATGAGTGGGGATGGATGTTACAAACCCAGGCATCCAGACGTAGAATGTTGGAGGTGCAAATCCTATATAATAATTTTCACCTCCAAAGGTTCTATGCGTCTTGCTGCCTGCCTGTGTGTCACTTTTTCGGAGTTGGTCTGCTAGGCTCTGTAGCACAGGCTGACGTCACCGCGAAAAAAGGCGCCCATTGGTCACGGTGACGATGGACGAGCAAGGGAAGATGAGCGCCGTCAATAGCAGCGAGTAGGGAGAAGTAGACACGGATCACGGCGCCACCGGGGATGGCGATGGGAAAGAGCAGGGCGGCAGCAGCCAGGCCGCAGCAATCAGGAGCTGCCCATAGCGCAGCGGGAAGAATACTCGGAGGGAGGGAGGGAGGGACCCTGGAACTTAGAGGGAGGAAGGGGCCCCTGGCACACACTCATTCACACACACACACACACACACTCTCTCTCTCACAGACACACCTGCACCCAAGTCTCACTCTGTCACACTCACACATTCACTCTCTCACACACACTCAAACATACAAACTCTGAGGAAAACCTTGCTAGCGCCTGTTTTTAATTTGTGTCAAAAACTGACCTTTTTTACTAGTTATTATATAGGATAAGCCCCACAGAACTGGAGACGAGGAAAAAAGTTTGAAAGCATAAGAACATAAGATATTGGAGCAGACCAATTGTCGATCTAGCCCACTATCCTGCTTTCAACAGTGGCCAATCCAGTTCACAAGTACCTGGCAAAATCCTAAATAGAAGCAAGATACCAAGCTACCAATTCTAGGGATAGCAGTGGCTTAAGTATTACCATGTAACTTAATTGAGTGTCCCTTTGTTTATTATTTCAAAAAGAAATGAGTATCGATTCAGGTTTAGCCATTCTACACCACACAGGAGTTTGTAGACTTCTATTATATCCCTCCTCAGCCATCTCTTTTCCAAGTTGAAGAGCCGTAACCTCTTAAGCCTTTCCTCATATGAGAGACGTTTCGATCACTTAATCATTTCAGTTGCTCTTTTTTGAACCTTTTCTAATTCCGCTATATCTTTTTTGAGATATGGCAACTAAAATTGCACACAATACTCAAGGTGAGAAAGCAACATCAATCAAATTCAGAGAGAGAGAGCAATGTGATTTTTACCAGAGTCCTTCTTCCATCTATTGTTAAGAAAAACAAAGCGAATTTTCTGCTGCCATGTCTTCTGTTTCTATTCAGCAATTGCAAGATACCAGCCTACAAAAGCCTTGTTCTGGTGGGGGTCCCAGTACAGCTGCCTGTGCGCGCTCCAGTCGAAACACCCAATTGGCAGAAACTGACTGAGGAGTGTGTATGTCTGGCGCGCCGATCTGTACAACTGTTTTTTTTTAATTACATTTATTTTATTTTTACATTGTTGTCTTGTCCTATCCTGCGAGGGAGGTGCATTCGGAGGACCCTGAACTTGCATGCTGTTTGATCAGTTGCACGCTACTGAAGAGAGGGGGAAGAAGCTGAAGCTGTGTGGGTCTGCCTCTGCCCCCGTGTGTTTGTTCTTAGCCTCACATCGATTGTAGGGGGAGTGTCCAACTTGTGCCTGGACACCGTATGGAAAGGCAGAGCAGACCATGTCTCAGAAGCGATCTGTGCAGGGCTCCTTCTGCTGCCTGTTTTGGCGTACGCAACTTCGGATTTGGCTGTCTGTCTTCCTTCCTGCTGTCTTGGTGCCAAGCATGAGGCCTGCCTGACGGAGCGGTTGCCGGGTCGGTGCGGGGTGCACGATTGGGCCGGTGATTTCAGTCTTCGGGCTTCTCTCGCCTCATCTGCACTGCTGGTTTCCTCTGTGGGCCTGCCTGGCGTGCTCTGCTTGCGCTCCCGTTGCTGCCGCTCGACCGCTGCCTGCAGGATACTGTGCTGCTACCTTCCCGCAGCTTGTCCTCTTCTCCATCGCGGATCTTCGCTGCTGCCTTTGCGATCTTCTGGTCTTCCCCGGCTCTTCCTCTTCGGCCGGCCAGATGGAGTCACAGTGGAGGAGGTTCCTGGCTCGGAAAGTCCTGACAGTTGGGGCTGCGGAGGATGACCGTTTGTCCGCCATCTTGTTTCAGAGGATGCCTGCCTTCGGCTTCGTCCGGCTTCTGTATGCTCCTGCGGGCTCTTCAGTGCTTCATTTGGGGATCACTTTGCAGGACTTATTCACGTCAGCCTGGTCTTCCATCCGGCTTGGACTTCTGCTGTTCCTCTTTGCCTTTCCCTCCTTGCCTTGTCCTCCCGTCCTTACTGACGAAATGTAACTGTACTGTATTTATTTTAATGTATTTATTTTAACTAGTTCATTGTAAGCTGCTTTGGGGTTGCAACACTGCGGCAAAAGGCGGGGTATAAATGATCTGAAATAAATAAATAAACATAGAGTGATACAGAGGCATTATAGTATTCTTGGTCTTATTTTCCATCCCCTTTCTAATAATTTCTAGTATTCTGTTTGCTTTTATGGCTGCTGCTGCACACTGGCTGAAAGATTTCAGCATATTGTCCACGATGACACCAACATCAGGTAACTATGATTTAGATTATTTTTTTTCCAATGTGCATCACTTTGCATTTATACACATTAAATTTCATCTGCCATGCCCAGTATTCCAATTTCCTAAGGTCTTTCTGCAATTTTTCACAGTCTGCAGGCATTTTAACAACTTTTAATAGTTCTGTGTCATCTGCAAATTTAATCACTTCACTTGTTGTTCCCATTTCTTGTTCATTTAATATGTTAAATAGCACTGGTCCCTGTACAGCTCCCTGGGGCACTTCACTATTCACCCTCCTTCACTGACAGAAATGGCCATTTAACCCTACCCTCTGTTTTCTATCCAATAACCAGTTCCTAATCCACAACAGATCATTGCCTCCTATCCAATGACTTTTTAATTTCTTCAGGAGTCTCTCAAGAGAGACTTTGTCAAAAGCTTTCTGAAAATCTAGATACATTACATCAAGTGGCTCACCTTTATCCGCATATTTATTAATTCCTTCAAAGAAATGAAGCATATTGGTGAGGCAAGACTTCCCTTGGCTGAATCTAACCATGTTTGTCTATGGTGCTCATTTTTGAAGCAGATGGATGCCTCAATATCATGGTTTTGGCTGTAGCCCATGCCTACCCTCACCTCCTGGTGACCAGGCCCTGTGGAAGCTGTGGACTGGCTTCTTCCTGTTTCCCAAACGTGTTCCAGAGATCATTCCAGTCCTATTCTGATGTTCCAGCATTCCAGACTTGCTTTGGGGTTCCTGCAGCCAAGCCTCGCTTTGGTGTTCTTGCTGCCAAGCCTCACTCTTACTTGTGACATCATCAGTAAATGCCTTTATTAAGCACCTGGGAACTTTCAGGCTTTGCCTTTGCAACAGGGGTCTACAGATTAGTGTTTGTTTGTTGCAGTTCCAGCCCGGCTAGTTCTTGTCCTGACAGTCTTCAGTTTCTATTCCAACCCTGCTTGTTCTTGCCATGCCTGTCTTCAGTTCCTCCACTGCTTGTTCCACTCCTGTCTGCTTTCAGCTTCCCTTCCAGCCCTGCCGGCCTACAGCTTCAGCTCCAGTCCTGCTTATTCCAGCCTTGCCTACCTACAGCTTCAACTCCAGTCCTGTGGTTCCACTCCTGCCTGCCTACAGCTTCAGCTCTAGTCCTGCTTGTTCCAGCCCTGCCTGCCTACAGCTTCGGCTCATGGGCGTAGTTTGACTGTTTAATTGGGGGGGAGGGCAAAGGATAGGGCGGAGCATATTAGCATATTCATTTGCATATATATGCAAATGAATATGCTAATATGGAGGAAGGAAGGAAGGGAAAAAGCTGGCTTTTTGGGGGGAATAACCATAATGAATATGTATGAGATATCAAGCCAGCTCTTTCTCCCTTCCTTTCTTCTTTCCTCCTTACCCAGCACTCCCTCTTCCTCTCCAGTAGTATTTCCTCACCCCCTTTCCCATACCATGCCAGTGTTGACCTTAAAAATGCATAGGCTCTATATGTAGATCCTTCAAGAGGTAGTGTGTCATGATTTAGGCTCTACACCCTTTCTGATGTTTTGGTGCCACCTCAGTAAGGCCAAAACACAATTTCTCCACTGCAAAACGCTATAAACAAACTTGTGCAAAACCACACTCATATCCTTACTAAACCATAACAGCACTAATTCCAAGGACAGGACAAGCTACAACCTTATGTGTGAAAAGGCAGAACTGTAATTACACCAGGCTCTAAAACACCAATACACTACCTCATGAAAAAAAAAGCAAAACAAAAACGGCTGCAAATACTACACGCTAGCAGAATACTGCACCTTGATCACACATGAAAAACACGACACAACAGACATGAAAAAAGGAACTAGAAATCAAAAAATATGAAGGCAAAATACTGAACTTGAAAGTTAACTCAAGAAGTCAGATTCAGCATGCAGCAATACCAGAAAAATGGAAACTTACATGCAAAATATCATAGATGCACATTTTAAAAAGCTGACATATTTCAATTAATAAATTCTGAATAAAATACTTTTTTCTACCTTTGTTGTCTGATCATTTAGTTTTTCTATTCGCTTTGGTCCCAGTGTCTTCTGTTTTATGCAGTGTCTTCTTTCCATTTGATATTTTTTCTCTCACCATGTCCACCATCCTCCTGTGTCCTTATGCGTCCTGTCTATCATCTGTGGCCCTGTCCCTATCCTGCCTCGAGTTTCAATATCTGCCCTCAACGTGTTCCAAACCAGCCCTTAAACTCAGCAGTTTTTCCTCCATCCATATCCAGCATTTCTCCTCACTCCCCTCCATCCATGTGTATCTACTTCCTGTCCCCTCCCCTCCATCCATGTCCAGCATTTCTCCTCTCTCCCTTCCCCTCCATCCATGTGCATCTCCTTCCTTTGTCTTTCCTTCCCGCCATCCTTGTCCAACATTTCTACTACTGCTACTTATCATTTCTATAGCACTACCTCTCTTCCCTTCCCTCCATCCATGTCCAGCATTTCTCCTCTCTTCCCTCCCCTCTATCCATGTGCATCTGCTTCCTGACTTCCCTCCCGTCCATCCATCCTTCCAGCAACTCTCCATTCTCCCCTGCCCTCTCCTCCATCCACCCATACCCAGCAAATGTCCTCTGTCCCCTGCCCCCTCCATTCATCCATCCATGTTCAGCAATTCTCCCATCCCCTCCATCCATCCATGTCCAGCAACTCTCCATTCTCCTCTGCCCTTTCCTCCATCCATCTCCAGCAAATTTCCTCTCTCCATCCATGTCCAGCAATTCTCCTCCTCCTCCTGCCCTCCATCCATGTCCAGCAACTCTCCATTCTCTCTTGCCTTCTCCTCCATCCATCCATGTCCAGCAACTCTCCATTCTCCCCTGCCTTCTCCTCCATCCATGTCCAGCAATTCTCCTTCCTCTGCCCTCCGCTCCATGTCCAGTGATTTCTATTCTCTCCCCTGCCCTCCTCTCCATCCATCCATGTCCAGCAACTCTCCATTCTCCCCTGCCTTCTCCTCCATCCATCTCCAGCAAATTTCCTCTCTAGCCTGTCCCCTCCATCAATCCCTGTTGTCCAGCAATTCTCCTCTCTCCCCTGCCCATCCTGTTTCTTTCCATCCCCTTCCCCATTCTATCCAGCGTCTCCCCCTCCCCCTTTGCAGCATCTCCCATCTCCTACTGGCTGCCTGGAGGAACCGTGAACTTACATGCTCTTCCATTTCCTCTGCCTCTCGTTCTCTCGCTCGCTCCCTCCCCCTTCCTGGCAAAGCATAATACAAACGTGCGCAGGACCGTAGTCTTGCGCGCACCGCTGCCAGCTTCCCTCCTCTGTCTCCCCTCCATCCATCCATGTTCATCTCACTTCCTCTCACTTCCCTCCTCTCCATCCATGTCCAGCATTTCAACTCTCTCCCCTCCCACCATCCTTGTGCATCTCCTTCCTCTGTCTTCCCTCTCCTCCATTCAAGTCCAGCATTTCTCCTCTCCTTCCCTTCCCCTCCATCCGTGTGTATCTCCTTCCTCTCTTTCCTTCCCTCCAACATTTCTCCTGTCCTCCTCTCCATCCATCCATGTCCAGCAACTCTACTCTCTCCCCTGCCCTCCTCTCCCATCCATGTCCAGGGTAAACCTACAAAATAGATGAGGATGTGATTCCATGTGCCCCAATGAAAGGAGAGTAATTCTACTTCCATTTAATTTTAATATATTCCATCGTCTTTATAAACACTAGGCTTCCCATGGCAGATTACAACCAGACAGTTAAGATGAACCCATCAGGAAACAGAATATTCTCACTAAAATCTGACTATCTGAATTGTATAGAATAACAGTGAAGAAAAATGAGCACAAACTACAGAATTTATAATTGCTGTTTCTACTAGCTACAATAATTTTTGAAGTTGTTTTAGTGATATTCAATTATTTATTTTCTCCTCCACCTTGTAAGGCACTGCCTACCCAACAAAAACAGTGTTAGACTTGTTAAAGATGGACCAACAATAAAGAATGACAACGTGGATGCAGCAGCTCACAGGTTTGCTTGCTGTGTTTTGAGTGAACAGTGACGGCTGCACGGGGGAGTGGAAACAGAGATTTACCAAATGGCTTTCTTTCTTACAGTGGACTAGATAGGCTGGCTCACTTCCACTCTCTAGTACCGAAGTTGCAGCGGCGAACTAGCGGGCGGCGGTAGTAAAAGCAGCAAGCAGGGAGGCTCGTCTCCGTCCTTCGCTTCCCTGCCCTTTCAGCGGCCCGCCCACCCGAAAGAAAATGACATCAGAGGAAGGCGGGACGCAGAGAGGGCAGGGAAGCGAAGGACGGAGTCAAGCCTGCCTGCTTGCTGCTTTTACTACTGCTGCCCGCCAGTACCGGCACAAAAAAAGCACTGGGTAAGACTAAGTCATTTGGGGGGGGGGGCAATGCCCCCCTCACCCCCCCCCCCCAAACTACGCCCATGTTTCAGCTCCAGTCCTGCCTACCTACAGCTTCAGTTCCAATCCTGCTTGTACCAGCCCTGTCTGCTTTCAGCCTCATTTCCTGTTTGGGTGGTTCGCCTGCTGCTGTCGGTCGCTGCCAGTGGCCCAAGGGTTCACTACTCCTGACCCTGTGACACTTGATATGGCCACAAAAAGGTTCATCTGCCAAAAACGTCCAAATCGCAATTTTCAAAAGGCAGAATTTATCTAAATTGCGATTTGGACGTTTTTGGCAGATGAACCTTTTTGTGGCCATATCAAGTCACAGGGTCAGGAGTAGTGAACCCTTGGGCCACTGGCAGCGACCGACAGCAGCAGGCGAACCACCCAAACAGGAAATGAGGCTGAAAGCAGACAGGGCTGGTACAAGCAGGATTGGAACTGAAGCTGTAGGTAGGCAGGACTGGAGCTGAAGCATGGGCGTAGTTTGGGGGCCCCCCAAATGACTTAGTCTTACCCAGTGCTTTTTTTGTGCCGGTACTGGCGGGCAGCAGTAGTAAAAGCAGCAAGCAGGCAGGCTTGACTCCGTCCTTCGCTTCCCTGCCCTCTCTGCGTCCCGCCTTCCTCTGATGTCATTTTCTTTCGGGTGGGCGGGCCGCTGAAAGGGCAGGGAAGCGAAGGACGGAGACGAGCCTGCCTGCTTGCTGCTTTTACTACCGCAATTTATCCAAATAGAAAGGGGGTGTGTTGGAGATGTGTTTTAGGGGGGACTAAGGGCGGGCCGGGCCCAAAATTAGGATGTCTTTCAGCAATAATGGAACAGGAAGAAACTTGATAAGGACATTTTTATCTAGACCTGTTTCAATCACATTCAGGGTACAAATAGTTGCCCTGAGTGATCAGCTCACCACTGGAAGAATGAAGGCATGCCACCTTCATCGTCCAGTGGTTACTGACCCCCTCCCGCCCCCTAAGAAATGAAAGTGACACTGGATATCAGGTTGCATGATAGCTTCAAGTATTATAGCTACTACTAACAAAGCAGCAAACAAGTGTAAGGATTAGCCTTGTAGTTAGTACAATGGACTTTGAACAATGGTACTCAGGTATAACTCCCATTTTAACTCTTATTTCTGTACAAATATGTGAGCCCTCCTGGAACACAGAAATATGTACTGTACCTGAATTTATAAGACCTGCAAGCATGATGGCTATTCTAGTGGGTATACTTTTAGATACAGTAGGTTTCTATCTGCTCCTGGAAGAGAGAAAAAGGGAAAGAATGGCCAGACTGGAGGTTAGGGTGGGTGGAAGATGCCAAACCATTTGTGTGATTAAATTAATTTTTTTATTTGTTACATTTGTATCCCACATTTTCCCACTATGTAAGCCACATTTGCAGGCTCAATGTGGCTTACATAGTACTGTAAATGTGATTGCCAATTCCGGTATGAACAGATATAAAGTGATGTTGTGAAAGAATGAAGTTCATGTGTAACAGTCCCATTAGGGAATCATAGGGAGGAAGAGTTAGGTTATGTCTAGTACAAGCTTAGGTTTCGTTGTGCTTAGCTGAAATTGGGTGGCGGGGGGAAGAGGGGTTGGTGGTTGAGAGGCTAGGATAGGGGAGGGCAGACTTATACGGGGTCTGTGCCAGAGCCGGTGATGGGAGGCGGGACTGGTGGTTGGGAGGCGGGAAATACTGCTGGACAGACTTATACGGTCTGTGCCCTGAAAAAGACAGGTACAAATCAAGGTAAGGTATACACATATGAGTTTAGCGTGGGCAGACTAGATGGACCGTGCAGGTCTTTTTCTGCCGTCATCTACTATGTTACTATGAGGCATATTTTCAAAGCACTTAGCCTTCCAAAGTTCCATAGGTTTCTATGGAACTTTGGAAGGTTAAGTGCTTTGAAAATATGCCTCTATGTGTTGCAGGGTTCAGGCATTTAAGTTGGATCGGTAGCGTATGCCTTTTTGAACAGGTAAGTTTTTAGTGATTCCCGGAAGTTTAGGTGGTCATACGTTGTTTTCACGGCGTTTGGTAACGCGTTCCATAGTTGTGTGCTTATGTAGGAAAAGCTGGATGCATAAGTTGATTTGTATTTGAGTCCTTTGCAGCTTGGATAGTGAAGGTTTGGGTATGTTCGTGTTGATCTTATTGTGTTTCTGGTGGCAAGCCAATTTTGGGGGGGTAGAACTTGCCACTCCTTAGTGACGCCTACGGAAGTGACATGGAAGGGGTGGAGCCAAGAGGGCATGACTCGAAGTATAAAAGGCTAGGTTAAAAAAGCCCAGAGGGAAGCAGCAATACCTATGCAGCTGCCCCACCCTGAAGCTGAGGAATTGTAACCACTACGTTCAGGTTGACCAAGTTCAGCTTGGAGCCTTGAAGAGTTTGTATTTTAACCTGGTCGGTCTTGTGTGCCTGCTAGAGACTGTGCTGGTATCTCTGGATCCAGGGACCAGGCCAGAGACATATGAACTGCTCTTGAGAGAAAGATACTCATGTAAATGCAACAAATAAATAAAAATAAATAAATAAATATATGCTATAGCCCTGCATAAGTAGGCCACCCAAGGACACTTATAATACAGAACTAGTTTTATTAAGTGTTGATTCCTCCTTTCCTGTGAAGCGAAGAGGATCCCTTACCAGATACCTTTCATAAATATTTGTTTTCACAGTAACTTGCTGAGTGTGTGTGACTTGTCTTACCTGGCCTCACGGCCTGCTCTTGCTCACATGACCACAATCCCTTTTTTTCTTTCCCTTTTCATCAGTCAGATTTCCTCCCCTACTCTCTTTTATGCTTGCCTAAGCTTTTAACTTTGTACTCTTATTTAATTCTCTGTAAGCCACATTGCGCCTGCATGAGTGGGAAAATGTGGGATATAAGTAACAAATAAATAAATTCTTTATCCCCCTTCTCTTTTCTTAGTACTGATCACTAAGAACACTTACCCCATCCCCTCAAAAAAAGAACCAAATAAATTAAGTATACACAAGAAAGATCAGAAAACAACTTTTTTTTTAAAGTAAACTACAAATTGAGATTATTTAATAATTATTTAATATTTAGATCCATTAGATCATGAGACCAAAGGTCCATCAAGGTCAATACCCTATCCCCAACAGTGGCCAATCCAGGACAAATGTATCTGGCAGGATCTCTAAAATTAGACAGTTTACAAATTGCTTACCACTGGGGATAAGCAGTGATTTTCCCCAAGTCTACTTGGGTAATATTTATGAGCTTTTCTTTCAGGAATTTGTCCAAACCTTTTTTTTAAACCTGGTTAGTGAACTGCTTTTACTACATCCTCCTGCAACAAATTCCAAAATGAAAAATTATTATCTCCAATTTTTTTTAATCATGCTATAGTAGATTTATGGAGTGTCCCTTAGGCTCTGTACTTTTTGGGAAAAAAAAAGAAAAAAAACAACTGCAAATATGGCGCATGATTGTTGCAGAAATTGTAAGCTCTTGCAGTAGAATCTTGAAAAATCTTCCGCAAGAAACCAAAGCCCAAGGGCCCAGTATACCAATGCGTTTTCCCATTTTATAGCTATGGCAGACATATGGCTCATAATATGTTACCAGAAGCTATTTTCTCTGTGTTAAGCAGTTTTGAAATAGTATGGGTTTATTACAAGATGAACTGTTGAATATTTGGAAGCAGCCGAGTATATTAGTCAAATGATCTTATTTGATCTATACTCATAATAGTATCATATAGAAACATACAAACAACACTGAAGTTACTGTGGAACTAGGAAGATAGAATTAATAGTATGTTTTAAAAATAAATGCAAGAAATTGTCTTAAGTGAGTTACTGACAAATGCTGGCTTAGCTGACCTTATGGGGAAAGCCATTACGTACAAATAGAAATGATTACTACAGACCTCTTTATCTATATTGACAAAGAAAGGCCTTCAAATAAGAAAGGTTAAAGAAGGTCTGAAACTGACCAGTATTTGTGATAGATGTATTCTTTTGGAAAAGCAAAGCATATTCTGTGGTTAACTAAAGAAAACAGGTTATATTATTAAATCTAGTTGAGAAATGCTATGTAACAGGCTTTTCCATTTTACTTTGCCCTTATACTTTTTGCATATTTGTTTAAATGAAGTGCAGTATTCTAAAAGTATGTCTTGCTGATGCTATGGAATTCTGTTAATTACCTACTACTACTACTATTTAGCATTTCTATAGCGCTACAAGGCATACGCAGCGCTGCACAAACATAGAAGAAAGACAGTCCCTGCTCAAAGAGCTTACAATCTAATAGACAAAAAATAAAGTAAGCAAAACAAATCAATTAATGTGTACAGGAAGGAGGAGAGAGGGTAGATGGAGGCGAGTGGTTACAAGTGGTTACGAATCAAAAGCAATGTTAAAGAGGTGGGCTTTCAGTCTAGATTTAAAAGTGGCCAAGGATGGGGCAAGATGTATGGGCTCAGGAAGTTTATTCCAGGCGTAGGGTGCAGCAAGACAGAAGGCGCGAAGTCTGGAGTTGGCAGTAGTGGAGAAGGGAACAGATAAGAAGGATTCATCCATGGAGCGGAGTGCACGGGAAGGGGTGTAGGGAAGGATGAGTATGGAGAGATACTGGGGAGCAGCAGAGTGAGTGCATTTATAGGTTAGTAGAAGAAGTTTGAACAGGATGTGAAAACGGATAGGGAGCCAGTGAAGCGACTTGAGGAGAGGGGTAGTATGAGTAAAGCGACCCTGGTGGAAGACTAGATGGGCAGCAGAGTTTTGAACCGATTGGAGAGGGGAGAGGTGACTAAGTGGGAGGCCAGCAAGAAGCAGATTGCAGTAGTCTAAACGAGAGGTGACAAGGGTGTGGATGAGGGTTTTGGTAGAGTGCTCGGAAAGAAAGGGGCGGATTTTACGGATGTTGTAAAGAAAGAAACGACAGGTCTTGGCAATCTGCTGGATATGAGCAGAGAAGGAGAGAGAAGAGTCAAAGATGACCCCAAGGTTTCGAGCTGAGGAGACAGGGAGAATGAGAGAGCCATCAACAGAAATAGAAAACGGGGGGAGCGGGGAGGTGGGTTTGGGGGGGAAAATGAGAAGCTCGGTTTTGGTCATATTTAATTTCAGGTGGCGTTGAGACATCCAGACAGCAATGTCAGACAAGCACGCTGAAACTTTGGTTTGGATGCAAGGTGAGATATCAGGGGTAGAAAGGTAGATTTGGGGGGAGTCAGCATAGAGATGGTAGGAAAAGCCATGGGATGAGATTAATGAACCAAGGGAAGAAGTGTAGATAGAAAAGAGGAGGGGACCAAGAACAGAACCCTGAGGTACGCCGACAGGCAGAGGGATAGAAGTAGAAGAGGATCCACCAGAGTGAACACTAAAGGTGCGGAGGGAGAGGTAGGAAGAGAACCAGGAAAGGACAGAGCCCTGGAATCCAAGTGAGGACAGGGTATCGAGAAGTATGCTGTGATCGACAGTGTCAAAAGCAGCGGAAAGATCAAGAAGAATGAGGATGGAATATTGACCTCTGGATTTAGCCAGTAATAGGTCATTGGAGACTTTAGTAAGCGCAGTTTCGGTTGAGTGGAGAGGGTGAAAACCAGATTGTAGTGGGTCAAGAATAGCATGTGAGGAGAGAAAATCAAGGCAGCGGCAGTGAACAGCACGCTCAAGTAATTTGGAGAGAAAAGGAAGGAGGGAGATGGGTCGGTAATTAGAGGGACAAGTAGGGTCGAGTGAAGGCTTCTTAAGGAGAGGTGTGACCACAGCATGTTTAAAGGCAGCAGGGATAGTCGCAGTGGAAAGTGAGAGGTTGAGAATGTGACAGATAAAAGGAATAAAAGCAGGAGAGATGGCATTAAGAAGGTGGGTGTGAATGGGATCAGAGGAACAGGTGGTACATTTTGAGGAAGAAAGGAGAAGTGTAGTTTCCTCAACAGTAACTTCAGGAACGGGAATGAGGGGAAGGAGAGAGAGGGGAACAGACTAGTGGAGGGAGAGGTGGTGAGGTAGAGAAAGCAAGGTTTATCTTTTGAACCTTGTTGTGAAAGAATTCAGCAAGGGTCTGAGGAGATAATGAAGGGGGAGTTGGGGGGGAGGGGGCACCTTGAGGAGAGAGTTCAATGTGGTGAAGAGAAGTCGAGGATTAGAGCCAAGAGAGTTGGTCAGTTGGATATAATAATCCTGTTTGGCACGTAAAAGAGCAGATTGGAAGGAGGTCAGCATGAACTTAAAGTGTAAGAAATCAGCAAAGGCCCGAGATTTCCGCCAGAGGCATTCGGCGGAGCGGGTACGGGAACGTAGGTAACGGATATTAGAAGTCAGCCAAGGTTGGGGTTTTGTACGCCTTACAGGGCGGGTCATCAAAGGTGCAAGAGTGTCTAAGGCAGAGGATAGAGTATTGTTGTAAGAAGAAACAGCCTCGTTGACAGATGTGGATGGTGCCACAGTAGAGAGGAGGTTTGAAACATGGGAGGATAGAGATGAAGGGTCAATATCGTGAAGATTCCTAGATAAATTAGATAAGATAGGACGGGACTGGGAGGGAGGAGATTTAAGTGTGAAAGTTATAAGATGGTGATCAGAGGAGGGAAGATCAGAGGCAAGGAAACTAGAGGGTGAACAGTTGGAGGAGAAGATGAGATCAAGACAGTGCCATTTTGATGAGTGGGGGAGGTGGAGCATAGTTGGAGATTAAAGGAGGATGTTAAAGCGAGTAATTTGGAAATATAAGAGTTGGAAGGATCATTAGCAGGAATATTAAAGTCACCAAGGATGAGAGAGGGGGAGGAAGGATCATGGAAGAAAGCAAGCCAGGCGTCAAAGTCACTGAGAAAGGATGAAAGGGACTTATCAGGGGGACGATAAATGACCGCTATTCGAAGAGGCAGAGGAGAGAAAAGGCGGATAGAGTGGACTTCAAAGGAGGAAAAACAGTGAGACTGAGGTGAAGGGGTTGAAATCTGGAGGAGGGAGAGAGAAGTAGTCCAACACCGCCCCATGGCCAGCAGGGCGAGGAGTATGTGAAAATAGATAACCGCCATGGCACAGGGCTGCAACTGAAGCAGAGTCATCAGGGCAGAGCCAGGTTTCTGTTATGGCGAGCAGATGGAGGTGACGCGAGATAAAGAGGTCCTGGATATAGGCGAGTTTGTTACAGATAGAGCGGGCATTCCTTATATGCTTAAGGGTATAAATTTAAGCTTTTGGATTGTCAAACTTCAGGAGAGACTTGGAAGGAGAGACTTCTCTCCCAGTCTTCCCTCCTTATTGCAATAAGAAATAATGTGCAGCTTTTTCATTCTGGCACTATTGGTTGATAAATTACAAATTTGCTCCAGACTGTTGAAATACAAAACTCTTTATTGAACACATGCGCTTCAAAACCTGCTCATGTGCATTTTAAAATCTGTAAATACACACACAACTCTCTTCTGTCTTTCATACCCATTCACTCCTGTAGCGTGTCTGCTTAGTGACTCTATAAGCGTTTAAAGTTTTATACAACTTGCTGTTTTGAGTATTATTGCACTGCACATTATATTTCACATTTTACATTCCTCAAATAAATATCACAGTATTACACAAAATTAAAGGCAAACATTCTTTGTAATTCTGCTGTCTTTGATCTTCCAGTTTCCCTTTCTTACAATGTCTATTTTGAGGGTTTGCAAAAAGTCTCCAGTGCTTTCCTCAATAAGTAAATGAGTCTGCTTTCAATACTCTTCAGGCACTACGTTGGAGGAATGAGTTACTCATGGTAAAATTTGCTGTGGTCCTTAACCAAACGTCGGTTCCTCTATGCAGGACCGCATTTCGTTTTCTTCCTCAGGAGGAACCACCATATCATCTACAATAATACAATTGCATTATCACTCTCTCAATTCTAGTTTACAAATCTACTTATTATGCTTTAACTATTATATACTATACATAAATCTTCACTTACTTAAGCTGATCTGCTTGGCAGCCTGCCAGCATGAACCCTTCTCAGTTCAGAAATCAACTGCCGTGGCTCTGAATGTGTTGTGAGAAGTAAAAACGCCCTGACTTATATTCTCCCAGAATGCCTAGCCTCACCTCCTTAGCTTAAAGAGACAGGCCCTTATATCCACTCTACTTCCTGATTTAACCCCTTAGGAGTCACTGTTTGCCACATGTAAATATTGGATGATGTCACTCACTTTTATACCCAATCGCGCTGTTTACAGAAAACATCTGTTACAGGTCAATAACAGCAGATAAATCATGCATGTGATGGAGAGGGTAAATAGGAAATAGTTATTTACCTTTTAAAACAGTACTAAGGGATACTCCATGAAGCTAATACATAGTGCTTGTAAAAACTAATTGGAAGTATATTTTTCACCCAACATGCGATCAAGCTGTCAATTTTCTTGCTGGAAAACGTGGTGAAAGCAGTCAATAGAGCTAGGGGTGACCATTGCTTACCTTTGAGTGTGAGTAACAAGGAAAGGATGATTCTTTGGGATTATGCTATGTTATTTGCCTTGGATTGGCTACTATTGGAAACAGGATGCTGGGCTTGATGGACCTTGTGTCTGACCCAGTATGGCATTTCTTATGTTATTTATATGGGTATGATTGTCTGCGGGTGACTTGTGAATGTCTGTGCTTGTCTATATTTGTGTGTTGTAGCAAAAATTCCCTAACTGCTATGTTTCATTTTATCAATGCTTTTATATTATAGGTGCTGAAATTCCCTAGTCAACAGAAAAACATTAGGACATTTTTGGAGACACTTGATTTCTCTGGAACTCCCCAGAACAACCTAGTCTATTTTCAAACTCTGTGTCTTTTCCCCATTTTTTTTTTAATACCACACCAAACTTGGACCAAGTGTTAGTTAGTTATACCCTCAGATGAACAGGCCTTTTTACCACTCATGTATCATTTCTAACATTCTATTGCACTGGAAGGAATAATATACCCAAACTCAGTAAAGTACATTTTTGAATAATAATCTTTATTAGTATTTTTAAAAGGTATATACATACAATAGGAATCCTGGCCAAGCTTTCAGTTTTGTAAACTTATCATCAAACAAAGATATTTAGCATACAGTTTATGGGACATAGTTATTGTGCTTGAACCTTATCTGAATGATTATAATAATAATCAGGGAAGATGATAATTTAAAATATAGCTATTCCTGGAACATCTAAATAAATGCTCTCCTTCACAGTATCCAAGAATAACAGAGGGAGAATAATTTTGTAACAGTCTGCCTGACTTGTGCACATAAGTTAAAGAAATATTCAAAGAGAGAGTATGCACATACTTTGTCCTTGAAAACTGCCCCACTGAGAGCTTCTTTTACTAAGCTGCGCTACCAATTCTCGGTGCAGCAAATAAGAAGAAGCCCATTCAATTCCTATGCACTTTGTAAAAGAAGCCCTGAAACTACATGCATACACTTACACCTGCTTTTGAGTATGCATATAATTTTCAAGAAATTTTAGATACTTTTGAAAATCAAAAGTATACAAACAACTCCAAACCCCACTCCAAGTGCACCATAGGGAACACCTACTTGCTAACAAAAGTATATGATAAATGATATTACATACATACGTCTACCCACATATATTCAATGTTATAACAAGCCATTTGTGCACATAAACCTGTTTTATATGTGTACCTGGCTTTTAAAATTACCCCCTGCCTAAAAGGCCTTCCACATTTTCCAAACCTTTACAAATTAAAAGCAGTGTCTTAATGCTAAGAAATTATTCATTTGAAAACAGAATTTACCTCTCTATTAATGTTCTCTGTAGTAAGATAATGTTTCATTTAAACTTAACTATATTTTGATGGAAAGGTACAAGTCTTTTTTTTTTTAATGAGTCACTGTAGAACTGCAGATCTTACAACTACAACTGACAGCGTATTTTATCCCCAAAAGTGAAATTTGCTAAAAGCAGGCAGAAGCAGGAATTTATCACACCCTCCGCTTAAAATTAAAAAAAGGGTAATCCAGTATTATAAAATCGGTCTTAAGAAACATTCCCCCACCCCTAAGATCCTAAAGAGGAACTTGTAGAAATCGTACTTTAGAGTTTGCATGTGAAAAACATTCATTTATCTCAGAATTCACTAATAAGATCATATTTATCTAGTTCATTCTAAAAGTGGAAACAAATATTTGGTGGTTCTATTTCTAAATTTGTAAACCAAGAAATTCTATTAATTTTCCTAACTCAAACTGAAAGCATACATATAACACTTTCCAACAATAATATTACAATCTTAAAAGTACACTTGTAAATTTCAGTTCCTGAATGAAGTTTTAGGTAAAAGATACAGTAAGCATTTCAAGCGAACAGCTTATTGCTCAGATTTTAATGCAAGCTGCTTTAATACTGCTTCACTTAAAATTTGAGCACAAATATGAAACTGTTGTATCAACACTTATAAACACCTCTTATTCCTTAACTTTCATGTACTTAAAAACACCAAAGTAATGACACAGATGGATCTTAAAACAATAAAAATGAATTATAAAATATAATTCATAGGATTAAAACTAACATTTTTAACATAGGCATATGAACCTGTAAACATACCTCCATAGAGTATCTAGCAGCAAAACAAATTATTTGCATAAAATATAGTGCAATGAGTATTTGCTCTTATAAGAATCCCTAGCTTTAGAACTAGTTGTAACCAATCAGAACCTTGGAAGGAATATCCTTAAAAATGTCCACTGCATACCATTGAAAATCACTAGATTTTTTCAATGGTTATAGTCTGCCATTATAACCAAGTCTATGCAAAACTGTACTCTGGATAACTGACTTTTATGGCTCCCCAATAGCAGGCTCGAACAAGGCAGATCAAGCCTAAAAGATATGCAACAGCCCAAGAAACATATGTCGCATGAAAACGTCTGGCAAAATCTTGTGTACCAACCTGGAAAGAATAAAATAAATAATTGTCATCAACATTATACTGTGTTAAACATTAAAATACTTTTTCCCTCCCAACTACAAAGCTTTAATAATCATTTAAATGCCCTATCCTACACAGATGGTTTTCCATTGTATACTTACAAGGGTAAACTGTCAACAAATCAATCGCCTGTGTGTGTGTAAAATTCATAGTTAACTATTGTAAGTCGGTCATCTGCGAGTAAGCAGATTTTCAGCTGAGTAACCTACATGTGCATTTTTATAATACATACAAACTTGACAATATAAAAAAGGTGTTCTATGGGCCATGTGTGCAGGCAGTTTATATTTTCAAAACATGAGTACATGGATGACAATCTACTAACACACCTAAAATTTATACTGTAATCCTTACTTTTACACATACAATTTGATTTTGAATCTCAGTGTATGCAATGACCAACTGTCTTTTTCTGTGTAGAGGAAGTAGCATAAGCACTGGCAAGTTAGATACAAAGCATTGATAAGGAAAGCTAAAAGTGAATTTGAAAAGAAGCTTGCCATAGAGGCAAAACTCTTTTCAAACTTTTTCAGGTATATTTTATTTTATTTCTTTATTTTTGTTACATTTGTACCCCGCGCTTTCCCACTCATGGCAGGCTCAATGCGGCTTACATGGAGCAATGGAGGGTTAAGTGACTTGCCCAGAGTCACAAGGAGCTGCCTGTGCCTGAAGTGGGAATTGAACTCAGTTCCTCAGTTCCCCAAGACCAAAGTCCACCACCCTAACCACTAGGCCACTCCTTAGGAATAGAAAGCCTGTGAGTCAGATAAATCAAGGGATAAAAGGGGATACATTGTAAGCCACTTTGAGCCTGCAAAAAGGTGGGAAAATGTGGGATACAAATGCAATAAATAAATAAAATAAATAAACTCAGGAAGGACAAGGCCATAGTGGACTGCTTTGGTCTTTACCGAGGAGGACGTAAGCATTGGTGTCCTGGAGATGGCTTGCAATGGCTCGCAACAGCCAGTTGTTACTTTTTCCAAAATTTTGCAAGCTGCTTGTTAAAACATGGACCCAGTTCTGTCAGCAGCGATTGCAACAGGCTCTCTCTGGCCAGTTCCGGGCCCTTCCCTCTGTCATAACTTCCTGTTGCTGTATGGGAAGGACCCAGCAGAGGGAAAGATTGGGAGTGGCTGGAGGGAGCCTGATGTGCCCTACCTCCCTCTGCAGCTTCACACTCAGAGAAACTAGGAGAGAAGGAAGGAAGGAAGGAGAGAGTAAGTGAGAGGAAGGATGAGAGAGAGGCAGACTGGGAGAGAGAGAAAAGCCAGCACTGAGAGCTCCCTGATTCATGCCCCCCCCCCCCCAATGGGTTTTGCATGTGTAGCAGTTCTCTTAAGTGTACAGGAGTGTCTCGCCTTTGCTTGCCTGGTTTCGTAGCCCTGAACCGAGCCTAGGATGTGAGGGCAAGCAGCCCATACAAAAGGAAGAAGCCTGTAAGAGTGGAACAGCAGGAAGCCCAATCAGGCTGCAGAAAGAGCAGTGGTGTTTACATAGCCCGTGGGCTGGGCTGGGCTGCTGGTGTAGGGCTTTGCACTCGCTCCCTGCCTGCCTGGGCAGAGGCTACACAGACCATCTGGTGGACTGGCGCCTCGGATCCTGCTACCCAGTGGAGGCCATAAAGATTAAGGAACATTTCTAATGGATATACTGGAGCCCTGCATGATGCAAGCTCGTTGGTATCCAGAAATTAGGGCCCTAGACATCTGTTTAGCTTCCGCCAGTACAGGGAGGTGGCAAGATGGATGGCGCTCACTCTTTCTCGGTGCAGATGAGGCGTACAGGGAAAGTTTGTCCCAGATGGGATTGGGGCTCTGTACAAAATTTCCCTTCTGTCCTGTCTCCTATTTCTTTTGATGTCTACTTTACATATCATGATCTGTGAAACAAGGATCGCACTACTGTAGAGAGAAAATGCAGATGTTGAAGTTTTGAGTGTTTGAAGGGCTAGTAGTTAAAGATAGTTGGCAAATGTTTTACTTGATCATATGTAATATATTCATCAGTCTTTAAAAGAAGAGGTGCCTGTGTTGAAAAAACGTGCCAGGGTTTGTGCATTTATGTTGAGGTGTCAGGTTTTGTTGGACTGTGTGGAGAAAAGGTGTGGGAGATTAATGTGTACCTGTATAGGTGTGTTACGGATTATGTGCTTGTGTTGTTTGTGATGGTGAGGCAGGTTGTCAGATCTTTGTGTTTCTTTTGAGTATCAAGATTTGTGTGGGTCTGTTGGGCAGTTTCTATGTTGAGGATTGGGAAGTGGTATTAGTATTGATGTGGGACTTGTACTGGGATATCAAGTATTTGGACTGAGAGGAAGTATGAAATGATGTCAGGATTTGCCCATTTGTATTTTGATGTCAGGATACATTTGTTGTAGTGTCAGTATCAGGAGCTGTTTCTTTTTGGGGTGACAGAATTTTTGTGCCAGAACTGGGCAGAGATGCAATGGTTTGTGTAGCTGGGGATGAAGCAAGGTATCAGGATTTATGTGGCGGAAACTATACATCAGGATTTTTGTTATTTGTGTTGGAGTGTAAGCTATTAGGTATCAGTAATTCAGTGCACCACTACATTTTATTTCACCCAAGAAACACTCCTGGAAGGGAAAGAAAGGAACAAGAAGCACATGGATGAGAGGGAAAGAAGGGGACAAGCTGCACATGGATGGAAGGGACGCGAGAGGAAGGGGGGGGGAAGGGAAAAGGGGGAAATACAGCACATGGATGGAAGGGAAGCGAGAGGAAGGGGGGGGGAAGGGAAAAGGGGGAAATACAGCACATGGATGGAAGGGAATGGGGAAGAGAGGGGGACATGCTGTTCATGGATGTTTGCTTTTTTTGGAAATGTACATCTTTTTAAATTTTGTATTGCATTTCTGTTACTTTTAAGCAAACCAAAGAGTGGAAGAGATAGTTCCAAGAACTGTCAGAAGCCCAATATCTTAAAAATAAAAGTAACAAACACCGTCCAGACCCAACATGGGCTGTTTCGGCAATGTGCCTTCTTCAGGGGTTACAAATTCATGGAATACAAAAAACAATATGGAGAATAACCACAATGTCAGCAGACAGACCAACACAATGTGCTGCAGTTGCTGATTTTCTGTTCATCTGCTGACATTGTGGTTATTCTCCATATTGTTTTTTGTATTCTGTTAAGTTTTGACCCCTGAAAAAGGCACACTGCCAAAACATAACCCACGTTGGGTCTGGAAGTTGTATGTTACTTTTATTGGAAAATAAAACTTTTTATTTTGAACATACTGGACTTCTGGTACTTCTTGGAACTCTCTCTTCTACTTTTTGGTTTGCTTGTTTGATTGCTGTGGAAGCGCTCACCTGCTGATTTTGGTTTGATTTTCTGTTACTTTTATCAGTATTTTCACTATTTATAGAATCAGGCTTTCATGGGGGTCTAAAGGTTTTTGTCTGAATGTTTTTTTGTGGCTTCCTATTTTGTATCAGTTGAGGGTCTGTCTATGTTCTGCATGTGCGACTGAGGTGAAGGATTCTGCTTGCATGCAGTATCTGGGTAGGAATCTGTAACAGTCCAGCTTATTCCAGTTTCCCAGTAGGGGTATATTGATATACAAGTTGAAAAACGGTCTTCACAGTAAACCATATGTCAGATTTAATGTCAATAAAATTTAATGGGAAAAGAGTTACCAGACTGGGATGCAGCTCCATTTGTTAAATCTTGGATGAATACCAAACATAGGATGGCAAAAGATCCACAAGAGTGCGGCAAAAATGAATCAAAGCATTCTGCAAAAATCAATTGGCCATACAGAATTTACAGTAAAGAATATTGTATGTTTTAATATTATTTGTAACTTTGTTGCTACCTACACATATCCTTTGTACCAATAAAATGTAAAATAGTTACGTACATATATACATTTTTTTTTTGTTTTTGAGAAAGGATCAGTTGTTAAACATTTACCAGCACACCACTGGATACAAGGGATTTACTGTGCCGGAAATGGTATTTAAGGGAGACGATACAGAGGAACTGAAACAAATCTTGATGAACCTGGAAGATGTAATAAGCTAAATCAACAAGTTAAAGAGCAGTGCATTTCCTGGACCACACAGTGTACACCTTAAGAGTACAGAAAGAATTCAAAATGAAATTGCTGATCTACTATTACTACTCTACTACTCATCATTTCTATAGTGCTACTAGACGTATGCAGCGCTGTACACCTGAACATGAAGAAACAGTCCCTGTTTGACAGAGCTTACAATCTAATTAGGACAGACAAACAAGAGGTAAGGGAATATTAAAGTGAAGATGATAAAATAAGGGTTTTGAATAAGTGAATAAGGGTTAGGAGTTAAAAGCAGCATCAAAAAGGTGGGCTTTTAGCTTAGATTTGAAGACAGCCAGAGATGGAGGTTGGCGTACCGGCTCAGGAAGTCTATTCCAGGCATAAGGTGCAGCAAGATAAAAGGAACGGAGTCTGGAGTTAGCAGTGGAAGAGAAGGGTGCAGATAAGAGAACGGTTATTGTTGGTTTGAAGGGGTGACTTGTGTATGGACAATCTGTTGAAGTTATGTATTGTGGGTATGATGTTGGTTTCTGTGAGAGGGGTGGTGAGTGTATAGTGGATCAGGGATAGGGAGTAAATTATTAGGAGTATTTTGATGGTGTACATTATGATGTTGGTTCTCTAAGTTACTAGGCACCCGCTTTGATGGTTATATTGTAGGTCTATGTCCTGGGATAATGTCTGTGATATTCTGTAGTGGCCGTGCGGTTCTATTATATTGTTGAATGGTTTATTTAGTTCAAAGGTTTTCGCTTGCTCACAGTTGTATGCGCAGGTGTTTTCCTGTGAATCTGCGTATACTCACTATTAGATGTTCAGGTGTATTTCCTGTGGAACTGCGGGTGGAGGTGTTTCAGTGACTGGGGGTGAGGAAGGTGGCTTTAAAGAGGTAGCTGTACCAATTGAATTCAGCAAGTCAGTTAGTATAGTTGATTGGTTCCAACACCGCTAGTCATTTTTGCTCCTTTTGTCTGATGTTTTCTTTTCTGCAGCTGGGTTCAGGACAGGTCAGTGCTCAGTGGCGGTGCTCCAGGACACTGAGATTCCTTGAGTCTGATAGCTGTGTCTTTGGTCGGAGATAGGGATCTCAACGAGTCAGCCTCAGTGCGATGGGGAGACAAGCATGCAGGCAGACGCAAGGGCACCGACTTTTTGCAGGGTGGGTGTGGGCCTCTCATTCCGCAGCCGCCACGCACGGCGTGGACTCGCAGCAGTTGGCTGCGGGGTCGGGTCGGTCGCGGGATCGCTGTCGGGACTTCGCCATGAAGCGGCCACACGGCGCTCCTCTTTTCCGCCGTACCGTACAGTTCTGACAGGTGGTCAGCTGCTCGGCGCTCGTCTGTCTCGGGATGTGTCAGGGAAAAAATGTCCCAAGTGAAAAACGCATTCATTGGGATGAAGGCGGAGCCAGCATTCTTAGCAGACTAGCCACACAGACATCCTAGCAGAGCAGTGGAGCACCCTAGGCGACACTGAAGTGGACTTCACCTAAAAGCTCCCAGGCACACATTTCACCATTGCTCCCTTATATTGTATAGCGAGTCCTCAAAAAAAACCTACTGTACACCATTACAATAGCCCTTATGGCTGCAGATGTCACCTATATGTGGGTATAGTAAGTTTTTTGGTGGGCTTTGGAGGGCTCACACTTTTCAACACAAATGTAACTGTTAGAGTGGATTATGGGCCTAGGTCCCCTTCTCCATAGCGCACTGCACTGACCACTAGGCTAGTCCAGGAACCTGCTTGCTGCTCTAACAGAACTTGCTATAACATCTGAGGCTGTCATAGAGGCTGGTATGTATTGTTTGTTTTATGTCTTTGGGGGATGACAGGGGGTCAGTGACCACTGGGGGAATAAGGGGGGGGGGGTCATTCCTTTATTCCTCCAGTGGTCATTTAGGGCACTTGTTTGTGGCTTAGTCGTTATTAAAACAGGTCCAGCTCAAAAAGTTTTAGTTTTTGTCCTGTACATTTTCAGCCATAATGGAATAAAATAAAAATGTCCAGGTCTTAGGAACGTCCAAATCCTGCCCTTAACATGCCCCCAACACGCTCCCTTGAGATTTAGACACACTGCAGAACAACTGCATAGAAAAACATCTGGAAAATGAGTTTCAAAAATACCGATTTGGATGTTTTGGTGAGAAAAAAGTCCAAATGCTGCTTTATGCCACATTTTAGATATTTCTCTCTTTCGAAAATGAGCTCCATAGTAAGTGGTCAATATAACACCTAATAACTTGATTGTTGAACAAACTGAATTTCAACACCATCAATCAAACATGACTTGGGGAATGTTGGAATTGGATGGCCTAATAGAATCATGAGTTGTTTCATTAATATTTAACTTTAAGCAATGAATCTTTATCCATTCATTAATCATATTCAAACATGATCAAAAACTCCAAAGTGTTTGAATAAGGCAGTTCTAGTTAAAAAAAAAAAAATCTGGATATCTGCATACAATCTATAGTCAAGCCCCAATGTACCCAACAAAACACAAAGGCCTCAGAAATATATTAAAGCAGCAGACCCTTGCAGGACTCCTGATGGACACACCATGATTTCTGATTGATTCGACCCTTTAATCACACAAAATTGTCTCTGAGAAAGAAAGGAAGCAAACCATTGATGTACCATCCCAGAAATACCAATTGCTTGAAGCCGCTGCAATAAGATGTTATGATCAATAGTGTCAGAGGCGGCAGAAATATCCAGAGACACAAACACACAATTATAGAATAAAGCTCCCTTTCTAGTGGAAGTCAACTTAAATCACTTGAAGAGAGGAAAATTGCAATGAAAACCTGAAGTTTGAATGACATTCTGCAAGGACGATCACTTATTGAAGGAAGGTCAAAGGCTTGTCTTTTCTAGTAAGCCACACAGCAACAGACTTATCAATGTTCAGAATTAAATCATGTTCTGTCATTCATTTTCCAAAGAAACAAGTTTCAATATTTAAGGAAGAAGAGGATGAGCACAGAGTTGGAGGAGTAGCATGATGGTCAGTGTAGTAGGTTAAGAACCTGGGGAACTGGAATTGATTCCCACTGTAGCTCCTTGTAGCTCTGGACAAGTCACTTAACCCTCCATTGGCCCAGATACAAAAAACTAGATTGTGAGCCCACTAGGGACAGAGAAAAGTACCTGTATATATGTAAACCACTTTGGTTGTACCACAGAAAGGCGCTATATCAAATCCATGAAGCTTTACCCTTTGGCCCTTTACCTATGGACAGCCCACCTAGGTCATAACCCCATTTGGGGTCCTGATCCATAGTTTGGGAAGCTCTAGAGTAAACAAAGTCTTCATTTAAAATTATTTTTTAAAATAAATTTTTCAAAAGCCATAATACTCACAGTTAGACCAATGCCAAGAAAGATAAATATCATTCCAATCGTAACGTACGCACAACAGCGTCTACGTGGGAGGGCACTACCAACAGAGGAACTGCAAAATAACACAATTTATCAAGCATTTTGATTTTGGATGAGACATTCTGATACCTTATCTGGTGCAAAGAAAAACACCAATGAACAATCCGTAACTACAAGTACTGTATTCTACGTAGAAAAATATAAATTTTGTTTTTCATAAGGCTAGGGTATAAACTTTTTTAAATTAATTCACATGTAGAACAAAGGATGTACACTGAAACTGCAAAGTTATGAGCAATTAAACATGAAAGCATGGGCCTGTGTATGTATACTTTTTAGTTTATAAAATTAAGAAATATGCATAATACTGAGCAATATATGAAAGACTGAACATTCACACTTGCTATTTTTTTAAGAAAATCTGACATCAAGAAAATCACCTCTCAAAAAGTAACTGTAACATTACCAAGCACTTAGAGTCAACAGCAATGCCCTAGGCAAAAACCTCCCAAAATGTTTTCTGAAAGAGAGCTGCCAAGTTATATTCTGTAATCTATTTATGTGGGTATTCTGCATTCCCGTATATTCATGAAAAAATGTGGAGAAAAATCACTTCAGAAACCATGGAGAAATCTCTTTAAAGGAACACCTTTCAAAGTTTAGAGAACTCCTCTTCAATCACTAGTCTTCACAAAAAAAAACTCCACTCTTCTTATTCATGAAATACTTGTACACACACCTTTAACAATACAATAAGGTAGAGGCTAATTTCTACGCCATATATGCGGTGAAATACACTTTCATATAATACTTAGCTTGAGTAATCTTAATGTCACCAGTCTGTGTTCTATTCCCCAGTGTCCAGTGATCATAGGGCTTATGATCACTGGACACTGGGGAATAGAACACAGACTGGTGACATTAAGATTACTCAAGCTAAGTATTATATGAAAGTGTATTTCACCACATATATGGCGTAGAAATTAGCCTCTACCTTATTGTATTGTTAAAGGTGTGTGTACAAGTATTTCATGAATAAGAAAAGTGGAGCTTGTTTTGTGAAGACTAGTGATTGAAGAGGAGTTCTCTAAACCTTGAAAGGTGTTCCTTTAAAGAAATTTCTCCATGGTTTCTGAAGTCTTTTTTTCTCCACATTTTTTCATTAATATACGTGAATTAACACCTGCAATACAGGGTTTCATCTAGTAGAATTTATGAATGACATTTTGATATATATTCTACGATTCCTTCAAGATATATTAGGTATTCTGCATTCCCAATTATGCCAACTACAAACCCTACAAAATACCTGTGCACGTTTTCTTTGTAGATCAAAAAAGACTGATCATGTATTACCCCCTTCTCATGCGTATTGTACTCATTTTAAGGTCATTTTAAGCTTAAAGCGCCTTATAACTTAGGAAACCCCTCGTATCTCTCCTAATTGGTCATCCCATATACTCACACCTAGGCACTCCGATCACTCGATTCTAATTCTCTTGTATTGACCCTTCCTAAACGTGCCCATTATGAAACTATCTGGAGATCAGTCTTGTTTTTCTATAGCCCCTAAACTCTGGAAACAACCTTCCATCTGAAGTTTGGTCAAGACGTTGTTATGGACTCATTTTTTCACTGCGCTTTGGCATGCTATTAGAGTGCTGTCAGCCATCGACTGAATATGCTTCTGTAACTCTTGATTTGTTTTGTCTCTTGTCCTTATCTTAACTTTGCTTTAGTGATGGCGTTACTTTTCTTTGTTATTTTATAATTGATTATAAACCGCTGTGTTTCCTCTTGCTGGTAACTGCGGTGTATCAAGTATTTTTAATAAACAAACAAACATAATGACCTCTTAAAACACTGCTCAATCAATGGAAGCTCAGACTGAGTAATGCAAGTCACTGGCAAAGACTGCAAATTATGAAAATTAGAAGGCTTCTTTACAAATTCTGAGAAATTTTTAAAAAATGGTTGAACTACATCACTGAGTTACGCAGCTATGGTATACTTCACTAAAATTCAGCCATACTTGAGTACATAGCAGTAGCCATTAAAGTTTTTCTTTTTTTAAATATACCATCTGTGACAAAACAGTGGGTTTTAAGCCTGTAAAACAGTATTTCTTGAAGTGTATTTCTCTAGTTTGGCCAGCCGGTGCTGCATGTTTATGCTAAAAACTGTTAACACAGATAAGAGGTAACCTGCAGTGATGTGCATAAGTACATTAGTATTGCCATACTGGGACAGACTGAAGGTCCATCAAGCCCAGCATCCTGTTTCCAACAGTGGCCAATCCAGGTTACAAGTACCTGGCAAGTTTCCAAAACAGTACAAGACATTTTATGCTGCTTATCCTAAAAATAAGCAGCTATTTTAAAAACATTTTGTTCTGGGCTCCGATTGGCCCAGGAGCTCAATTCATTTGGAATGAACTGGCTTTTTCTCCAGTTTTAGCCAAGGAGAAAAGGGAGAAGGATCTCTTTACTGAGGCCCTGTGATCAGTTATATTTGGTAATTTGTGAGCAGCTATACATCCTGATCTTCCCAGGTACTATTTAAATAGTAAACAAATGTTTAGATCCATTTACCGTTATGTGCTGTTTTGTTCCATCTGTTTTTATGGTTCACTGTTCAATATTTTTATGACAATAAACAATTTTAGTTTATTACCTTTGCTTATCTGGTCTGACTAAGAATCCTGGTGGGTTGTGTGTTGGGTCTGTGAGTGCTTTCTAGGAACTGTGGAACCACTGGGACTGTGGCCCCAGTAACCTAGAAATCACTGGGAACACTTTGAGAGCAGGAGACTCGCCCAGAGGCAGTTGGGACCCAGTTGGTAGGAGGAGGGTGCTAGTGTAGAGCACAAGTGGAAAGTGCAGGCAGACCTGAGCTGTGTTGGGGACAGATTCCCTAAGTGGCCGCGGGGTGGCCCCAGGTGGTTGGCTAGGCATTTTGTGACACCATCTAATTAGAAAATGGATAGTATTGACATCTATTTCTCCCGAAGCTGTCAGAGCCCAGTATTCCTCGTCAGTTTTGTTTTCAGGGGGATATCAACCACTGGAGGATGAAGATGATGATCTCCCTTAATCCCTCCAGTGGAGTACTGCTCAATGGGATCACTTTCTGAAATCTGGAAGTCCCAGGTAGCACTAACTCCCTATTGTCCATTGTTTTGTACACATATGTTTATTCCCCATTTATATGTTCATTCCCCATCTGAAATGGGGAATAAACATCTATTTTTGGGCCTGCCCTAGTCCTGTCCAAAACACGCCCAGATCCATGCCCCCTTGCCATATGGATGTTCTTCAGTTTTAGATGTCCATATCCCAGCTCTGTAAAATCAAAACTTAGACGTCTACGCATAATAGAAGTCTAAGTACAGTACAGTCCCAATTGTTGGACCATCTGGCATATCTGACAGATCCCCCAGTGATGTCATCACATTTATTTCTATAACAAATCTTTCTTTTAGAACAATTTTTTAAAAGCGGGAATTCTATGCCTTTGTTTATGCATTGTTTGAGGAGTTTATGCAGTGTTTTCCATATTATCTGACTTTTCACTTGTCTGACAACGGGTTGGTCCTGTTTACTTTGGATAATCGAGACTGTATTATACTGGTTTATAGACATGCAAAACATGAATGGTACATCCAAAATAAGCATTATAGTCAGAGGTACTGAACATATGTATGATGCAGTCAGTGCCGCCACCACTATCTGTTTTGTTTAAAAACTAGCTAGGAATTGCCTAATATTAGGTGCTAAGAATGCCTATAAACAGCACTATTTTAGTCATTCATTTAATGAGATTTATTAATGCCTTTATGAAGAGATTCACCCCAAGGTGATGTACAGCAGGTACAATTATACATAAAACTTATGCTGGTTCATTTTCAAAGCAATTTAAGCGGGCAGAAGAGGCTCTTGCCCACTTAAATACACTCATGGGCTGGCCACTAATATTCAGCAGCACTTAACTGGGCAGTGCCGCTGAATATGGGCTCTGACCAGCCATTTCTAAAGTGGGCAGGAGAAAGACATTCTGGAGGCAGAGGTAGAGACAGAGGCAGAATCAGGAGCTATGCAGAAGCAGGCAATAATCAGTGCTGGTGCCCACACTGCTGAGTGGCTAAATAGGACCACATAAAAAGCAGTCCTAACTTTGGTCACTTATCTATGAGAGTGCTGCCACCGAATATTGTCTGGTATCCGCATAGCTTCTGGGTAGTGGCCGGCGTTGTTGCATGTGCTCCCCTCTCTTCTGCCCTTCACCCCACCATGGTAATCTGAACTCTCCTCTCTAAACCCCCCCCCCCCCCCCGAGATGCCACCCCCAGGCCCCTGCATTGGGGCCTACATATATCCCTGGTTGCTCAGGGAAAGGGGTGTCTTACAGGCAGCAACAATCCCCACTTGCTCCTACCCCTAGTGGCCACATGCCTTAAAATGGCTCTGTGAGTTCTAGTGGTGGTCAAAAGTACCAATGCCCAGCAACAGTCTGGTCTGATCCGCATATTCAGTGGTACTGCCCAGACAGGGCCAGAATATAAATGACACCATAATAGGCAGCATGGAAGAACATTTGTATTCCACCGATCAGATACTCACATTGTCAGCACAAAACAAACAAAACACCTTCATAGGCACACATTAGAACGTTCAAATAACAGACACAATGGTAACTCTGTTCATATAATAATATGAAACATCTTAACAGGTAGCCAAGGGGATAAGTGCAGTTGAAATATCTACACAGGACATGATAGGTAGTAAAAAGTCATTGGGATAGATAAGTGGCTAAACTGACAGCAAAATTATTTGTAAAGTTGAATAAAAATGAAGAACTGGACTAGTTCAGGTGCGGTGTGAGTGGATAGTCAGTCACCACGTGTATTAATAGCTTGGAAAAAGAGCCAAGCTTTCGTTTGCTTCCTGAAGTAGAGGTAGTCTTAAGTTAGGCATAGCCCCTCTGAGAGTGAGTTGCAGGGCGTGGGGGCTACTTCTGAGAAGGCTCACTGGTGAGTATTACATTCTGCAAATTTCTTTTGACAGCGGTAGAGATAATGATGCTCCTTGAAAGGACTTTAGAGGCCTCAAAGGTGTGCAAATAGCTAACTTTAGGTACTCTAGCCTATTTTATCTGAGGACCTTGAAAATCAAAGACCGTTTTAAATGTGGCCCTATAATATACTAGCGCAGTTTTCGGAGAAGGGTGTAATGTAGCTGGAGCAAACTCTTTTTGGTTTGGCCAATATACAGGGCTTTAAAGTAACCCAGTCACTTACACCTGCTACTGACATGATGTAAGTGGGTATGCATAAATGTTGACAAAAAACTGCCAATTTAAGCTACCATTTTATAACAAGACTTTATAGAACAGGTTCACATTCTGTGTATTTTGAATACCTAAACTGTAGCACCTAGTTATAGAATTGCCCCCTATCCCCCGGATTCTATACAGCATGCCTACAGATCAGCACAGAAACCCAAGCGTATTCTATAACAATGCACATAACTTAATTGGCTTAACAAGCTAATCAGCATTGATAACAGCTCTTAATAAGCAATAATGAGCACTAATTGGCAATTAGAATTTACGCTTACAACTTGCTAAGTACATTCTGGAATGCAGCGTGCAGGCAAAAAGGGGTGTGGTTATGAGCAGGGAAATGGGTGTTTTGTGGGCATTCCAAAATTTACGCGCATAGTTATAGAATACTAGTAAAAAAGGCCCGTTTCTGACACAAATGAAATGGGTGCTAGCAAGGTTTTCCTCAGCTCCCCTGCAGCCACCCATGTCCAGTGACCCTCCTCTCCCCCTGCAGCCACCCATGTCCAGTGACCCTCCTCTCCCCCTGCAGCCACCCATGCCCAGCGACCCTACTCTCTCCCCTGCCCCCCCTCCAGCCACCCATGTCCAGCGACCCTCCTCTGGACATGGATCAGTTGTGAGGCATGCCCCCCCCCCCCCCCCCGGTTCTGAAGTTGACATCATAATGGCTACGGTGATGTCAGCCTGATCTATGGAGCCTAGCAGACCAACTCGGAATGAGCCACGGTCCCAGGCAACAAGTCAGAACGTTAGAGGTGAGAATTATTATATAGGATGGCCTAGTGTGCCTAAATCTAGGTGCTGGCATTTATGCCATGTTTTCTTTGATGTAAATGGAGGCACGTAGTTTTAGGAGCTAAGATATCAACTAAGATTCCATAGGGTCATCAGCAGATGAATCCAGAAACCAGTGGGTTGTGTCCGCCTACTAGCAGGTGGAGGTAGAAAAACAAACTCAAGGGAGCTATACCAGCCGGCCAGCCCCTCAGCTCTTTAGTATATCTCTATCTCCAGCAGGTGGTAGATGGACCTGTCCCAGCTCCTGGATATTTTCAGGGCCTGTGTAGTCTCCTGGGCTGGTAGCCAGTTGAGACCAGGGGTGACTGTGTGGTCTCTGACCCCCTTTAGAAGCATACTGGCTTGCCTGCCTGTCCCTGCTTCACCCTGTGAAAGTCCCTCTCTCCCTGTGCCTTTGACTGCTCTCTGCTAACTTCCTCACTTTAAAAAAAAGAAAAAGGAAACAGAGAGCGATTCAAGCAGTGCTCTGTTCCTGCTCCTTTTGATGTATTTTTAATTTTACCACACATCCATTTTCGGCAAAAATTAAAAAAAAAACCAAAAGGCCTTTTTTACAGGTGCGCTCAAAAATGGATCTGCACATGCCCAAAACACACGCCTACACTAGCACACCCCATTTTTCAGTGCACCTTAGTGAAAGGACCTCATAGTGATTTGGGAAAATATTTGGAAAGATTTTAAGGGAATGGATTTTTAGCCTAGTGATTAGTGCAGTGGACTTTGATCCTGGGGAACTGAGTTTGATTCCCACTGCAGCTCCTTGTGACTTTGGGCAAGTCACTTAACCCTCCATTGCCCCTGGTACAAAATAAGTACCTGAATATATGTAAACTGCTTTGAATGTAGTTGCAAAAACCTCAGAAAGGCGGTATATCAAGTCCCATTTCCCTTTCCCCTTCTAGTTAAACCCCTGACGACGCCAGAGAGCGAACCACAAAACCATGTCAGCTTCTCATCTTTCCCCCTAAACCTACCTCTCCCCCCTTTCTCTATTTCTGTGGATGGCACTCTCATTCTCCCTGTCTCATCAGCTCGTAACCTTGGGGTCATCTTTAACTCCTCTCTCTCCTTCTCTGCTCACATTCAACAGATTGCCAAAACCTGTCGTTTCTTTCTCTATAACATCAGCAAAATCCGTCCCTTCATCTCTGAGCACTCTACCAGAACCCTTATCCACACTCTTATCACCTCTCGTCTTGATTATTGTAACCTGCTTCTCACCGGCCTCCTTCTTAGCCATCTCTCTCCTCTTCAATTAGTCCAAAACTCTGCTGCGTGACTCATTTTCTGCCAAATTCGCTATGCTCACATTAGCCCTCTCCTTAAGTCACTTCACTGGCTCCCTATCCATTTCCGCATTCAATTCAAACTTCTCTTATTGACCTATAAGTGCATTCACTCTGCCGCTCCCCAGTACCTCTCCACTCGTCTCTCCTTCTGCCCCCTGCTCAGATACTCCGTTTTGTAGATAAATCTCTCTTATCTGTCCCCTTCTCCTCTACTGCTAATTCCAGACTCCATTCCTTTTATCTTGCTGCACCTCACGCCTGGAATAGACTTCCCGAGCCTGTATGTCTAGCCCCCTCTTTGGCCGTTTTCAAGTCCAAACTTAAAGCCCACCTCTTTACCACTGCTTTTGACTCCTAACCACTACTCACTTGCCCTGTCCTTTTATCCTCACCTCTTTATTCCCTTACCCTTAATTGTTCTGTCTGTTTTACCTGTCTTATCTAGATTGTAAGCTCTTTGAGCAGGGACTGTCTTTTTGTGTAAGGTGTACAGCGCTGTGTATGCCTTGTAGCGCTATAGAAATGATAAGTAGTAGTATGGGAGTAGTAGTATGGGAGTTTTCCTCTGCTCAGACAGGCAGTTCTGCAAAGGCAGAATTCTGAGATTGAGGGATTTTGTCTGGCTGCTCAGCTTGGGGTGAGTGCAGCTCTTTTTTATTCTGTTACCTCTGTCTTTACTATCACGCTGCCTGTGGCTATGGCGGCCGAAAATGTTAAGCGCTGTGCCCGTTGTCGGAAGTGCAGGTCGACAGAGTGTATTTGCTCCACTGGCTGTTCAGACTCGAGCAGAAGAGATGCTGGAGCATATTTTTCTGGAGCGCCAGTTTCCCGCGCGCATTTTGGAATCGCTGTCTGTTTCTTCCCCTGGTTCCCTGGTGCTTGCTCAGACTCCTACGACCCCAAAATGCACAGATTTCGCTGGTATGGTGGCTGAGAACGTCCCTAGGGGATTTGGTCCTTCTAGAATGATTGCTGCGGCGGAGGGCAGCATGTCTGATTCAGGGACAGGCTTTTCTCCTGAATTCATCCTCTTATTGCATCAGGCTTTTTTGCTGAAGCGCTCTCTCCGTCCTCCTCCTCCCTTGGCTGGTTTAGGGGGACATGTAGTGTCTCTAGAGGGTGCAGATGGAGGTCTGATGCCTCTTAGGCTAGATCAGGCTCGCAAACACAGACGCAGACATTCTGGCTCAGACGCGGGTTCTATTGGACCGCTTTCTGTCACCCCCTCCCTGGATGTTCATAGTAAATGATGGCAGATAAAGGACCTGTACGGTCCATCCAGTCTGCCCAGCAAGATAAACTCATTTTACATGGAATGTGATACTTTATATGTATACCAGAGTTTGATTTGTCCTTGCCTTTGTCAGGGCACAGACCATAGAAGTCTGCCCAGTACTGTTCTTGTACTAAGTTCTGAAGCTAACATCGAAGCCCCTTAAAATTTACACTCCAGGCCATCCCTATCTAGTCAGTCACGATCAGGGCGTAGACCGTAGAAGTCTGCCCAGCTCCCGTTTTGCTTCCAATTACCGGTGTCACCACCCAATCTCCGCTAAGATTCCAAGGAACCATTCCTTCTAAACAGGATTCCTTTGTGTTTATACCACGCATGTTTGAATTCCATTACCATTTTCATCTCCATCACCTCCCACGGGAGGGCATTCCACATATCCACCACCCTCTCTGTGAAAAAAGACTTCCTGACATTAGTCCTGAGTCTGCCCTCCTTCAACCTCAATTCATGTCCTCTAGTTCTACTGCCTTCCCATCTCCGGATGTCTGTATCACATCACCCCTGTTTCTCCTTTCCTCCAAGGTATACATGTTCAGGTCAGCAAGTCTCTCCTCGTACGGTTTGCAACGCAAATCCCATACCATTTTAGCAGCATTTCTTTATACCGCTTCCAGTCTTTTTACATCATTAGCAAGATACGGCTTCCAAAACTGAACACAATACTCCGAGTGGGGCCTCACCAACGACTTGTAGAGGGGCATCAACACCTCCTTTCTTCTGCTGGTTATGCCCCTCTCTACGCAGCCTAGCATCCTTCTGGCCATGGCCATCGCCTTGTTTCTTCACCTTCAGATCCTCCGACGCCAACACCCCAAGGTCTCTCTCCTGAGTCGAGCTTACTAATCTCTCCCCTCCTCTCCGGTATCTCTCTTTTGGGTTTCCGCACCCCAAGTGCATCACTCTACACTTCTTGGCATTAAATTTTAACTATATAGAAGAATTAGAAACCTCAAATATTTCCTTATATTGCTTATATGGCAAAAAGCGGGGTATAAATGTTTCAAATAAATAAATAAATAATAGTGCACAGAATACCGTGCATGGATTTCAGCCATTAAACAGCTTGTATCATGCCACTGGAAACCACCATCATCGCACTACCCTCCCTTCCTACCTGCTGATGGAGCTGACAGTAAATGACATACAGAAATCTGGAAAACTGGTCAATATTCAATTTTATATAATGTATGCCCTATAGTAATACTTAGCACCACTGCATCAGATGTATTCCACTAAATTGCTAGGTGTACCAGTGGATAAAATGGCTACCAATCAATTCATGCTTATCTTCATAGTTTTTTTTTACTTTTTTTCTTCCTCGTGCTAGTGCTATAGTGCAGTACTAAGTGTGTGCTGGTTAACTCTTAATCAGTACTTTCACGTTCTCAACATGCTGCATGTTTCACCAGTAGGCATCTTCAGGAGAACGAAATCTAAAATTAAAACACAAAATACAAGTATTGTTCACTACTATATTGTTTTTACAGTATAAATATCTTTTACATGTATTGTACAATTTACCTGCCATTTTCATGGAGACTCCAGGTGAAGATCAGTCAACATCCCTTCTGCGATCGGAAAAACGCCGGAGCATGCGCTCTGAGTGTTTATAATCTTTAAAGTCCCACCCCAATTACCTCTCAGATGTGTGTGACCGCCCCACCAGTCAACAGCTTTATTCAAACCCTTGGGATGTGTAGTCTATCACGAAAGCGCGGGGTACAAATGTAATAAATAAATAAATATACTGAGCCTCCTTTCTCAGCAAATTGGAAACAACATTGCCTCCACGGGATTGTTGAAAACAAAATAATACAACAAATAACAAATCTTCCTCTCGGTGTCCCATCAGGTCCCAATGCCCCACTAGCGGGGCTTCCTTCTTGTGGGTGTGGAGGTTGCTCAGATGTTCACCTATGCGTTGCTTGATCTTCCTTCTAGTTTGTCCTATGTACCATTTCGCACATGGACATTTGATACCACAGACAACTTGCACTGTGTCACAATCAGTCCTACCACGTAATTCTATTGTACGGTTAGTAACCGGATGTGAAATGGATTTAGTCACCCACACATATCCACAGTATAGACAACGATTACATTTACTGTCCCCCCTCTCATCCAGGGGAACTACCTCCAACCCTCGGTGTTTAAGCATCTCACCAAGGTTACGAGCTCTAGTATATGCAAATCGGGGTGCCTTGGGGATACCGTGCAAATGCATCATCGGCCAATGTTTCCTTATGATGTTCTTAATCTGAGTTACTCTGGTGGAAAATGGCAGTACACAGGTGACAGTATCATTATCAATAGGTCTCTGCCCCTTGGGAGCTAATAGCCATTATCTATGGTTATTTGCACCTCTTTTGTACGCTCTGTTAATAATTCTTCTAGGATACCCCCGCTGTACAAATCTTCTCATATCATCTGCATGATGAATGAAATCCTCATTAGTGTCACATAATTTTCTGACCCGTAAGAATTGTCCATACAGGATTGATTCTTTCTGAGCAACTGGATGAAAACTGGAGTAATGTAAGACAGAATTTGTATCTGTAGGTTTGCGGTATAATTGAGTATGAAAACCGCTATCATAACTTTCAATTAGAATATCCAAAAACTTCACACGATGGATACCCACGGAGATATCAAAAGTAATGTTAGTGTCACAACTGTTGAGATGGTCACAAAGATACTTCAACTGTTCCATGTCTCCTTTCCAAACTAGCAGGACATCGTCAATATATCTTTTCCATACCGCTATATGTTGTGTAAAAACTGAATTGTATACATGCTGTTCTTCATATTGAGCCATGTATAACAGAATAGGCCCCAGCACCGACCCCTGAGGAACTCCACTGCTCACCTTCCTTTCCTCTGAGCGGATTCCATTTACCACCACCCTCTGCCACCCGTCGGTCAACCAGTTTCTTATCCAGTTCACCACTTTCGGTCCTAAGTTCAACCCTTTCAGCTTATTCACGAGTCTTCTGTGGGGGACCGTATCAAAGGCTTTGCTGAAGTCCAAGTAGATTACATCTAGCGAACGTCCCTCATTCAGTTCTTTGGTCACCCAGTCAAAAAAGTCAAGAAGATTCGTTTGGCAGGATTTTCCTTTGGTAAAGCCATGTTGCCTCGGGTCCTGTAACCAGTCGGTTTCTAAAAAAGTTAATTATCCTTTCTTTCAGCAGCGACTCCATTATTTTTCCTACCACCGACGTGAGACTTACCGGTCTGTAGTTTCCCACTCCTTCCCTTTCTCCACGTTTTTGAAGAGGGACCACATCCGCTCGTCTCCAATCTCGTGGAACCTCTCCCGTCTCTAAAGAGCTATTAACTAAATCTTTAAGAGGTCCCGCCAAGACCACCCTGATCTCCTTCACTATCCTGGGATGTATCCCATCCGGCCCCATAGCTTTCTCCACCTTCAGATTCTCCAGTTGTTTATAAACTCTTTCTTCTGTAAACAGTGCAGTATCCACTCCACTCCCAGACGTTCCCTCGGCAGCCAACCGCGGTCCTTCTCCAGGATTTTCCTCTGTGAACACCGAAGAGAAATAATTGTTTAGCACGTTCGCTTTTCTTCGTCACTCTCCACATAGCCATTCTCTCATTATCTTTCAGTCTCGCAATTCCATTCCTCTCTTCTCCTTTCTCCAATATATCTGAAAAAAAATCTTGTCACCTCTCTTTACATCTTTAGCCATTTTTTTCTTCCACTCGCGCTTTCGCTAGCCGTATTTCCTTCTTCGCTTTTTTCAGTTTAATCCGATAATCTTTCCCATGATCCTCTCGTTGCGTTCTTTTGTATTTCTTGAACAAAGCCTCTTTTGCTCTTATTTTTTCAGCTACTTGTTTGGAGAACCATATAGGCTTCCTGCTTCTCTTGTTTTTGTTTACTTTCCTCACAAAAAGATCAGTCGCCATGTTTATAGCAGCCTTTAGCTTGGACCACTGCTTTTCCACTTCTCCTACGCCTTCCCACGCCAACAGCTCATTCTTCAGGTAGTCCCCCATTTTATCAAAATCAGTATGTCTGAAATCCAGTACTTTGAGTTTTGTGCGTCCGCACTCCGCCTTCACCTTTATATCAAACCATACGGTGTGATGATCACTATTACATAGGTGGGCACCCACCCGGATATCGGAAACACTACCTCCATTAGTGAGCACTAGATCCAGCATTGACCCTTCCCTCGTGGGTTCCGTCACCATTTGTCTGAGCAAGGCACTTTGACAGGCATCCACAATCTCCCTACTTCTTTCTGATTCTGCAGACGGGACGTTCCAATCCACGTCAGACAAATTGAAATCTCCCAACAGTAGCACCTCCCCTTTCATACCAATCTTTTGAATATCTTTTATCAGATCCTTGTCTAACTTCTCCGTTTGCGCAGGTCTGTAGATAACTCCCATGTGGATACAAGTACCGTCTTCTCTTTCCAAGACGATCCATAAATCTTCTTCTTTTCCCCAGGTTCCCCACATTTCAGCCGCTCTGATATTCTCTCTCACATACAGAGCCACTCCTCCACCTCTTCGGCCCTCTCTATCCTTCCTAAAAAGATTATAGCCCAGTACGGTCACATCTCATTCATGAGAATCGTTGAACCACGTCTCCGTAATAGCAACAATATCCAAGTTTTCTTCAAAAGATCAGGGCTTGCAAGTCTTGAACCTTTTTACTTAGACTATGAGCATTTGTGCACATAGCTTTCCATGTGCTTAGTGAATTTGGGTAGTTTTTTATATTTACATGACCTTTCCCTCTGCCATCATGTTTATTCTGGGGGTGACTTTCCGAAATCCCCTGTTTCCTTTTGTCACCCCCACCATCTAGTTTAAATGTCTAGAAAGTCTGTATTTCTCCCCAAGGATCCTTGTAGTTTAAAAATAATTTTTGCAGAGCTCTAAGATGAAGGAAAACCCCTTAAAAGGTAACTTTAAACCAAAATGAAAAGGAGGAAGAAAATAAGGACCCCAACCAGCCCCACATGGAGTCACTTAGCTGGAAAAGACGCCACTTCTCTCTGAGCCACAGAATCCTCCTTTTCATTTTTCATCGTTTACCTCTTCTCTATGCTTTAGGCAGCTAGTTTACTGGCATAAGTGGGGTTCCATTTTGGGCAAGATTTTGCATTTTTGGTGTATTTTTACACTTAAGTTTTGAGCTTTAGATACATGTATATATTTTTCCATGAGTTCTCATTTTGTTCTTATAGTGTGGAAAGGTGTTTTTTGAATCGGCAATTTTTTTCTCCCTGGTAGGGAGTTTTTTGTGTTTTTTTCTCCTCCCACTCTATTATAGTGACCAATGATAATACCTGACTCCCATTTATGATAGTGGAATATTTCAATACTTTTGGTATGTGTCCCTATTGGGAGATTTTAGGTCAGTTTTGTTTAGTTACTTTTTAAGGGGTTTTCCTTATGAACATCTGAGAGCTCTGCAAAAATTAAATTTTCAACTACAATATCTTCTAAAGTTTTTAAGAGCACAGTTATCTCAGAATCAGCTATCACAGTAAAATTATCATCCATCTGCAGAGTAGTTGACTGGTTTTCTATCTGTTCTACAACCAATTTTGCTTTAGTCTTAAAATACTCAGCAAATGCCCCTGATGTTAAACCTGTCAAAGCCCCTGGTCTCTTTTCTTCCATCAAAAATGGACAATATGAGACAACTCCTTTGCTCTATTTATAACAGTCTTGAGATTAGTTCCATAGTACTCATTTTTTGTTGCTTCACAAATATTCTAAAAGCTGTTATCCTAAAAGAATCACAATCGTTACTATTTCTCATTTTACAACAAATTCTTTCTTCAAATTGACCTCTTCCTTTCAAACAAAGAAAATGTACAAATACTGTAAGTAAGACATGTACATCAAAGCACGACACAGTGAACTTGGTATATCAGGTTCCGTATTAAATTGGTTTCACAGGTTCCTAGCTAACAGATCCTATACTGTTAAGGAGGACAAATTGGACCCCTCCATGCAGTACACCCAAGGGTTCTCCACTTTCTCCTTTGCTATTTAACGTCTTTGTGTTCTAAACACTATTTCCTGGAACAGAATGAGAATTTGTTTTTGTATGATGATATATTCCTGCTTATATCGACTTCACTTATTGACTATAATCTCATCTGCTTGTATATCTAAAACAAATGACTGGGTGACTTCACAAACTAAAACTGAATGTGTCTAAAACTAACATTCTCTGGTTTACTAAGGATGATAAACCTTTGCCCATATCTATTCCCCCGAGCTTAGGGGAAATGTTATCTATCAAATGATCAGCAAATATATTAGGAGTTATTCTACATAGGTTTCTTTCTTTTGCTCTTCAGATAAATAATTTGTACAAAAAGATTTATGTCCTTAAAAAAATCAGAACTACTCGCACTTATTTTCACGAAGACTCTTTTGACATACTCGCTCGTGATAGGGTTTGGCTTAGCTCAAATGGATTACTGTAATGTTATTTATTCTGAGCTGTCCAAGAATTTTAAGCGGTTACAATTATTACAAAACACAGTAGCTAGATTGATATTTAAACAAACATTTTTTCATGTTACTCCTTTATAGGTTTCCCTCCACTGGCATCCTATTTGCGCTCATATTGATTTTAAAGTTATCTTGTTTTGTGTTTAAGATCTTGGACGGGACTACCACTGTGCACCTTAATAGTCTAAAAGTCAACAAAAAAAAGTCAAAATATGTTGATTTTTTTCTAAGACCTTATATACTATGATTTACAACTATGAGAGAGTCATCACATTTTATCAATCTCTTAGATAACTATGATGGAGATCTCACAAATACATCCTTTTAACTTAAGATATAGATTTGTTATATACAAATAGCCCACATATTGAAGCACTTGCCATCATCAAGTCCACCTTACGTGATAGGGTTCTGCTCTGCCGTATTTCCAACCATTTCATTCTGGCATTAGCTACATTGGCTCTCACTAAGAATTATTTTGGGCCAGTTTCGGCACCGTCACCAAAACGAGAACCAAAATTCAGTCAGCCTCTACTTCTACACCACTTTCCCAGTTGACAGCTGCCCAAAATGTATAAAAAAAGCATCCGATGTTAAAATAAAAATACATGAAACATACAACAAACATATATAAATCTATCAGGCCAATATTCAGCCCACAGCATTCAGTGTTAAACATCGGCTGCCGTGGACTTTTTATATCCAGATATGAATTGTCAGGCCATAGCTAGATACCAGCGCTGAATATCTGGGTATAATGCAGTTATCCTGACAACTAACTGGATAAACTTAGGAAAGTCTTTATGCTGTCCTAACTTTATCCTAGACAGCTGCCCAGTTAGCACACTGAATACTGCCATTAACCTGGTAAGTCCCAGCTCTGTCCAGACTCCACACCAGGACCACCTGGATTCTGCCCAAATAATGCCAAGGTAGTCTAAATGGATTTTCAGTAACCTTATTAGAATAAGTGCCAATAAAAATCTGGTTACGACCCAGTGAGCAGGACTTATTCAGGTAGAAACCACTCCTACCCAGTTAAGACCTGCTGAATAAATGTGATAAATGTGCATATTTCTGATACTATTTTACTAGGTTTTAATTTGTCATCTCCAAGTTTATCACACCAATTGTGTTTATACTTGTATTTGTGTACAATTGCTATTAAACTTGGCTTCCTCTTGCTTAAAAATCCTCTGCAGGAGTTTGTAATACACTTATAGTTGGTCATTTTACTATTGTTATGCTGTTAACAAAATTGTAAGTTTTATGTTAAACTATATCTGCTGTACACCATGTGGGTGAATCTCTTTATAAAGGTGGTTAATAAATTCCAATAAATAAATAAATGGGCCCTATAATTTAACTTACTCTAGCAAAGCACTCCATGTTTAGTTTTCCCTGAAGATTCATCAGTGTTTATTATAACGACAAAAATGGAAGACAAATTAGTATAAAAAGCAACTCTCTACTCTACTGAATAAATACTAGGGTTTATATTGTAAATGGATGCCAATCAGCTTCTCCTCATATGCTGACTGGGACAGGGAAGCAGAGAGGCCGCGGAAGCAATGAAGGTGTGACCCAAAGTCCAGAGAATCATACTAGGATGTGTGCTTGGACAACTCAATATCAGGACTAAGGGAAATTTAGGTCAGACATGAGTTGTACAAAAGCCAAATAAATCCTGCATGCTGAATGTTGCAAAATTAGGGTGAAAACCTCTAAAAGCTGAATACCTACCTTGGTAAAGCCTGGAACTGTTGGTGGCAGCACAGAGTTTAAAATGAAAACGTAGGGCCCTGTTTATGAGCAGCACAATGACATGGATCAGTATTCATATAACAACCGGTGTTTCTTATTGTTATTTTATTTTGTTTTTGCACTGCAAATTAGTAGAACTAGAAGAGAAAAGCTATCGTACTTCCTTTGCTATCCTTAGCCAGGCTTAGTATTTCTGAGCAATTTTAAAGTGAACTTACATTTTTCTGCAGTGTGGGCATTTTGCCAGTGTGTTGAACCTCAATTCCATCCACTGCGAAGGGAAAAAAAAAAAGAGAAGGAAAAGATTCTAGCCTGAGAAAACAGTTATTTTCATTCATCTCAAATGTCACAAAGGGATCCCTGTAAAAACAGTTAGCTTCTCAGGCTTCAATCTGCCTGTGCTTGCTTCCATAAATGGGAAATCTTTTTGACACCCCAGATGGTGGTTTCCATGGAAGAGCATTTCCCAGGACTTGCTCCAGAATTAGGAGACCAGCTGACATTGCATATGTTCTATCTGTATAACACAGTGAAAGTAATCTCTCAAGCATGGTTGAAAAACTACAGTCACTAGTACGGACAATATTTACAATCCCAGGTCAAACTATAGTTTTGGAAAATTTGGGGAAGTCATTAGCTCTGGGACTACAGGGTCTCTGGAGTGACACAAGACAAATGCACTGAACACATGCTGCGTACAGAATAGCTACAAAAATACACACCATACTGTACACTAAAGGTGTCAGCTAATCAGATAACGTTTTTCAGACCTTTTGTCTTAATCAGGTTTATATTCCTATTCTACAGAAGCAGTTCACCTCCTTTGTTTATTCTGGTTTTTACATTTCTTCTTCAGGTTTACATTTTTTTTTTAATCTGTTTGTATCTTCATTATCCATCTTATCATTGTTTCATTTCACCTTTCAAATTCTGTTTTCCTTTAATCTCTTTTGCAGCCAAAACACGGGTTGGATGCATAAAGCCTTCCTCAGTGTCTGTCTCATGAGCAGGACTTCCTCTCACAGGCTTAGGCAAACACAGAGTGAGGGTGATTTTAGAAAAGCTTTTTACACCTGGTTTTTACATGCAGAAAGCTTTTCTGAGAAGTTCTAGGAGAAGACGGCTTTTCTCTGGGTAAGTGATGTTATTTTGCTCTGCGCTTGGAAACTTAAAGATTGGGTTTAAAGAGGAATTGTAAAATATTGATAAACAAAGTTAGAATTTAAAAAAAAAAAAGAAGAAGAAGAAGCAAACTTTATTAGCTAGTCTCCATACCCTTTTTCCCATAGTTTTAAAACTTGAATTTTAAACACAGCATTAACAGATAAGACTCTAGAAGGCACAGCAGGGCCTACTTCAGTCCTCATTTCCACCCACCCCTACCTCAACTCTTCATTTATAGTCAATTATTTTAATTAGGACAACAAAAGGAGAGTTTTCATTAGAGTTTTAATTACATGTAATTAGTTTCTGAGAAGCAAATACTAATAAATTACATAATACACCACATAATCTTAAGGCTCCTTATATTCATCTGATATCCCTAGTACCTTAAGAAGTTTTAATTAAACAACTAAGATGCAGACAGAAGTCCAGCAGCGAGAGAGGTGCTATCTAGTCTTTTGCATGGAGTGTCACATGTATGATTATCTCCCAGTGAAAGGTTATATGTGTGTGCTCGATGCAAAGAGCTCCTAGCTCTCAGAGAATGAGTACACTCTCTTCATGCTAGAGTAGCAGACTTGGAGGACCTGAGGAAGACAAAGAGGTACACAGAAAAGGCCTACAGGAATGTTGTAAAGAAAATCCCACTTGCAGTCTGGCAGCCCCTGTGCTGCCTTGGAGGAGGGAAGTCTTCTAAAAGGACAGCATCAACCTGGTGCAGCTGGAAGTAATCCTGTAGCCAGGACCTGCCCACCAGGGGATGAAATATCTCTTGCACCAAGGATGTGTCTCCAGGAGCTTCTGCCAAGAGGAAAGGATTAGGATGGCTGTTTTAGTTGGTGATTCAATTATTACGCATGTAAGATAGCTGGGTGGCTGGTGAACGTGAGGATCGCCTGGTCACTTGCCTGCCCGTTGCAAAGGTGGAGGACCTCATGAGTCAACTTTATAGGATTTTAGATAGTGTTGGGGAGGAGCTGAATGTCTTGGTACATGCAAGTACCAATGACATAGGAAAATGTGAGAATGAGGCTCTGGAAGCCAAATTTAGGCTTTTAGGTAGAAAGCTCAAATCCAGAACCTCTAGGGTAGCATTTTCCGAAGTGTTCCTTGTTCCATGTGCAGATCCCAAGAGACAGGAAGAGCTTTGGAGTCTCAATGCGTGGATGAGACAATGGTGCAGGGAGGAGGGTTTTACACTTGTAAGGAACTGGGCAACATTCTGGGGAAGCGGGGAGCCTATTCCGGGACCAGGGTGGGACCAGGCTGTTGGCATTGGCATTTAAGAAGGAGAAAGATCAGCTTTTAAACTAGAACCTGGTGGAAGGCTATAAGTCGTTCAAAAGCACGTGGTTCGGAACAAGGTATCTTTCAAAGATATCACCAAAACAGAGAAGAAAGGGTATCCTGACAGCAAGGTTGCAATAGAAACAATAGTATACCATCTGCCTTATTTTCAAAAGTGTTAGGCGCCCATATTTCAACCCAAATTGGGAGATGGGCGCCCATCTTGCAAAGGCGCCCAAATCGGTATAATCGAAAGCCGATTTTGGGCGTCTTCAACTGCAATCTGTCGCGGAAACAGGCAAAGTTGACAGGGGCGTGTCGGAGGCGTGGTGAAGGTGGGACTGGGAGAGATGGGCACTTTCGGCCGATAATCGAAAAAAGAAAGGCGTTTTACCGTGAATTTGGGTCATTTTTTTTTACCCCTTTTTTTTTCCACAAACAAGTCCCAAAAAAGTGCCCTAAATGACCAGATGATCACTGGAGGGAATCTGGGATGACCACCCCTGACTCCCCCAGTAGTCACTAACCCCCTCCCACCAAAAAAAAGAACTTTAACAACTTTTTCCCCAGCCTGTATGCCAACCTCAAATGTCATACTCAGCTCCATCACAGCAGTATGCAGGTCCCTGGAGCAGTTGTTAGTGGGTGCAGTGGACTTCACCCAGGTGGACCCAGGTCCATCCCCCCCCCCCCCCACCTGTTACACTTGTGCTGGTAAATGGGAGCCCTCCAGACCGCCCCCAAAACCCATTGTAGCCACATGTAGGTGCCCCCCTTCACCCATAATGCTATGGTAATGGTGTAGAGTTGTGGGCAGTGGGTTTTGGGGGGGGATTTGAGGGGCTCAGCACCCAAGGGATGGGAGCTATGGACTTGGGAGATATTTAATTTTTTTTTTCATTGTTACAAGTGCCCACCTAGGGTGCCTGGTTGGTGTCCTGGCACGTGAGGGGGACCAGTGCACTATGAATCCTGGCCCCTCCCACGACCATATGCCTTGGATTTGTTCGTTTTTGAGCTGGGAGCCTTCAGTTTCCATTATCGCTGAAAAACGAAACCGCCCAGCTCGGATCCGCACAAATCCGATGCATTTGCCGGGCACAAACCGTATTATCGAAAAAAAGATGGGCGCCCATTTTTCCCATAAAAGGACAAACAAAAAAGCAGACACATCGCCCTAGGAAGAGAGCAAAGAATCCTTAAAGGGATACCAGAAGGTGCCCAGGGGGAACTGCAATTGCCAGAGACTGGTACTTCCCACCAGGACTGAGACCCACAGATTGGAGCCCTTGAAGAAGGAACCTTTACCAGCTCAGAGTAAAAGTCCACGGACTGATCCTTGAGACTAACAGCCTAGAGGAACTCAACCTCAGGGCCACAGAGTGCAAACTGCACCCCAGGGAGTTCATTTGGGGATGCCTAGCCTTGGCGCCATTTTACACTGATACGTTCCCCTTAGCACAACCCTTGATGCAGCATTAGGTGAAACAAGGGGTCCTTGTCGGGTATGACTGTGGAGGCTTCGGCTTTAATCTTTACCAGACTGGGAGTGAATTAAGTGTTTCACTGTAACCTCATGGGAGCTGTGTAGGCTGAAGTCTGGTATCTTTATAAGAAGGGAGCATTTTTCTATTTCTATTATTGGACTGTTTCAGTAGGGAATTCTGGACAAAGTAATAGTGGAGTTTTTTTTTTTCAGAGCTTTTTACTCTACTTTTTCAAAAACTGTTGACTGATAAGTTTGAAAACCAATGACTGATGTAGCTGTAGACCCCATTTGGAAGAGAAATTGGATATGTGGGGTGCATTTAGCACTGAGGTTTTCTTTCTGGCTATTGTTAGTATTTTTATATTTAGTCCAGAGAATTCATAAGCTGATGATTATCTGATAGCACAATTCTATTGTTGTTTTTTGGTTTTTGAATCTACCAAATTTAGACTGGAAAGTACCAGGTGCAGGACTAACTAAAAACAGAGGATCTGTTGAGGAGACCATTTTTGAAAAGGTATCACTGGACTTGGATGAAATAAACCAGCAGAAGTGGTGATCTGCAACACCAGCAATGCAGCAAAACACACAGCAGACCAACAGTATGAACAACAAAGTGGTGTGGCCATGTTTCGCCTGAAGCAGTCTTTGGGCGAAACGTGGCCATGTCGGGTATTTGTTTATTAATAAACCACATTATTCTTCATACTGCTGGTCTGCTCTTCTCTGTGTTTTGAAACATTGGACTTGATACTGACAAATCAAGACAGTGTCACAGAGGTTATGATAGGAGACAAACTAGGATATAGTATTCACCATATCATGTGGTTTAGTGTAAACATTGAAAGAGAATCAAGCAATACTATAACAGAGGTGCTAGACTTCAGAGAGGCCCATTTCTGAAGCCTTGTCAGCAGCAGGGAATCTAAGAGATACAAAGGAACTACAGCATCTGGTAGCACTATACAAATGCTAATAATACTAGATAACAATTTTAAAAGAAACCCAATGATATGGCAACAAATAGTTTTTGTAAAAATGTTTATGGGTGATATAAAGATCTCTCTGCTGACCAAAGTAGATGAAAAGATAACACCAAAAACAAATACAGAAGGAAGACCAACAAAACTACTAGCAGAAACAAAAGACAGGCATGAAAGGCAATTAGACTACTAATGACTCAGATGGAAGAGAATATTACCCAATCAGTAAAGATAGGGGATAAAAATGAATTTTTTTTTTTTTTTAAATCATCCTTTTTATTCAGGCAATTCAACATATGCAAACAGTTCAAAAGGAAATTACAACATTTGGTCTGCCTGAACTTTTTAACATTTTCGAACTCAACCTCTCCCCCCTTCCCCCCTCCCACCCTCTAACCCTACCCCCCCCCCCAAAAAAAAAAATCACTTCAAGAGTTCAATATCTTGCTTCTTGCCACTGGAGTGAGAGTGTCCCAAAATGGAGACCAGGAGGCATATTTCAAAGCACTTAGCCTCCCAAAGTTCCATAGAAACCTATGGAACTTAGCCTCCCAAAGTGCTTTGAAAATATGCCTCCAGGTGCGGCAAAATTGATCGCCTCTCTTGGAGGCTAAGTCTCTTATACCTTTCTTTTCTATAGCACAAGCTTGAATCATTGCGGACCTCCAATGTGCTATACTCGGATGGTCTGTTACCAACCACAGTTGCAATATGACACGCTTTGCAGTTAATACTGCCCTTTTCAAGAATGCTGTAAATCCTGCTGGTGCAGGCTGCTGCATTTCAAAGAGATCAAACAGTTGTTTAGGAGTTGGTCTCTATGTATGATTCCAAATTTGGGAGACATGTCTGCTCAATTCAGTCCAAAAGACATTAATTGGCGCACATGTCCAATACATGTGCCCCAAATGAGCCGTGATACCATTACATTTTGGGCAACTGTCCAAGTCTCGAAGCGTGGCTTTATATGCTCTGTGCGGAGATACATGTAACCGAAGCAGAAATTTATATTGTAGCTCCCACCAGGCAGCATTGTCTGTGAGAGTAGAAATAGATTTAAGGCATTTGTCAAGTTGCTCAGGATGGAGATTAACCTGCAATTCCTCATTCCAGGCTTGCGCCACCCGGTGACAGTCAATTTGTTGCAAAGAGTCCCTCAAACCACGATGAAAATAGCTCAAGGGCACTCGCGATTGTGCCTCAAGACCCAATATTTCATCAAATTTTTCCCAGGAAACATTGGTTAATGATTCTGCCGGTAACTAATTTACATAATGCCGTACTTGCTTATATGCTAACCAGTCATTCACACTCAAACCATACTCTTTCTTCAAATCTTCAAATGTTTTTAATGTCCCTTGCTCAGTTACCACATGAAATAGGTACCTAATTCCCACTGTAGCCCACCTCTGAAAGGGGACCAAAGAGCCACCCGCCGGGAAAGCCAAATTACCCCCTAGGGACAGTAAAGCCGAAATCCTTGTATTTAACCGATGGATCTTGCCCATCCATCTCCATGTGGCTCTCAATGGTGAAAGAATCGGTCGATAAGGGCTCAACCCCGGTAATTCTCCGGAGGGCGCATGGAGCCAATAAGAAAAATGCATTTTTCCCAAAATTGCCACTTCTGCCCCTGTACAAGAGAAAAAATTAGTAGAGCGGAACCAGTCGGACAGATGTCTCATACTACTAGCCAGAGAAAACTGTTTTAGATCTAGGAGTCCCAATCCCCCCTTTGTGCGTGGTAACAGTACTTTACAAAAAGGCAAACGGGCCCTCTTTCCCTACCATTAAAAATAAGTCAATTTTTTCCGCAGCCAGTGTTCATCCCGGGGCCTCAAATGAAATGGCAACATTTGAAATACGTAAGTCCACTTGGGGAAAAGGACCATATTATAAAGAGCTATTCGTCCCAATAAAGTAATAGGGAGTGCCTGCCACCTCTGCAAAGACTCTACCGCTCGCTGCTTTATCGGCCCCATATTGAGTTCATAAAGCTCCAGTAAATCTGCGGGAATATGTACCCCCAAATATTTAATACTGGAGTTCGCCCATTGAAAGGGGAAATTTCCCTCCCACTGCGTTCTAATATCCGATTGAATAGGGAGGGCCACAGACTTATGATAATTTAAGGAAAACCCCGTCAAAAAACTAAATTCATCTAAATTCGCCATTAAGTGCTGCACCGACGAAGCAGGATTGGTCAATGTCAGAAGGATATCATCGGCAAATGCCAACACTTTGACCTCCAGTGATGGCATACTTATCCCCACAACATCCGGGTCCCTCATGATCGTTCTGAGCAGTGGCTCTAAGTATAATAAAAACAGTAGTGGGGACAAAGGACAGCCCTGCCTAGTACCCCTCTGTAATTGAAATGGAGCAGACTGGAGCCGATTCGCAACTACTCGAGCAGAGGGGTTATTGTATAGTGTTGAAACCGCCTCCATGAACCAGCCCCCCACGCCAACATGACCCAGCACTTGAAACAAGTAGGCCCACTGCACCCTGTCGAATGCTTTTTCGGCATCCAGGCTTACCAACATCAGCCGCTCTCCTATGGCATGGCTATGTGCAATAGACAACAGCACTTTTCGTACATTTACCGTTGCCTGACGACCTCTAACAAAACCAACCTGGTAATTTCCAATTAGGGATGGCAAATGTCGTGCAAGCCTGTCTGCCAAAACTCGGGCCAAGATTTTTATATCCACATTTAACAACGATATGGGTCTGTAGGCTTCTACTTGGTCTGGGGATTTACCTGGTTTAGGAATCAATGTAATAAGTGCTTCATTTTCACCAGATGAAAACCAGCCACGTTCCACCACAGAGTCAAAGTACGAAGTTAGGGGCCCTACCAACTCCGGGCCCAAGATTTTATAATATTCACTCGAAAAGCCATCTGGGCCCAGAGCCGACTTCAAAGGAAGGGACTTTATCACCTGTTGGATTTCCTGCGCCCTAATGGGGAGAGCCAAGGCATCGCGGATTCACGGCTCCAAACGCGGCATACCTGCATCCTCAAGGTAATCTTGTATCAGCGGGCCCTGATGTTCCCCTGTTTGAGAATATATCCCTGTAAAATATTTCTGAAACGCAGTCACAATCTCTGCTGGCTGCGAGAGCCGGGACCCATCTTGCAATTGGATATACAAAATAAATTGGTTTGATTTCTTAACTCTAGCTACTTGTGCTAATAGCCTACCAGACTTATTTCCATATCTTTGAAAGTTAAGCCGCCTAGCATAGAATAAACTCTGATATTTTTCATGAATCATTGTGTTCAGTGCTACCAAAGCAGCTGTCATGTTTTCTTGGTTTTCCTTAGATGGATTAGCTATTTGACGTCTCTTTGCAACCCTGTATGCCGATTCTAAACGTATGATACCCGTCGCCAAGCGTTTTTTACGTGCGCTCATAAAAGCAATGACCTCTACCCGAAGAACTGCTTTTGAGGCCTCCCAAAATATTGTTGGCGCCACGTCAGGTTGTGCATTCGTCTCTACATAAAAATGTCATCGATTTCTCATATGATCTACAAATGTTGGATCTTGGTAAAGATAGGAAGGGAAGCGCCAATATCTGTTACAGGACCCACTGACATCTAAGTCCAACTCCATCCAATTATAGCGTGGTCCGAAATCTCAGTAGGACCTATGAAGGCGTTCCTTACTCTAAAAAACCAGGACTGGGTCAACAAAATATAATCAATCCGGGACCAAGTGGAATGCACTTTAGATTGGCGAGTATAATCCCGGGTATCAGGGTGCAGCAAGCGCCAAGGATCGACCACCTGCAGCGATTTACACAAAGCCGACAGACCTCTCCCATGGCCCAGCGCTGCTATAGCCCTGGGGAAGATCTATCCAACTCTGGATCTATGACTTGATTAAAGTCCCCCGCCCATACCCACGGGGCATCCGCATATTGTAATCCCAGCGCTATTAAAGATTGAAAAAACTGCGGACAATAAGTGTTTGGGCCATAAACAGCGCAGAGGTAAAACTTTGTTCCCTGGTAATTAAAGTGCACCAGCACCACTCTCCCCTCCGTATCCCTGTATATCAATTTGGAGTGGCAAGGGATACCTTTTTTTACCAAAACAACCACTCCACTTCTTCGATTCCCGGAGGAGGAGTAGTGACATTCCCCCACCCACTGCTGACAGAGTTTGGCATGCTCTACATCGGACAATTTTGTCTCCTGGAGACAGGCGATATCCGCTCCATGCGCCCTCAATTGTGATAAAATTTTGTATCTCTTCACCGGGGAAGTAATCCCCGCCACATTCCAAGAAAGGATATTCAACCGATCTCTACCCTGAATCTCTAAAAATTAAGAATTGAACTGTCCCAAGTCCTCCCATCTCAGGTAACCCCGGGAGCCCAGCCTCCCCCGAGGGTGTCTGCCTCCAATTGCAAAGCCCTTGATTATCTTTTCCCCAACCTCCCATTCTCCCAGCAAGAACAACTGCCAACATCTCCACTCTCACTTCCAGCTCATTCACTCCATCTTTCCCCCCCCCAACCCCCCCTCCCTATAACCATTCTTGTGCACCATCTTCTGGTGTCACTAGGGTCACTCATCTGCTAGGGACCCCACTCCCCAAATCCAAGGTTATACCACTGTTACTCAACATCACATACCCTTTCCACCAGACTTTTTACCTACATAAGTGTCCCCAAAAAAACTGTCCAAAGTCCACTCCTCTGCGTGGTAAAATCATCCTGAACTGGCTGACTGGCACTCCTCATGGAGTAGGGACCTGGTCATCAATTTCTCTGTTTACAAAGGTTGTAGCCAGCTGCTCTGAATCAAAACTATGCCATTTCTCATTCCTGTAGATCTTGAGGACAACAGGGTAGGACAGTGTGAAGCGAATCTTCTTCTCCACTAGAGTTGTGCATAATGGATGAAATCTCCTTCTCTTTTCCTGTAATCCAGCCGAGTAATCTGGGAAAATCAGAATCTCATGTCCTTCAAATGTCAGGTTGCCCCGTTTGGACTTAAATCCCTGCATGATTTCCTCTTTGTGGATATAATTATGAACTTTAAGAATAACAACTCGAGGTTTCTTTCCTTCCTGATATCGTCCAAGTCTATGAGCTCTTTCAATGCTGAGGCTTCCCCTACTGTCCGATAATGCAAATTCATGCTGGAGCCATTTTTCTAGTGCCGGCCCCAGATTTTTCTCCATCACAGACTCGGTAATGCCCACCAGCCTCAAGTTGGAGCGTCGCGCTCGATTTTCTAAATCATCGATTTTCGCTGCCTGCATGCTAACCTGTTTTGCCAGCTCTGTGATCTTCGGTTCGGTAGCATGCCACCTGTCTTCCATGTGCGACACACGCTGTTCCAGCGCTTGGGTACGCGTCGCTAACCCCGCTATAGTGGCGTCCAATTTTCCCAGGTGGACTGCTAGGGTGTCGAACCTCGTTTCCAGGGCTGCTTCGATCACTTTTGAGATCTGGGCCAGCTGGCGCTCTGAGAAATCATCTCATACCACTTGTGCTCCGTCCGCCATTTTAGGTTCCGCCTGTGGAGGTGAGGATTTCCCCTTCTCTGTTTTCACGCTGCGTTTCGCTGTTCCAGCTGGCATCGCGACCAAATATTGGTCCATGCACCTTCCCGCAGCGATAGACAAGGTTAGAAATTGTATTTCTTTCTTTTTTCCGTAATTTTTCAGCCGTATGGAGAGTGGGGTCCCTGGAGCTCAGCCACTACGCTGCCGACGCTCTCAACGCATCACGTGATCCTCCATAAAAATGAATTTTAATAAGTAAAACAAATAAAGCTAAATGGGAAAATCATAGGAATTACAAGAGAAGTCAGGTTGAGTAAAGAGGAGGTACAGAAACAAGAAGATATTTTAAACATATGCTTTTGCTCAGTTTTAAAGAGGGTGATGAACCAAAAGAAGAAAGCAAGGATAAAAGAGATTGTGGAGTGAATACAGTACTGTTCAGTGAAGAGCTAGTATTAAAAGATACTGGCACAACATCATAGATAACGCATGGAGATATGACGAAGTACATCCCAGAATAATCTAATCCTGTACTTATAGACCACTTTCTCCCCCAAAGGATTCAGAGTGGTTTACAATAAAATAGAATTAGATAAACGAAAATAAGAAAAATACAAAAAAATTACCCTAATTCAAAAACTGCTGGAAAAGGTAAACTTTAAGACTTCTGCGAAAAGCATAATACGAAGTCTGTTTCTTCACTGGAAAAGAGATGTGGTAGCCGTGGTAGCCCACTTTTAAAGGTAATCAATAGAAATAAAACATGGAAAAGAAAATTAGATGATACCTTTTTTATTGGACATAACTTAATACATTTTTTGATTAGCTTTCGAAGGTAGCCCTTCTTCGACAGATTGGAAATAAGTTGGTAGATGACAGTACATATAAATGAAACATCAATGCATTTCAGTGACAGTCTGAGGGTGGGTTAGGTGAGAGACAGGGAGAGCGACAAAGCAGTACAATTTTATGTTTTAAATTGGGCTAGAAAACCCAGATCTTTGTTAAGTCCTAAAAGGGAACTTTACACAATACAGGAACGTAAGACCTTTGAAGTCAGAATGATTAAATATTTTGACACCTACCAGAAGGACTTAAACCATAAAATTGTACTGCTTTGTCACCCTCCTATCTCTATGCATATCTCCCTGTCCCTCATCCTGTTAGACTGTCACTGAAATGCTTTGATGTTTCACTTATATATACTGTCATCTACCAACATTTGCTTATTTCCGATCTGACGAAGAAGGGCTACCTTCGAAAGCTAATCAAAAAATGTATTATGTCCAATAAAAAAAAGGTATCATCTAATTTTCTTTTCCATGTTTTATTTTGTTTTATTTCTATTGAATACCTTCACTGGTAAAGAAATGTTGAAGAAACTAAAAGAGGTACTGACTGCAGCCCACACATCATTCAACTTATCACCTGAAACAGGAAAAAAAAGAGGCAGGAGAACAGCAGATATAATACAGTTCAACAAGGCTGGGATTAAGAGGAAGAAGAAAACTAAATACGGTTACATGGAAGAATACTGCAATACTTTGAACTGATGAATAAGCTGAAAGGGCTGAACTTAGGATCCAAAGTAGTGAACTGGATTGGAAACTGGTCAATCGACAGGCAACAGAGGAGGGTGATAAATGCAATCTGCTCGGAAGAAAGGAAAGTGAGTAGTGGAGTGCCTCAAGGGTCAGTGCTAGGGCCTATTTTGTTTAATATGTTTGTGGGAGATATTGCTGAAGGGTTAGAAAGAAAAGTTTGCCTTTTTGCGAATGACACGAAGATAGCCAATAGAGTGAATACCCTGAAGGGAGTAGAAACCATGAGATCTCCATACATTGGAAGAATGGTCAATGGTCTGGCAGTTAAAATTTAATGCAAAGAAATGCAGAGTGATATACTTGCGGTGTAGAAATCCAAAAAGAGATGTGCCAGATAGAAGGCAGAGATTGGTAAGCTCGGCTCAGGAGAGGGACCTGGGGGTGATGGTGTCCGAGGATCTCAAGGTGACGAAAACAATGCAACAAAGCAGTGACTGTGACCAGAAGGATGCTAGGCTGCATAGAGAGGGGTATAACCAGCAGAGGAAAGGAGATGTTGATGCCCCTGTACAAGTCATTGGGGAGGCCCCACTTGGAGTATTGTGTTCAGTTTTGGAGGCTGTATCTTGCTAAGGATGTACAAAGATTTGAAGAGGTTCAGAGAAAAGTGACAAAAACGGTATGGAGTTTCTGTAGCAAGACATATGAGGAGAGACTTGCTGACCTGGAAGAAAGGAGAAACCGGGATGAAACGATACAGACGTTTAAATATTTGAAAGGTATAAATCCGCAAACATTTTCCAGAGACAGAAAGGTGGTAGAACTAGAGGACATGAATTTAGGTTGAAAGGGGGCTGGACTCAGGAATAATGTCAGGAAGTATTTTTTTCACCGAGAGGGTGGTAGGTACCTGGAATGCTCTTCCACAAAAGGTGGTGAAGATATATATGGTAACGGAATTCAAAAATGCGCGAGATAAACACAAAGGAATCCTGTTTGGAAGGAATGGATCCAAAGATGCTTAGTGGAGATTAGATAGCAACACTGCTAACTGGGAAGCAAAGCCAGTGCTGAGAAAGACTTCTACGGTCTGTGCCCTGATCATGGCTCAATACATTTGGGTGGGCTGCAGTGTTGCTTTTCAGGGGCTTTGACAACTTCAGAAATTTTGAACAAGGACAGTGCCGAGCAGATTTCTATGATCTGTACCCTGAAAATGGCAAGGACAAATCAAGATCAGGTATACATATAAAGTATCACATCATACCATATGTAATGAGTTTATCATGTTGGGCAGACTGGATGGACCACACGGGTCTTTATCTGCCATCATCTATTTTGTTACTAGTAGGCTACTGGATTCTAGGCACTATTGTTTTACAAGAGGAAGATCTTGCTAAACAAACTTGACTAAACTGATGAGAGAAGTGGAATCATTTTTGCTGATTATACTATTTTTCTATTCTGTGGTTAATTGAAGGAGGTGGGAGAGAGAAGACGTATCGGGTTTTGGTTGCTATATCTATCTATACATATTAAAATAAATAAATAAAGAGTGCGGTATACCACTTTGGACATTTTTGGAAAATGGGAAAGTGGGCTGTAAGTATTTTAAATAAATTATTAGGTCCTAGAAACATCAATACACAAAAAACAATTCCATTCCATATCAGTGTTGGAGTCTGAGGCAAAACTTTGGCAGCTAATGCTTTAAACAATAGATTACTTACCAGAAATGTATTTCCACAATGTCCACACACTACTCTGGTCCCTTCTGCCTGAACTGTTAGGGCAGGCTGGGCAGGCTGTTCTTCCGGAATTACCATCACTGGACCAAGATTAATAATCCGTCTACTGTGGGAAGAATAGTATTTATTTACTTACACTTCCAAACTCTTACTCCATTAAAATGATGAACAGCATAACATACTTAAAAACAAAATGGAAACATAAAAAGAACATAAATCATTTTAATCCAAAATAACACTGTCATTACACTAAATAATCTACTATCCCACTAATGGCCAGTACACACCATGGGACTAACAGATAAAATGCCCGACCAAATATGTTTTAACTACTTTTTATACATTTCAATCATAATTTGTATCAACTTATGGCTAATAGGTTATGAACTGAGGTATCTGAAGAGGGAAGGGGAGTAAATTGTGTATGCTTCCAGTATATTCCAAGGGAGCAAGGAGACGGGGCCTAAAATTACAAATATAGTTCAGTTTTCAGGGATGGGAAAGTTTTGCCACAGGGACTTCACATAAGGAGTCAAAAAGGAGAGGCACCACCATTTACCAACAATTTGATCTCCAATTGATTTATTTTTATTTATTTTTTTATTTTAGAAATAAATTAAGTTCTAGTTCTCCGCAGCTGATCTTAAGGAACACTGGCAGCCTTTCATTACAATGTGAGAAAGAAGCACTCTATGAATCTGAAGAAAATCATGATACCACATCCAATCTATTTTGCCAGAGATTTCTATAGGATCATGATGCAGTGGAAAAATGGCAACAGAGCCAATAGTAACTCAGCAGTAAGTGAACAGAATGGACCAAATTTACTGATTATTTAGTAATCTTTGCTGTTGCATTAAGATTCTAATAAAACAGTCAGATCAAACTCCTCCACTGTTTCACTGGATCAAAATTATTTAAGAAGGCACTGGGCCTTTTGTTCCATGGGGCTGGCTTCCCTGATAATGGTATGTTAAGAGGTATTAGACTGCCTCTAGAAAGTGGCAAAGAAAACTTAGAAGAGTAGTTATGAACGTGGGCTATTTTAGCACATGTCTCATTTCAGGCAATGAGACTAAGGGCTCTTTTTTCTAAGGTGAGCTAAGGAATAAAATGAGTTTCTTAACATTTAGTGAGCACTAAATCTATTAGTGCACCTTAGTAAAAGCAGCCCTTAGTTACTAATACTACAAAGGGGGTTTACTTAGGCACGATGGCGTTTTTAGTGCACGTTAAAAATAGGCACGCGCTAAAGACGCCCATAGGAATACATTGGTGTCTTTAGTGTTTAGAGCATGCCTATTTTTAACGCGCACTAAAAACGCCAGCACGCCTAAGAAAAAGACCCCCACAATATTTCTCTCAATGCATTGCACATGCTGCCAATTCAACCCCACAACAGAACCAGCCTGCCCAGTCTAAACTGAACTGCAATGATTTTGCTGCATACTTTGCCAACAAAATTAAAAGTCTTCTCCAGGATTTACAGGCAATCCCACCCAGTCTCCTATCAGTTAATCAGGAGTGCACAAACTCGCCCCCTCCTGACAGATGAGACACTTAGCCCAATGACAGAGGAGAGCCTTGACAAAATCCTACCTGCTCTCAACCCCTGCCCATCAAAGATAGTGCAGCAGGCAAGTATGGGCCTCATAGAAGGTGCCACAAAAATCGTGAACTCTCTTTCTAATGGGCAACTACCAACAGCATTAAAAATGGTAGTGGTTCACCCTTTGCTTAAGAAAACCAACCTTGACCAGGACAAACTTGAAAGTTACCGGCCAGTATCCAACATCCCATTTCTAGGGAAACTTATAGAACAAACAGTCTGTGTTCAACTCAATGACTGGCTAAAAGAGAGAAACTGGCTAGATCCATGTCAATCTGGATTCAGACCCGGTTATGGAACAGAAACGATCCTCGCATCCCTACTAGATGATCTTCACAGAAACCGAGAAAGGATTTGCCTCTGTTAGTACAGTACTGCTATATTTCTCAGCAGCTTTTGACACTGTGGATCAGGATATCATGCTAGCATGATTGACAGAAACAGGTATCAATGGAACAGTACTTGGTTGGTTCTGATCCTATCTATCAGACAGGCAACAATCCATAATGTTTGGCAGCAACTCATCGCCACCATAGGCACTGACCTGTGGGGTGCCACAAGGATCGATACTATCACCTATTCTGTTCAATATCTACCTCAAGCCACTAGCTGAGCTGATTCGGTCAATGGACACTCAGTTCTACATCTACGTGGATGATGTACAGCTACTCATACCCACTGAACCCGACTTACCTACAGCCCTGAATAACCTGACTACCTAACATCAATTCAAGAACGGGCTAAACACAACAAACTTTGCCTGAACCCAAGTAAAACCGAGCTTCTCTGGTCCCTAACACAAGTGGATACATACCTAATATCAAAATCTCTTTTGGGAAGTACAACTCCCCCTTATATCACAAGTCAGGAATACAGTTAGATTAAACACTTACTCTGATTCCCCAAATCCAAGCAACCTTCAAGAGCTGCTTCTACTATTTGCGACAGCTATGCTGCCTCTCTCCTTACAGCGAGAAGATAAATCTTATCCCAGTTGTACATGCCATGATAACATCAAGACTGGATTACTGTAATGCACTCTAGAACGGTCTGACTACAAAGGGTCTGCACCAGCTCCAATTAATACAGAATGCTGCAGCAAGACTAATAGAAGATTACAAGGATGTAACCACATCACACCATTTTTGCAAATACTTTATTGACTACCAGTAGAATACAGGGCTAAATTTAAAACTCTATGTCTGCTCTTCAAGGCCCTTAAAGGAAATGGTCCAGAGTACCTGAAGAATAGGATGATCCTCTACACACCTCCAAGGCACTAAGGTCCTCTCAAGGACTAATCACTAACCACACACTCTCTAAAAGACATGTGATATCCGCAAGCGAGCCTTCTCCGGAGTAGCCCCCACATGGAATGCACTCCCTGAAAGGCTCCACTTAACACAAGACTACCTCTACTTCAGGAAGCAGGTGAAAGCTTGGCTCTTCAACCAGGCCTTTAATGGAAGAAGTAACTAACTTGTTAGTCTCACTCACACACACAAGGAGTGACACAGGCTGCACATACTGCAGCAGGACATGTTTATCCACTCCTACCTTACCTGAGATAATACCACTCTTGTGGGAAGTGACGTCACTGACCGAGATGGCTGCTTGAGAGCGGATCTCCGCTGGGGCTTTTACTGAATTACGCTAATCCCACAGAAAAGTTTGGCTTTTTGGGGTCTGGAGGGGCAGAAAGCAGTCCTAACATAATGCCGCTGAAGAAGAGCCTTGAGTGATTCCGTTTTTCGACGGTGCAGACTGAGAAATTGAGGGTGAATCCGACAGGCCCTGAGCAGAAGGAGACAAAGATAGCGGAGGCCTCCCCCGACTCGGGGGAGGCACATGGAGTTGAAGAAATGGAGGAAACCAGTGAGATTACTAAATTGGATGTCGTGGGCTGGTTTCAGGACTTAAAAGCAGACCTACAGGGGTCCGGACGGATGTACAAAAGGCCCTGAAGGATATCAGGACAGAAATCCGCAAGTTGGGGACCCGAGTTGGTGAGGTGGAGGAGGGGATGGCGACATTAAAATCGGATATGGGGAAACTCCAAAAAACAGTCAATAAGGACAGTGGTGAATTGCAACAACTTAAGGAACAGCTGGAGGACATAGAAAATAGGTTGAGACGTAATAACTTGTGATTTAAAGGAATACCAGAACTGGATATTTTTGGCAACTGTGAGGCGGTGATACGGGAGCTGTGTTTATATATATTAAACCCAGAAGAGGAGAGCCAGCAACCAGACCTCCGCATTCAATGTGTACATCGGGTTGCTGGGCCACAGCGAGATTCATCCCCGAGAGATATTGTGGTATGCTTTCTGGACTTTCCTGTTAAGGAGAAGATTCTTCTTAAAGCACGGCGAAAAAAAGAGATTTTGTGGAAAAATTAAAAGATTGGAGTTTACCAGGATCTGATATGGATGACCATACAAAAATACAGATCGTTCCGCGAGATCACGGTGTTTATGAGGTCAAAGGGGATCCGCTACAGGTGTTTTTTTTCCATTTGCAGTATGGTTGATATTGGAAGGCAAATCCCAAAGGGTGAAAACTCCGGAAGAAGCCTGGTCTGCACTGTGATCCTTGGGGTGCATTGGCGTACCAGAACAGGCAAAGCAGTCGGGAGCCAACATGGAGCCTAGAGCGAATTCGGCCTGGCAACGGGTGGTGGACTGCGGAAAGCAGTTTGATAAACTTGCCTCCTGAGCGCCCCGAGGAGGGTGGACTGTGAGCAGAGAACAATATACAGATAAGATGACAAACTGTTGGGGGAGAAGTCCTATTTTCTTGACTTTGAAGGGAGAGGAGGGGAAGGGGTCTGAGGTGTGAATGGCGGGGTTGGCGGAGATTTGACCCCCATGGATATTAGGGCTACGAAGGGTTGGTAAAGCGGGTCTGAAAGAGTGACAAGTATGAATCTGAGGTTGAAGGGAACGATATGGAGGCATAACTGTTTAGGGGATGGGGAAAGAAATGGTTGAGGAGTGAATGGGGGGGGGGGGGTCACTGGGAAACGAGGAGGGGTGGGATGGTATGTGGAACTAGTTTAAGCCTTCAGAGAGGTGTAGTTATTCTTCCTGAGATGGCTGATCGAATAGATTTGAGATCAGCACAAGGAAAGGGGAGGGATGGGGTGGAGGGGTGAGGGGCTGATCAGGGAGGGACCTCTGGGAGGAGCATAGAGGAGGGGGTGGGGGGACAAGGGGGAATCATTGTTGGTGGGAACTTGGAATGTAAACGGGCTCAATAATCAGGGGAAGCGAAGTAGAGTACTCAAGGCATTGACAAGGTTGAAGTGGGATGTGACGTTTGTACAAGAAACACATTTACAAGTGAGGGATGTTCATATGTTGCGTCGCAGGCCATTCCGGGAAGTGGTGGTGCACCAGGGAGATGGAGGTAAGAAGAAGGGGGAGTGGCTATATTGATACGACAGAATTACGGGTTCACGATTCAACGGGAGTTTCGAGACACTAGTGGCAGGTGTTTAGCCCTTACAGGGCTGTTGCAGGGTAAGGAGATCACTTTGATTAACATTTATGCTCTGAATGGGGGACAAAGGAAATTTTTTCAGGATGTATTGGAAGAAATTCAGGGATTTATAAGCGGACAAGTGGTGGTGGTTGGGGACTTTAATAGCGCTCCAGATGCTTGCTTGGACCACTCCACAGGGGGAGGGTACTACAGTGGCCCGGGGAGGAAGGCATTGTTACATTTCTTGAAAGAGCTGGAAGTGGTAGACTGTTAGAGGCTGTTACACGGGGTGCAGCGGAACTATACCTTCTACTCACATGCTGCACAGTCTTACACTCGAACAGATGGCTTGTGGATGAATCGCAACAGTTGGAACATGGTGGACGAGGCTGAGATGGAACCTATTCAAATTTCAGATCATGCCCCGACTTGGATTTGACACCATTTCGTCAGGGCTTCTGGAAATTAAATGACTCCTTGCTGGGGGATGACAAGATACGGGAGGAAATTAAATCTACCATACAAGAATTTTGCAGTTTTAATGATAATGGAGAGGTGGCGGATACGGTGTTGTGGGACGCACTGAAACTGGTGGTGAGGGGAACACTGATTAAATGGGGGGCGAGAAAGAAAAGGGGCAACAGTCACTTACCTTATGAACACGTTTGATTTATTTAGAACAATTGCATAAAAGGAACCACTCATCACAGGTGGGGGAGGAGATTAATAAAGTACGGGGAGCACTAAAACAGCTGCAGATGGCTGAGGTGGATTTCATGAGAACAAGGTTAAGGCAACAATATTTTGAATTTGCTAATAAATCAAGCGCCATGCTAGCCCGTTGTTTACGGGCTCGAAGGACTAAAACTCTAATTCAAAAGATGAAAGATTACAAAGGGGGGTGACACTATGCAGATGCAGATATTGCAAAATGTTTTTTGAAATATTATAAGGAGCTCTATGGGGCCCCGGAGGGGGAACTGGAGGTTGATGTTGCGCATTATCTAGATCAGGTCCACTTACAAAGTCTGAGTGAGGAAGAACGAGGGCAGTTGGGGGAACCAATTAGACTGGGGGAGGTGCAAGGGGTGATTAAGAAGCTTCCAAACGGTAAGGCTCCCAGGTTGGATGGATATACTGCAAGACTTTACAAAAGCTTCATGGGGGAGCTAGGGCATCTTTTGGTACGAGTGGGCAATGGAGTACAATGAACTCCCGAGGTCTATGTCGGAGGCAGGGGTGACGATTTTGCCTAAGCCGGGAAAGGACCCAACTGTCTGTAGCTCATATAGACCAATATCACTGTTGAATGTTGATGCAAAAATTTTGGCCAAAATTCTAGCTAACAGATTGGCAAGGGTGTTACAGAAATTGATCCACGTGGATCAATCTGGGTTTATCCCGGGGAGGCAAGTTGGGGACAACGTCCGATGCACTCTTCATCTGATCTGGGAGGCGCAAAGGTTTACACCCAGTACGGCCTTGTTGGCCATAGATGCTGAAAAAGCATTTGATCGGGTTAATTGGGGATTCTTGAGGGCAGTGATGACTAATATGGGTTTGGATGACAATTTTGGGAAGTGGCTGGCTGCTTTATATGAATGGAGGATATACCTCTTTCTTCTCTATTGGTAAGGGTACCAGACAGGGATGTCCACTGTCACCTCTCTTGTTTGCACTTTATATAGAACCCTTAGCAGAGCTGATATGAAACCACCCGGATATTAGGGGTATTAAGGTGGGCCGACAGGAACATTGTATTGTTTTATTTGCAGATGATGTGCTACTTTATGTGACACAACCTGAACATACACTGCTGATGGTGCTGAGGATCCTCAGGGACTATGAGAGATATGCGGGTTCACGGGTGAACATGGATTAAAGTGAATTGTTAGGAATTACCTTGACCAAAGTGGAAGAACAAAGCTTGAAAGCACAATTCGCCTTTAGATGGGCACAGAGTCAAATTCGATACCTGGGGATCCAAATACCTAGGGAACTGGGTAGAGTATATAGCTTAAACTATGGGAAAATAGTGGATCATATCCGGGTGGAGCTGTCTAGATGGAAGAGATTGTATTTGTCCTGGTGGGGGCGTATTGCTGTAGTGAAGATGAATGTCCTGCCCAGATTGTTATTTTTATTCCAATCTTTGCCGGTGGCAGTTCCCAGTCAGACATTAAAACAGTTGCAGGGCAACATACAGCAGTTCATTGGGGGGGGGGGGGGGGGCAGAAGACCACGCCTGGCTGGGCGGGTGTTATAGGGGGCAGCGGAGCAGGGTGGTAGGGCGGTACCCATGCTAGAATGGTATTATGTGGCTGCTCAATTAAGGGCGATATTAGATTGGGAGGGAGGGAGATTAAAGCCAGCTAGTCAGATGGAGCAGGGGTATAGCCTTGACCGCCCATTGAACACTTATTTATAGACCACTGAGGGAACTGGGAGGGCATTGGTAGGGATCCACAACCCATTTTTGAGGCACATTCTGGAGTTGTGGGGGGAGGTGAGGAAGAAATGGGGACAGAAGGACAGGGTCTCCTCTCTAGCACCCTTGCGATGGGGAGGACCAATGCTGTGTTTTGGAGGTGGGAGCAGGCAGGGTTGACATATTTTCGTGATGTGCTACAGGGGGATGGGATGAAGAACTTTGAGGTGTTGTGATCTATGTACGGTTTACCTGAGGAGGATCTTTTCTCCTATCTACAAGTCCGGCATTTTGTGGGCAAACTGGGGTGGAGAGGAGGGAGCCCTCAAGAAAGGGAAAGCTTAGAAAACCCGTGGAGGCTGCTGAAAAAGGTACCCAAGCCCATTTCTGTGATATATAAATACTTGCGGGGATGGGATCCACAACCATTTAGTTTCCAAAGGGTGTGGGAAGAGGACTTAAATTATCGCTTTAAATGACCAAGAATGGGAAACGATTTGTGGAGAGGTCCAGAGGGCATCGGTGTGTGTACTGATACAGGAGAATGCATATAAAGTTCTTACTCGATGGTATTATACACCCGAGAGATTGAAGCGTATATATCCCGGTATGTCGGATCTCTGCTGGAGATGTGGGTCCCAGAGAGGGTCCTTCTTGCATATCTGGTGGTCATGTCCCAGGGTTGTCCCATTTTGGCAGGCAGTGATGAAAGCTTTAGTTCTTATGTTGAATACTTCTCTGGTGTGCAGCCCTCTGGGGTGCCTTTTGGGCTTATACAATGAGAGGGACACCTGGGGGAAAAAAGCTAATTGATGAGATGGGGGTTGGCAGCAGCTAAATGCCTTATAGCAAGATGCTGGAAGGCAGGGGACCCGCCGACACTGGGGGACTGGAAGGTCAAATTGGATCAGCTTTTACATATGGAGCGCCTCACGGATTTGCGGCGTAAGGGGAAGTGGATAAGACTTCAACATTGTTTAGCACGCATATAAGATGCTGGGGAACTGGGAGTACTGATTGGGGCTCGGAACGACAGGGGAAAAGGAAAAGAGGGGGGAGGGATAGGGAGAGAGGGCACTTGTCCCAAAGACCTAGGGGACAGGTCCAGGTGTAGAAGAGGTTGTCTGGGAGGGGGAATTGAGTTTGGTTTGTGCAAAGCTTATTGATACAAAATGAATAGTAGGATTAATAGAAGATGAATAGGTTTGGTTGATGTGAATATACTGTTTGAGGGGGGGGGGGGGGGAACAAACTAAACTGACCGAAAATGTATGCTTTTGCATTGTTGAAAGTGTGTCTATTGTGCATTGTATTTTGTGCAAGCTGTTTGTTTCATAATTATTATTATAATAATAAAAATTAAAATAATAATAAAAAAAATACCACTCTTGTGGAGCAATCTTTTTGCCCTTTTACCCCTTTGAAGCATATTTTATGGCTTTCTTCTTCAAAGGGCTTTTAGTAGGGGACTTTATTCCTTGTCTACTCAGGGTTGGCTGCAATCTAATCCAGTGGGAGGTGAACATTTTGAGAATTTCTGGTTAGCTCCGAGGAGACTTCCACATCCCCTTTCAGTCCTTTATCAATATTTTCAGAGATCTATTAATGCTAAATTTTCTTTTATGTCCAAAAGGGAACATGATTTGAGGATTTGTTTTGGGGAAAAGGACTGGGATCAGATTTTTTTTTTTAAAGTGGCACGAGCCTCCATTTGTGTTTTGGTACAAGAAAATGCTTATAAAGTGTTAACTCTGTGGTATCTCACTCCGCCTCAGTTGCATTCCATTTATCGTATGGTATCTGATCGGTGTTGGAGATACGAGAGGAAGGAGGTGGATACCTTTTTTCTTATATGGCGACTGTGTGACATTACAGATTTTTTTGGGGGGGGGAGGGGGGAACTGGGGTGGGAGCAAACAAGTATTGAGTGGTCACACCACTCCTCAAAAAAACCATCTCTTGACCCTACCTGTCCCTCCAACTACCGCCCCATTTCCCTCCTACCCTTCCTCTCCAAGATACTTGAACGCGCCGTTCACAGCCGCTGCATTGATTTTCTCTCCTCTCATCCCATCCTCGATCCGCTTCAATCCGGCTTTCGCCCCCTACACTCGACAGAAACGGCACTATCTAAAGTCTGCAATGACCTGTTCCTCGCTAAATCCAAAGGTCACTACTCCATCCTCATCCTCCTCGACCTATCCGCCGCTTTTGACACTGTCAATCACAACCTACTTCTTGACACACTGTCCTCCTTTGGGTTCCAGGGCTCTGTCCTCTCCTGGTTCTCCTCTTATCTCTTCCATCGTACCTTCAGAGTACACTTTCATGGTTCATCCTCCTCCCCTATCCCGCTCTCTGTTGGAGTTCCTCAGGGATCTGTACTTGGGCCCCTCCTTTTTTCAATCTACACCTCTTTCTTAGGCTCCCTGATCTCATCTCATGGTTTCCACTATCATTTTTATGCTGATGACACCCAGCTGTATCTCTCCACACCAGACATCACTGCGGAAACCCAGGCCAAAGTATCGGCCTGCTTATCCGACATTGCTGCCTGGATGTCCAACCGCCATCTCAAACTGAACATGGCCAAGACTGAACTTATTGTTTTCCCACCCAAACCCACGTCTCCTCTCCCTTCACTCTCTATCTCAGTTGATAACACCCTCATCATCCCCGTCTCATCTGCCCGCAACCTCGGTGTCATCTTCGACTCCTCCCTCTCCTTCTCTGCGCATATCCAGCAGATAGCCAAGACCTGTCGCTTCTTCCTTTACAACATTAGCAAAATTTGCCCCTTCCTCTCTGAGCACACCACCCGAACCCTCATCTACTCTCTCATTACCTCTCGCCTGGACTACTGCAACCTACTCCTCACCGGCCTCCCACTTAGCCACCTATCCCCCCTTCAGTCCATCCAGAACTCTGCCGCACGTCTTATCTTCCACCTTGACCGATACACTCATATCACCCCTCTCCTCAAGTCACTTCACTGGCTTCCGATCAGACACCGCATACAGTTCAAGCTTCTCCTACTAACCCACAAATGCACTCGATCTGCAGCCCCTCCTTACCTCTCTACCCTCATCTCCCCTTACGTCCCTACCCGTAACCTCCGCTCTCAAGACAAATCCCTCCTTTCAGTACTCTTCTCCACCACCGCCAACTCTAGGCTCCGCCCTTTCTGCCTCGCCTTACCCCATGCTTGGAACAAACTCCCTGAGCCCATACACCAGGCCCCCTCCCTACCCATCTTCAAATCATTGCTCAAAGCCCACCTCTTCAATGTCGCTTTCCGCACCTAATCACAACACCTCTATTCAGGAAAACTAGACTACCCCAACTTGACATTTCGTCCTTTAGATTGTAAGCTCTTCTGAGCAGGGACCGTCCTTAGTTATTAATTTGTACAGCGCTGTGTAACCCTAGTAGCGCTCTAGAAATGTTAAGTAGTAGTAGTAGTAGAATTTTTTAAATCTCTCTATTCAACATTGTTTATTGGGCTTGGGGAATTCAGAGTGATCTTGATGGTAGCAAAAAATTCAATGTCTGGGATTGGCTGCTGCATATTGTATTATTGCTGCTCATTGGAAGAAGCAGTTTGGACTTACAGTACAGGATTGGCATTTGAAGGTGTCACTACTGGTTGAAATGGAATGCCTTACAGCATTACGAAAAGGATTGTTTGTTCGACACATCCAGGGCTGGTTGAGAATCCTAACTTGGGTGCAGGGCTAGCCCAAGGAAAGATGCTGCCTAAGACGGAGCTTACATGCCCCTCCCCCCCCCCCTCCCGGGCGTTTTACCTGGTCACGGTGACTTTCCAAACCCGGCAGCGAATCCCATACACTGCCCTGCTACAGTTAGCACCCACCTCTTCCCTTTACTGTGGCTGCCTGAGTGAAAAAGGAAGTTACTTCAGGCGGCGACAGTAAAGGGAAGAGGCGGGTGCCAGTGGTGGCAGGGCAATGTATGGGCATCGCTGCTGGGTTTGGAAAGTCACCGTGACCAGTTAAAACGCCGCAAAACCGCCCCCTGAGATGCCGCTCCTAAAGAGTGCCGCCTGAGGCCCCTGTCTCAGATGGCCTAATGGTCGGGCCGCTCCTGCTTGGGTGGCAGGCTTTGGGGGATGAGGGTGGTAGGGGTTGGGAATGTTGGGGGCACATGCTGAAGGAACATGAGCTCTGAGGCTTGGAACATCTTCCTCCCAAAAGAGTCCAAGGTGTTGGCTTCTCTGTATGGGGGCGCTGAAGCACAGTCTCTAGAACTCTTGGTCTGTTGAGAATGGATTTCACCACCATGGGATTGTGAAGCAACTGTGGCCTATAAAAACCAGGTGGGCTGTGGATCCAATACTGGGTGTCGGGCAGTACTGGGACCAACAGAGGGCCAGTCATAGCCTCCCCTAGGAGGAGACCTATAGTCCAGGACCTCGAGCATCTTGGAGTGGAGAGGTAGCCTAGTGGTTAGTGCAGCGGACTTTGATCGTGGGGAACTGGGTTCAATTCCCACTGCAGCTCCTTGTGACTCTGGGCAAGTCACTTAACCCTCCATTGCCCTAAGTACAAACTGCTTTGAATGTAGTTGCAAAAACCACAAAACGTTGGTGTATCAGGTCCCATTTCCCTTTCTCTTCTCTTTCAAAGGAAAGGGAAGGAAATGAAAGAAAGGCAAGTGGAGTGTTCAGAGGGAATTCCACGGGACTCAGAGGAAAAAGTACCTTTGATATTCCTCTGAATCTCATGAGTGCTCCTCTTCAGCATCAGACAATACCTCCTGGGAGTGGTGAAACTGAACCTAACTCGACGCAGAGGAACCATGTCCTTGAGAACAGCTTCCTCCGCCACACCACAGGCTGAGGGCAAGCAGAGCCACAAAGGTAGGCAAGGTTGGCACAAGCATGAGGTCATCCAACAGCAAGGCCCGGATACACTCATCGAGGGCCAACACCGGGAAAGGCTGGGTTGCCGGCTCAGGCGCAGAGAATCGGCATCTCCTGTATGGAGGGGGGGAGTGGGCCTCCTGGCGCCGATACTTCTCAGGTGCCAAATCTTTTGACACCCTGGAGTTCCCAGCACCATGTGTCGAGGGCAACCAATGACAAATCTCCTTGGTGCCAACATGGACAATGTCAAATCCACACGTCGCCTTGGGCTTGGGTCTGACTAAGGACAGTCCTAGGGGCACTGCACAGCAGGAGGCCTCGAGACAGGTGGAGACCCACTTGATGCTTCACTGCTCCCAGTGTCTAAGGGTCTAGCAGCAGCCATGCTTATTGACGCTCCCAATGCTGGCGTGAGGCTCAATGTCAATGCCGACGCCTCCGACCTTGATGCCGATGTTGAGGAACCGGACTTGGCTCCACAACTCTTCTCTCGATGAGCCTCTCTGGAAATATGGGTCCTCTTCTTCATGCGAAGACAGAGAACATAGTTAGTGGGGCTATGTTCTGGCCCAAGACACTACAGACACCAAGAATGGGTTGTCCTTCCCAAAGATCATCCGACTACACTGGGTAAAGCACTTAAAGCCACTGGGAACCTTCATGGTCATAGAAGGAAAAAAGTTCCTTGGCTAAATTAAATGAAGCAATGGTGCCTGAAAAAGGGGCAAGGCAAGGCAAAAAACGGGAAAAATTCCTGGCCAAAGCCAAGGCCTAAGAGTGGCCAGACAACAAAAAAGAAAAGAAACTTAAAGCTGGGCAAAATAAACTAAAAATATAAGGGAAAGACAAAGAGGGAGTTCCACAACTGGGAACACAATTCTGGATGAAAAAAAAAAAATTGCTGAAAGGCACAAAAAAAAAAAAAAAAAAAGTTCTTTAGGACTGAGCGGCATGAGGAGACGGTAGAAAAACACACCCTCTCCCTCACCACGGTAGAAAAATAACTGAGGAGACCACGACCACGTTCAAGCAGTGGGTGGGAAGGTACGTGCGCATGTGTGGTGGAGTGTGTCTTGGGCTCCACAAAGCTCTACTTTGGATCAGGCAACACAGGTCGGCATCACCCACTTGTAGAATAGATAAGCCTGCTTGTCCTCAGAGAATATATAAAGCACTTTGACTGTAACCACAGAAAGGCGGTATATCAAATCCCATCCCCCCTTAGTGATCTGGACCACAGTAACTGGGCTGACTTTATTAGTCAATTGTTCTTTACCCGTTTCTCATCTGCCATGCTACTATGCTTAATTAAAATAGTTTATGTTCAACAAATTTTACTTTCACCCTTTAAGTTCAATGAACACAAATGAAAAGTCAAAATATTAAAAGTGGCCAAACAACTCACAAACTACTTAAACAAATTCTCAATACTACACAACTCCCACTCAGGATTTTGGTCTAACCACAGCACCGAAACAGTACTAGTAACTCTTATAACAAAATTCAAACAATTGATTGCAACTGGCAAGAACATATTACTTCTACAATTCGACATGTCCAGCGCCTTCGACATGGTCGATCATGGAATACTATTACATATCCTGGAGTACTTCGGAATTGGAGGTAACTTTCTCAATTGGTTCAAGGGATTCCTAACCACACGCTCATATCAAGTGACATCAAATTCAATTACATCAGCCACATGGACACCTGAATGCGGAGTTCCACAGGGATCCCCCCTTTCACCAACCTTATTCAACCTAATGATGATACCCTTGGCCAAACTACTATCAAACAAAAACCTCAACCCATACATATACGCTGATGACGTAACGATCTACATCCCATTTAAACAAGACAAAGGAAATTTCAAATGACATCAACCAAAGTCTACAGATCATGCATTCATGGGCAGATGCATTTCAGCTGAAACTTAATGCAGAAATAACCCAATGCCTAATACGCACTTCTCAACACAACTCGAACAAATTTACCACCATCAACACACCAAAACTGAACCTACCAATCTCGTACACCCTAAAAATTATTGGAGTTACTATTGATCGGCACCTAACACTAGAAAATCACGCGAAAAACACTACCAAAAAGATGTTCTACTCAATGTGGAAATTAAAGCGAATAAGACCATTCTTCCCAAGGACCGTCTTCCGTAATTTGGTTCAATCATTGGTACTCAGTCATCTAGATTACTGTAATGCACTTTACGCTGGCTGCAAAGAGCAAATACTCAAAAAACTCCAGACAGCCCAGAACACTGCAGCTAGACTCATATTCGGGAAATCAAAATATGAAAGTGCTAAACCCCTACGAGAGAAGCTACACTGACTCCCACTCAAAGAACGCATCGCATTCAAGGTATGCACCCTAGTTCACAAAATCATCCATGGCGATGCCCCAGCCTACATGTCAAACCTGATAGACCTACCACCCAGGAATGCTAAAAAATCATCTCGCACGTTCCTTAATCTTCATTTCCCCAACTGTAAAGGTCTAAAATATAAACTAACGCACGCATCAACCTTTTCCTATATGAGCACTCAATTCTGGAACGCGCTGCCGCGCAACCTAAAAACGATCTATGAACTAACCAGCTTCCACAAACTACTGAAGACTCATTTCTTCAACAAGACATATCACAAAGATCAATGCATATGAAATCCCCATATGTACCCAGAACTATCTTATATTGTTTTCTTGTTATTTCACTATAATGCTTATCATTATCAAATAACCAAAAATCCTTCTGTAATACCAATAGTCTCTTCTCATTTCCACTATTCATGATGTATTGTAAGCCACATTGAGCCTGCAAAGAGGTGGGAAAATGTGGGATACAAATGCAACAAATAAAATAAAAATAAAAAAATAAGGCAAATTTAGCACCTACCAGTTAGGCCTAGGACATCCTATTCGCCGTGATGTGTCCTTACAGATAAGAAGACAATTACAAGGACATCTAACATACTTCTTTCCAGAAGGAGGGTTTTTGATTGGCTAAAGACAAAAACATAATATGGCAAAATGCAGCAGATTATACAAAATGTTGGATTACTATTATGTTCTGATATTACTTCACATAACTTGCCATTTATCAATTAATTTTCTGTTTTGAAAATAAGATATTTACAAAAAAAATGCTGAACAAAAGCCATATCAATTGAAGGAAAAATATGAAGGGTAAAACATGTTTCATGTTTGTTCTTTCAAAAAAAAAAAAAAAGTATTTTGTGCAACTGAGTTGCAGCAGCAGATGGTTTTAATGAAGACAGATACACTGAGCATATGGTGAAATACAAATGATAGAATAAACACGCCTTATGTTTGTTTGGAATCAAGCTCTAGATTAAAAAAAAAAAAAAGTAGATATTCAAAATGATTTAACTGGGCAGGAGAGGCTTCTGCCCAGTTAGTTAAGCTGCCTTTGGCTAATATTCAGCAATTATCAGACAGTATTTAATATCAGCTGTTACTGCCAGAGCAGAGCAAGAACTTACCCAGTCAGCAGTGATTTTCAGTCACTAACTGGATAACTACCCAGATTTAGACAGGACAGCAAAAAGGTTGTCTTAACTTTACACACAGCTATATGGGCATCAGTCTGAATATCAGCTAGCACCTTAATAACTGCCGTGAGCATAACATAACACAGCTTTTCAATGCTGGTGCTCACACTAGGTCTGAATTTCTGGGTCTAATTCAGCCCACGGTTGTCAGCGATAGAGGGTGACCAAAACTGAGGGGTTTGTTTTCAACTGAAAATGAACCAGCAGCCAAAATTCACTGCACAGTTTTGTCTGAAATCAAAACCAGGCAGCACATCCCTTCAACCAAAAGTGAGCTGCAGCCCCCCCCCCCCCCAAAAAAAAAGCCACCACTTAGGAGGTCACAGCAGCCATTTAGACAATGGAACCAGCATCAGCAGGAGCAACCGGGGATGCTCCCGCCCTGGAGGCCACCAGGGCTTCTAAGATAGGCCTGGAGAGGACCTACGGGTGGTAGGAGGGCAGCAGCTTTTTTGGGGGGGAGGGGCAGAGAATAGAGAGTGGTTGTACTTTTTGTTGGGAGGGTTGGTTTAAACCAAAAGATGAGCGAATCCAAATTTTGGGCTGGCAAAACAGAAATTCAAATCAGCTTTAAAATCACTGACTGCTGTGGGCTGAATATTTGGGGGCAAACTGACATTGTTTACTTAATATGTGTTTCATATAGCACACAACCTGAATTCCTCTAAGCCTATAATGACGCTAATTGAAAGTCTTTTTCCTGCTGCGAAGATAGTTCATGTTACACCTTAAAAGTTTTCAAAACAGGAGCCACTTACTTCTTGGACCTAAATGGCAACTGTAACCCTGTCATGCTGCATTTATTCTTACTATATTTTTACTATGTACATATCAGTATTATATCTTTAAGAAATTATGTTAACCTTTTATTTTAGCGTTAATAAACTTCATAGTTCTATAGTTCCAATGTTTTACACTGCACCAAGGTCAACATTTTTCTTACATGTGAAGAATGCCAAGCAGGTATCAAGTGCATAGCTTAGTTTAGTGGTCTGGGAAAATGTGACCTGCAGGCATGTACAATTCAAGTTCAGTTCACATAATTGAAGGGTAGGTTATTGGTAACAGTGAGAGATAGCACATCACAAATTAAATCCGGAAAATCACATTGTGGAAAGTATATGAATTTATTTGCATTCTGCAGAGGGAAATAAGTATTTGATCCCTCTGGCAAACAAGACCTAATACTTGGTGGCAAAACCCTTGTTGGCAAGCACAGCGGTCAGACGTCTTCTGTAGTTGATGATGAGGTTTGCACACATGTCAGGAGGAATTTTGGTCCACTCCTCTTTGCAGATCATCTCTAAATCATTAAGAGTTCTGGGCTGTCGCTTGGCAACTCGCAGCTTCAGCTCCCTCCATAAGTTTTCAATGGGATTAAGGTCTGGTGACTGGCTAGGCCACTCCATGACCCTAATGTGCTTCTTCCTGAGCCACTCCTTTGTTGCCTTGGCTGTATGTTTTGGGTCATTGTCGTGCTGGAAGACCCAGCCACGACCCATTTTTAAGGCCCTGGCGGAGGGAAGGAGGTTGTCACTCAGAATTGTACGGTACATGGCCCCATCCATTCTCCCATTGATGCGGTGAAGTAGTCCTGTGCCCTTAGCAGAGAAACACCCCCAAAACATAACATTTCCACCTCCATGCTTGACAGTGGGGACGGTGTTCTTTGGGTCATAGGCAGCATTTCTCTTCCTCCAAACACGGCGAGTTGAGTTCATGCCAAAGAGCTCAATTTTTGTCTCATCTGACCACAGCACCTTCTCCCAATCACTCTCGGCATCATCCAGGTGTTCACTGGCAAACTTCAGACGGGCCGTCACATGTGCCTTCCGGAGCAGGGGGACCTTGCGGGCACTGCAGGATTGCAATCCGTTATGTCGTAATGTGTTACCAATGGTTTTCGTGGTGACAGTGGTCCCAGCTGCCTTGAGATCATTGACAAGTTCCCCCCTTGTAGTTGTAGGCTGATTTCTAACCTTCCTCATGATCAAGGATACCCCACGAGGTGAGATTTTGCGTGGAGCCCCAGATCTTTGTCGATTGACAGTCATTTTGTACTTCTTCCATTTTCTTACTATGGCACCAACAGTTGTCTCCTTCTCGCCCAGCGTCTTACTGATGGTTTTGTAGCCCATTCCAGCCTTGTGCAGGTGTATGATCTTGTCCCTGACATCCTTAGACAGCTCCTTGCTCTTGGCCATTTTGTAGAGGTTAGAGTCTGACTGATTCACTGAGTCTGTGGACAGGTGTCTTTCATACAGGTGACCATTGCGGACAGCTGTCTGTCATGCAGGTAACGAGTTGATTTGGAGCATCTACCTGGTCTGTAGGGGCCAGATCTCTTACTGGTTGGTGGGGGATCAAATACTTATTTCCCTCTGCAGAATGCAAATAAATTCATATACTTTCCACAATGTGATTTTCCGGATTTAATTTGTGATGTGCTATCTCTCACTGTTACCAATAACCTACCCTTCAATTATGGGCTGCTCATGTCTTTGTCAGTGGGCAAACTTACAAAATCAGCAAGGGATCAAATACTTATTTCCCCCACTGTATATAACTATATAAATGACAAGTGACCGACTCACCCGCAAATGAACAGTAGAGATTTCCCTCTCTGCCCCGCCCTCGCGTCAAGACGTGATGATGTCAGAGGGCGGAACAGAGAGGAAAACGGCCGCTACCGCTGGAGCCGCAGCAACATCGTCGGCGCACCAACCTCCACCCCTCCATCCCCGATGTCGCTGCTCCCTTCCCCCTCCATGCCGGGCCCCCTGCACTGACATGAGAGCGCCTCTCACCTCCGTGTGGAAGGTGAGAGGCTGGACATGGGGGGGAGGGCAGGGGGGAGAGAGGAAAGTTGCTGGACATGGGAAGAGAGCAGGGCAGAGAGGAGGGTTGCTGGACGGAGGGAGGGGAAGCCAAGGGAAAGAGGAAGGTTGCTGGATATGGGGGAAGGGCATGGGAGAGAGGAGGGCTGCTGGACATGGGGGGGAGGGCAGGGGAGAGAGCAGGGTTGCTGGACATGGGGGGAGGGCAGGGGAGAGAGGAGGGCTGCTGGACATGGGGGGAGGGCAAGGAAGAGAGCAGGGTTGCTGGACATGGATCGGGGGAGGGGAGGGCAGGGGAGAGAGGAGGGTTGCTGGACATGGATGGATGGAGGTGAGAATTATTACATTTTGCAAAACACAAATCTTGCCCGTTTTAACGGGCTTAACGGCTAGTGTAAATAGATATGTTCTCTGGCTGCTGGCTACAGTAAGAACATAAACTGGAATTTTGTTATATTTGTTCTCACTTATACCACCAGAAGGAAAATTACAGCAATGATCTATAATTTCTGGTACTGCTCTCTTAATGTTTAGATGTCTAGGGAAAAAAAAAAGCTTCTTTTGAGACTAAATAAGTTTACCTAAAGACCAAAAACATAGGATGACAAAAATCTGATAATTAAATAATCTGATTTTAAAATTGTCATAAAATATTTTGCATTTCACTGGGTGTCAATGCAGCTGAACTGTCAGGAAAACATGTCTGACTGCCAAGAGATCTCCCCTTGATACAGTGGGTAGCACAGACACTTCCCAGTCTAACAATGTGGTGAAATCGGATGCATGATCTGCTGAGAAGGGAGAGTATATCAGTGATGACAGCCAGATTGCAAAATCTGTTGGTAAACATTCTAGCTGTGAAGTCCTTTGCTAGTATGGTAGTAATGGGGGGAAGGAGAGGTGGTAGTGTGCATGGGGGGGGGGGGGGGGGGGGCTCAACAGAACTGAAAATAGTGGATAGGAAATGAAAACAAAAATAATGTGAGCTGTAAGATGTGCAGTGTGATATTACAGGTTATGAAAACATGTATGTTAACTGGTTGGTGTAAAAGACGGAACTCTTAGCAAATTAAGGGGGTGTTTTACTAAAGTGCGCTAGCATTTTTAGCTCACGCTAAAATGGTGATTGTGTTGGTTTGAAATCTGCAATAGCTAGTTATCAAAAAAAGATTGTATCTGATGTGGTCCTACTGGATTGTACCATTCTTTGTTTCTTCTGTCACCAATAAAAATTGTTTTACACAAAACACTAAAATCAGCTGCTGCTAAACACTGAGACGCCCATAGAAATATAATGGGCATCTCAGCATTTAGCGCAAGCTAAAAATGCTATTACACCTTAGTAAAAGACCCCCTAACAGAATTATTTGTAACCCCCCCCCCCCCCCAAAAAAAAAAACACTTATTTCAAAGATATCATCACAAATATTATTAATATATTTTCATTGTATTTAATGAAACTTTTTATTATAAGAAGATATAGCAATGACCCTAACAGACAAGATCAGCCCTTGTAGGTGCTATATATATGTGAGCATGCACAATCAAACCCCTACCTTCCTCTCTCTAAATATGCAAAGACAAAGAAGGTCAATGACAGAGTGGGAGAATTAAGTAAATCTGGCTAAGGAGGATGAACAGTCTGAATATAAATACAAGAGACAGGGTGGGTGAAACAAAGTGACATATTCCTGTAGTCCTGATAAGTTTCTGATTCTGAATGTACTCTCCACTGATTTGGGGAATCTAATAGAAGGCAAAATCCTACCATGGCAGTAAAATGCACAAGCAGCTCCATTTAGGAATGTTTTAATGAAGTCCCAAAATCTCAGGGTAAATTGGAAGCATTCATGCAAATAGCAAACAGTATAAAAAGGCCTGGTTGCCTGAATTCATGATAATTCTTCCTGTTTTGAATACTGAAAGGAGTATATTTGAATACTAGTAAAAAAGGCCTGTTTCGGTATGAAATGAAACGGGCGCTAGCAAGGTTATCCCTCTCTCCCTCCCTCCCTCCCTCGCTCTCTCCCTCTGTCCCCTCCAAGTCCCACGGCCCCCTTTCTTCCCTTCCGATTTCCAGGCCCTCCCTCCCTCCCTCTATCCCTCCCCCGAGTTCCAGTCCTCCCCTCCTCTCTGTCTCATAGACACGTCCTTGCGATGCCTCCACCCGCGGCCAACCCCTCCCCGACACTGGCCCCGCCCATCCCCCTACGTGCACATCGCCCCCTCCAAAATCGCTAACCCCCCTCTGCTATCCTCCCCTCCCCCCCTCTTACCAAGGTCCCGGCGGCAGCAGTGAAGAGCCTCGCGAGTCTTTTGCCTTCCCTTCTCTTCGCTCTCAGCTCTGACTCTGGTCCCGCCCTCATTTCCTGTTTCCGCAAGGGCGGGACCAGAGTCAGAGCTGAGAGCGAAGAGTAGGGAAGGCAGCAGACTCGCGAGGCTCTTCACTTCTGCCGCCGGGACCCCGGTAAGAGGGGGGGGGGGGGCGACGTGCACGTAGGGACGTCTCTGCCCACTCCTGCTGTTCTTCAACGCGCGTCTCTCACTGGGATCGTAACCCCCTGCTGACGTCAGGCAAGCAGGGATCTACTGCTGGTCAGTGACGTCAGCAAGTGGTTACGATACCAGTGAGACACTTTAGAACGTTCACATAGCAAATTATTATATTAGAAGTAGAATCTTCAGTTAGTATTCTTCTTCTGTCATAATATTTTTTAAGGACCACTGTCCATAGCTTTTGTGTGGGCTTCTGAAATTACTACTTGAATTCTCATGTTGCAAAAACATAGTTACATAAGAACATAAGAATTGCCATACTGGTTCAAACCAAAGATCCATCACACCTAGTAGCTTATCCAGGTCACAAGTACCTGGCAGGATCCAAAAAGGTTTCCATGCACCTTACTCCCAGGATAAGCAGTGGCTTTCTCCAGAACAATCTTAACAGTTTATGGCCTTTCCCCCCAGGAATTTGTACAAACCTTTTACAAACCCATTTACACTAACTGCTTTTACTTCATCATCTGACTGAAGTAAAAGCAGTTAGTGTAAAAGGTTTGCACAAATTCCTGGAGGGAAAGGCCATAAACTGTTGTTACATAAGAACATAAGAGTTTCATGTTCAAGTGTACAGCACTGCGTACGTCTAGTAGTGCTTTAGAATGATAAGTAGTAGGCATACTGGGTCAGACCAATGGTCCATCTAGCCCACTATCCTGTTTTCCAAACAGTGGCCAAGTCAGGTCACAACCAGGTAGAAACCCAAATCGTGGCAACACTCCATACTACAAATCCCAGGGCAAGGAGTTGCTTCCCATTTCTGTCTCAATAGCAGACTATGGACTTTTCCTCCAGGAATTTGTCTAAACCAAGATACACTAACTGCTGTTACCACATCCTCCGGCAAAAAGTTCCAGAGCGTAACTATTCGTTGAGTGAAAAAATATTTCCTCCTGTTTTAAAGGTATTTCCATGTAACTTCCTCAAGTGTCCCCTAGTCTTTGTACTTTTGGAATGAGTAAAAAAAAAAAAAAAAAAATGATTTACTTCTACTCGTTCTACATCACTCAGGATTTTGTAGACCTCAATATCTCCCCTCATCCATCTCTTTTCCAAGCTGAAAAGCCCTAACCTGTTAAGGTTGTTCTGGGGAAAGCCACCGAGTGAAAAAGGATTTTCTCCTATTTGTTTTAAACATACATACTACTTTGTAACTTCATGTCCACTAGTCTTTGTGCTTTTTGAAAAAGAGTAAACAATCACACTGACTCATTCCACAGGATTTACAGACTTATACCTCCTCTCAGCCATCTTTTCTCCAAACTGAGGAGCCCGAATTTATTTAGTTTTTTCTCAAGAGAGTTGTTTCATTCCCTTTATCATTTTGATTGTTCTCCTGTGTATCTTTTTTCAATTCCACTATATCTTATTTGAGATGCGGTGACTAAAATTACACACAATATTCAAGGTGCAGTTGCACCATGGAGCTTTACATGGATTATGATATTTTATTCTCTCTCTCTTTCCTAATACATTCCTAACATTCTGTTTGCTTGTTGGCTGCTGTAAAACACTAAGCAGAAGATTTCAACTTTTTGTCCACAATGATACCTACATCCTTTTCCTGGGCAGCGACTCTATGTGGAACCTAGCACTGTATCTATAATTAGGATTATTCTGACCTACGTGTGTCACTTTGCATTTATCCACATTAAATTTCATCTGTCATTTGGATGCCCAGTCCTCCAGCATCACAAGGCCCTCTTGCAGTACTCATCTGCGTGTGATCTAACAACTTTGAATAATTTTGTGTCATCTGCAAATTTGATCATTTCACTTGTTGTTCCTGTTTCCATATATTTATAAATATGTTAAAAAGCACTGGTTGCAGTACAGATCCCTGTGGTACTCCACTATTCACCCTCCTCTATTGAAAAAACTGGCCTTTTAGCTCTACATCTATGCCCGTACATCTATGCAGACGATGTCACGATATACATCCCGTTCAAACACGATCTAACCGAAATCACAAATGAAATCAAACACAGCCTCCAAATAATGAATTCATGGGCGGATGCATTCCAACTAAAGCTAAACGCAGAAAAGACACAATCAAGCTCATTTTCAAAGCACTTAGCCTCCCAAAGTTCCATAGAAACCTATGGAACTTAGCCTCCCAAAGTGCTTTGAAAATATGCCTCCATGTCTCATTCTGTCCTCACAATATAACACAAACAAACCCAGCACCATGAACACCCCAGACTACACCCTTCCGGTCTCAGACAGACTGAAAATTCTGGGAGTCCCAACTGACCGAAATCTCACACTTGAAGACCATGCGAAAAACACTGCAAAGAAAATGTTCCACTCAAATGTGGAAACTTAAAAGGATCAAACCTTTCTTCCCAAGGGAAATATTCCGCAGCCTGGTACAATCGATGGTGCTAAGCCATCTAGATTACTGCAATGCCATTTATGCCGGATGCAAAGAACAAATCATTAAACGCTTCAAACTGCTCAAAACACAGCAGCCAGACTCGTATTCGGGAAAATGAAATATGAAAGCGCCAAACCCCTAAGAGAAAAACTACACTGGCTCCCATTAAAAGAACGAATTGCGTTCAAAGTTTGCACCCTGGTCCACAAGAATCGTTCACGGGGAAGCTCCGACCTATATGTCAGACCTCATAGACTTGCCTACTAGGAACAGAAAAAGATCAGCACGCACATTCCTCAATCTCCACTACCCCAGCTGTAAAGGACAAATATAAATCCACATATGCATCCAGCTTCTCCTACATATGCACGCAACTACGGAACGCACTACCGAAGGCCATAAAAACAATGCATGACCTAACAATCTTCCGTAGACTACTGAAAACTGACCTGTTCAAGAAGGCTTACCATAACGATCCATCCTAAATACAAAATAGACTTTACATGAACTAGACAAAACCGAACTAGTCACTTGACTGTTTAACCTCATTGCTATTAATGAAAACTACTCAATACGCACTACCACTTTATTTCTTATGTCAAAAATGATCTCTCTATAGTCGATGACCTAACTTATGTTACAATTCACTCTATCACTCAGAAACCTCTATGCAATGCCATAATGTATTCTTCTTTACCATGTATGTATGCACCTTAATGCAATACCTTTTGTAATTCTGTACCTGGAAATGGCGATCGCCATTACGGCATAATGTAAGCCACATTGAGCCTGCAAATTGGTGGGAAAATGTGGGATACAAATGCTACAAATAAATAAATAAATAAATATTCTCTGTTTTTGTATCTTTTAACCAGTTCCCAATCTGCAACACGCCATTGCCTCCTATCCCATAGTAAAGCGAATTTACTTACTTGTAGTAGGTGTTCTCCAAAAACAGCAGGACATGTATTCTCACATATCAGCGACATCGTACAATGGCACTCTGTGCAGACGCTACTCAGCATTTTATCATTTTAAGAACTGCTCACTGCGCAAGTGCCTTCCTGCCTAACATGAGCATGCAGGACCAGTAGTACAATGTCAAAGCTAAAGAATATAACTCCTAAGGGAGGTGGGAGAGGGTGTGAGAATATAGGACCTGCTGTCCTTGGACAGCACCTGAAACAGATGAGTAACTTCACTTTCTCCGAGAACAAACAGGATTTTTTTTTTTTTGTTACATTTGTACCCCGCGCTTTCCCACTCATGGCAGGCTCAATGCGGCTTACATGGGGCAATGGAGGGTTAAGTGACTTGCCCAGAGTCACCAAGGAGCTGCCCGTGCCTGAAGTGGGAATCGAACTCAGTTCCTCAGTTCCCCAGGACCAAAGTCCACCACCCTAACTACTAGGCCACTCCATTTGGGAATCCCTAGCTACCAAGCTCACTGAAAACAACAAATAAAGGACAATGCAGCCTGGAACAGAATAAAAATGGGCCTAGGAGGGTGGAGTTGGATTCTAGACACCAAACAAATTCTGCAGAACTGTCTGACCAAACAGACAGTCACCTCGGATATTCTGAGATATGAATGTATGGATTGAAGACATATAAAGTAACACATACCACGTAAAATGAGTTTATCTTGTTGGGCAGACTGGATGGACCGTACAGGTCTTTATCTGCCGTCATTTACTATGTTAAGCTTTACAAAACTCTTCAACAGAGGTTGATCTCAAGTGGACTACCGACACAGACATAGCTCTAACACTGTGAGCCATGTGACCCTCATCAGCCCAGCTTGGGCATAAGGGAAAAAGATGAATCTGCTAGTCAATTGGAAAAGGAAAAATTAGTTCTTACCTGATAATTTTCTTTCCATTAGTCCCAACACATCAATCCAGAGACTTGTGGGTTATATCCCCCTACCAGCAGGTGGAGATAGAGAGAACGTCTGAGATCTGTTATACGTGGTCCTTATCTCAGTACTGTCGATACCATAGCAGTGGAGAACCAAATAGCGTCAAACACTCTCCTGCCTCTAACAGAACTCCATCATAACTGATAAAGGGGACGGGAGGACTTCCTTTTGAGGAAAGGCTAAAGCGGCTAGGGCTCTTCAGCTTAAAGAAAAGGCGGCTGAGAGGAGATATCCTCTGATCTGCCAAAGCCTTTCATTTTCTCTTTCCTTCTTCCTTTGTCCCTTCCACTGTCATTGTAATTGGCTCATCAGTTCATTGTAAGCCGCTTCGAGGCTGCTTTAAGTGGTATTAAGCAGGGTATAAATGTTCTGAATAAATAAATGATAGAGGTCTATAAAATAATGAGTGGAGTTGAACAGGTAGATGTGAAGCGTCTGTTTACGCTTTCCAAAAATACTAGGACTAGGGGGCATGGGATGAAGCTACAATGTAGTAAATTTAAAACAAATCGGAGAAATGCTCTGGGAGGCCAGGGAGGCTTACGGTAACACAAAGAAAAGAAAGATCTTTGTTAATATATGGTCTAAATATTTACAAAATATCTCCCACAAGGCTAGAAGTGCGGTGCTTAACAAATTGGATACGCCCTAGATAGTGAGACATCCAGCAGATATTTGCTTCGGATTTTGGACCGGTTAAGACCTGTAATAGATATTGCTAGTATAATTACCATGAAATAAGTAGATAAAGGTAAAGGAGTAAAATAAAGGAGAGGTTGGGGGGGGGGGGGGGGGGGGGAAGGGGAAGGAAAGGATGTAAAATAATGATGATGACTAGATGCATATGTACAATTATGACATGACTGAATGTTTACAAAATGTTTGACTTTTTGGTTTTGTTTGACGTGGTACATCAATAAAAACCGTTGAAATATAAAACGAATCAGAGAAAATGTTTCTTCACTCAACGTGTAATTAAACTCTGGAATTCGTTGCCAGAGAATGTGGTAAAGGCGGTTAGCTTAGCGGAGTTTAAAAACGGCTTCCTAAAGGAAAAGTCCATAGACCATTATTAAATGGACTTGGGGAAAATCCACCACTACTTCTGGGGTAAGCAATATAAAATGTTTTGTACTTTTTTGGGATCTTGCCAGATATTTGTGACTTGAATTGGCCACTGCTTGAAACAGGATGCTGGGCTTGATGGACCTTTGGTCTTTCCCAGTATGGCAATACTTATGTACTTTTGTAACCCTGGAAACGGGATATTAACGGTATACAATAACATTTGATTTGGTCCAGTATTTTTCTGTCTATTCTCCCTTCCCCTCCACCTTTATGGTCCAGAATATTCCTGTCCCTTCCTCTACACCTCTATTATCCAGCATCACCCTGTCTCTCCTATACATCTATGGTCCAGCAGCTCCCTGTCCCCCATTCCGTATGGTGAAGCAGCTCTGCAGCTCTGTCCCCCCCTCTCCTCTCCAACCCATGATCCAGCAGTTTTGTGTCCCCTCTCTTCCCCACCCCATAGTCCAGCAGCTCCATATCTCCTCCCCCCACTCCTATGGTTCAGCAACTCCCTGTCCTCTCTCCATTAAGATCCTGCAGCTTCAAGTCCCCCCTCTACCTCCCTCCCTCCCTCCCCTCACACCCCATGCCCCTTCTCCCCTATAGTTCAGCAGTTCCATGACCCCTCCCCCTCTACAGTTCAGCAACATCCTGTCCCCTCTTCCTTAAGGTCCTACAGCTTCACGTCCCTCCTCTACCTCCCTCCTTCACTCCTCTCCCACCCCTATAGTGCAGCAGTTTCTTGTCCCCTCTCCCTCCACCACCCCTATAGTCAAGCAGCTCCATGTCCCCTCTCTCCCCCACAGTGGCGTACCAAGGTGGGGCGGTGGGTGCTGTCCGCCCCGGGTGCACGCCGCTGGGGGGGTGCCGCGTGCCTGTCCGCTACCTTCGTTCTGTGCTCCCTCTGCCCCGGAACAGGTTACTTCCTGTTCCGGGGCAGAGGGAGCATGGAAACAAACAAAGCGGACATGCGCGCCGCATCCTCCCTCCCCCAGCGGCATGCACCCGGGGGGGGGGTTGTCCTTTCGCCGGGGGGGGGGGGAGGGGTCGCGCTGCACCCGGGGGGGGGGGGCAGGGTGCATCGGTGATCCGCCCCGGGTGTCAGCTCCCCTAGGAACGCAACTGCTCCCCCACCCCTGTGATCCACCAGCTCTATACCTTATACCTTACAGTGCAGCAGCTCTGTGTCCCCTCTTCCCTCCAACCCATGATCCAGCAGCTCTGTGTTGCCTCTCTTCTCCCACACCCTTATAGTCCAGCAGCTTTATGTCCCCTCCCCCACCCCTATGGGCCAGCAATTTCCTGTCCCCTCTCCCTTAAGGTCCTACAGCTTCATGTCCCCCCACACCCTACAGTCCAGCAGCTTCACATCCCTTCTCTCCTACCAGGGCCGGTCTTAGCAAGTGTGGGGCCCTATGCAGACCAATTTGGTGGGGCCCCATCCTAGCCCCACCCCCCACCATAGCCCCGCCCCACTGTAGTCCCGCCCCCACCCTAGCTCCACCCCATTGATAAAATTATTCCATTTTTAGAACATTTTTTTATTTATGAAATTTCAAATAAAGACAAATGAAGCTAAACTTGTACAAAAAACTGATTGAAATAATAAGCACAATGCTATCATGAAACCTCCCCTCCCCAGAAATTATTCAGTTCAAGTCCACTACAATTAGTAGTTCCAATTCTCATAACAAAGGAGAATAAAGGAAAAATATTAAGAAAAGATTCAGTACTTTCAAATTCCCCTATTACTCTGTAACCCATATATGCAATAAAATAAAAATGAAATGAAAAGATATACAATAAAATTAAGTGATATGTAAAATATAATGTACAATATAAAAACATATAGACCACCAAGGTATTAAAATTGTTTTAAAATATATACCACAACTCTCTGACTCAAGAAGACTCCGACTCTGTCATCCATAATTGTCTGACAACACACAGAAAATAATAAGTAAAAATAAAAAAAAAGTCACAATTAATACCTTATACACCAATATACCAGCCATACGGAAAATGCAGATTATCAACAATATGAAGCTAGCAAGGGATCATAATATCACAATTCTCATGTAGAGCCACAAAACACCCTTTTAGAGAGAGTGTGTCATGATTTAGGCTCTACACCCTTTCCGATGTTTGGTGCCACCTTAGTAAGGCCAACACACAATCTCTCCACTGCAAAACACTATACACAAACGTGTGCAAAAACACACTCATAACCTTAACAACCCATAAACAGCACTAATTCCAAGGACAGGACGAGCTACAACCTTATGCGTGGCGTGGAAAGGCAACTGTAATTACACCGGGCTCTAAAACACCAGTGCACAACCTAGTGAAAAAAAACAAACAAAAAGGGCTGCAAACTATACGCTAGCAGAATACTGCACCTTCCTTGATCATACCTGAAAAAAACACGAATGCAAAATACTGAACTGGAAAGTTACCTCAAGAAGTCAGACTCAGTATGTAGTAATACTACAAAAATTAAAACTTACATGAAAAATATCACAGATGCACATTTCCAAAAACTAACTTATTCCAATTAATAAATCCTGAATAAAATAGTTTTTTCTACCTTTGTTGTCTGGTGACTTTGTTTTTCTGATCATGCTGGCTCAGTATCCAATTGTGCTGCTATCTGTCCTCTTAACTCCGTTTCCAGGGCTTCCTTTCCATTTATTTCTTTACTTTCCGCCTTTCTTCTTCATTTCTTGCCCTACATCCGTAAGTAAAAGCTGGGTCCTCCGCAGACTTGACTGTCCAGTGGATCCAGCTTCTGCCTATTTTCTATATCCATGTGCACTTTTTCTCCTCTCATCCTTTTCCCTCACCTCATCTCCTTCCTCACTCTTCCCTCGCCTCCATCCATGTCCAGCATTTCTTCTCTCTCCTCCATCCACCCATGTCCAGCGGCCCTCCTGTCCCCCCTGCCATCCATCTATGTCCAGCAACCCCCCCCCCTATCCCCTCTGTCCTCCCCTGCCATCCACCTATGTCCAGAGACCCCCTCCCCTCCATCCACCCATGTCCAGTGACCCTCCTGTGCCCCCTGCCCTCCACCTATGTCCAGAGACCCCCTCCCCTCCATCCACCCATGTCCAGCGACCCTCCTGTGCCCCCTGCCCTCCACCTATGTCCAGAAACCCCCTCCCCTGCCATCCACCCATGTCCAGCGACCCTCCTGTCCCCCTGCCATCCATGCCCAGCAACCCCCCGTCTCCTATGCCCTCCCCTGCCATCCACCCATGTCCAGCGACCCTCCTGTGCCCCTGCCCTCCACCTACATCCAGAAACCCCCTCCCCTGCCATCCACCCATGTCCAGCGCCCCTCCTGTCCTCCCTGCCATCCCCCTATGTCCAGAAGCCCTCCTCCCCTCCATCCACCCCATGTCCAGCGACCCTCCTGCCCCCCTTGCCAACTGCCATCCACTTATGTCCAGTAACCCCCCCCCCCCCCCCCCCCCCCTGCCCTCCACCCATGTCCCGCAACGCGAGTCTCCTCGTTCCCCTGCTGCTCCCCCTCCCTCCAGCCACCTGAGACATCTCCCGTCTGACACCCCCCCCGACCCGCCAAACGACCCTCTTCTGTCGCCCACACCTCACCTGACCCAGCATTTTAAAAAACCTCCAAGCGGCGGTGCCGGTGCCTCGCGTCTGAGGGCAGAAAACTCGCTGCGTCGTTGGCCGGCCTTCCCTCAAGTCCCGCCCTTGCGGAAGTTACATCAGAGGGCGGGACTTGAGGGAAGGCCGGCCAACGACGAAGCGAGTTTTCTGCCCTCAGACGCGAGGCACCGGCACCGCCGCTTGAAGGTTTTTTTTTTTAAATGCTGGGTCGGGTCAGGTGAGGTGCGGGCGATAGAAGAGGGTCGTTTGGCGGGGCGGGGCGGGGCGGGGAGGGGGGGAGTTAGACGGGAGATGTCTCAGGTGGCTGGAGGGAGGGGGAGCAGCAGGGGAACGAGGAGACTCGCGTCGCGGGACATGGGTGGAGGGCAGACGAGCGTGGTCGGCGAGGCAGAGGCGAGGCACGCCGCGCGGGGCCCCCTTAGGCGCGGGGCCCTATGCGGCCGCCTCGGTCGCCTCTGCCTAAGACCGGCCCTGTCTCCTACCACCCCTATAGTCAAGCAATTCCCTGTCCTCTCTCCTCTCCATCCACCTCCCCCCCTTATGGTCCAGCAACTCCCCTTCCTCTCTTATGATTCAGCAACTCTGTGTCCTCTCTCTTCCAAACCCTTCTAGCCCAGCAATTCCATGTTTCCTCTGCCCTCTCTACAGTCCAGCAGCTCTATGTTTCCTGCCCCCCCCCCCCCCCCCCCCCCCCCCACACACACACACACACACAAAAAGTGCAGCCTCAGCCTTCAGGGCAGTGGGTGGGAGAAGAGAGAGCAAGCAGCAGGAAACAGGCCAGCAGAGGAGACACAGATACGCTAATCCTAGTGCTGCGCTCCTTCCCAGGCTCTGCAGATGGCAAACCGTGCTTAGTAGGGTTTTTAGTTCCAGTGGAAGTGAAAGCCTGTAAACGCAGCGGAGTGGAGTTGAGCAGCCTAATGGTTAGTGCAGCAGGCTTTGATCCTGGTGACCTGGGTTGAATTTCCACTGTAGCTCCTTGTGACCTTGGGCAAGTCACTTAACCCTCTATTGCCCCAGGGCCAACTCCCCCCCCCCCCCCAAACAAAAACATACACACACACAAAAACTTAGATTGTGAGCCTTCTAAGGACAGAGAAAGTACCTGCATATAATTTGTACAGTGCTGCGTACACTTAGTAGTGCTACAGAAATGATTAGTAGTAGAAGCAGTTGCTGCTGGCAAGTACACACTATTCCATCAATTATCAAAACTGTATCAGAAAGTGGATTAAGAGCTACTTAATATTAACAGTTTTGTCTTTTGCCAGTGTAGCTTTCACCTAAAAGTTGTTGCCCAGGATTCCACAACATTCAGATTAGTTTTGATTTCAGGTAATATCCCCTGTAAATCATCTTTGAAGGGAATAAAAACTGTGATATCATCTGCATATATAAATGGGTGCAAACCCATGGCACATAATTTTGACCCTAGTGATGTCATCAATATATTAAACAAAATAGGTGAAATGGATGAGCCGTAGGGCACTCCGTAACTGACTTTCCAGGAGGAGGAAATATCCTCAGACATTTTAACTCAATAGAATCTATTGGCTAGGAAACCTCTGAATTAGCTATATACTTCTCCCTCTATTCCATAATGATCCGATAACTTCAACATCGCTTCATGATCAACTAGATCAAAAGCACCTGAAATGTCGATTGAAATAGAAGGACCTAGCTCCATGGAATTCTCTAAGAATTGTCAAATCCAAAAGAGTCACTTTATACTGACTATGTTCCAGGCTTACATCTATAGTGCTTACTAATGGGGAGAGTATTTCTGATGTTACAGTAGGTGATCATCCAGCAATCACCAGATGATGTGGTTTAATATTAAAACAAGTGAGGAGAGGGTTCATTCAAAAGCGAAGGCTCTAGACCTAAAAAAAAAAAAAAAACCTAACTATTCAGATGAGAAATTACCTCAAGGAATTGTCTGGATGAGAACATCTGGAAGAAGCTGAAAAGCAGAGGGCAAAACTGAAAGGAGCTATTTAAAGGCAACATTCTTTTTATAAGGAAAGTAAATTAAAAAAAGAAAGAAAAAGGAGGCCATTTTAGTTCTCAAAAGTAGTAGCTAAAAAGGTAAAGGAAAAAAAAAAAAAAAAGAGGTTAGCCTTTATAAACAAGAAAGCAACCTACGCATCCAGCTTCTCCTATATAAGCACACAATTATGGAACGCACTGCCAAAAGCTGTGAAAACAACCTACGACCACCTAAACTTCAGGAAATCACTAAAACCCTACCTATTCCACAAGGCATACCCCACCGACCCAACATAGATACCTACACTCTGCAACACAGCAAAACCAAAGCTCGTAATGGACACATTCAGGCTCATTTTCAAAGCACTTAGCCTCCCAAAGTTCCATAGAAACCTATGGAACTTAGCCTCCCAAAGTGCTTTGAAAATATGCCTCTATATAACCTTTCCTCTCCTCAACCCCCATTGTACCTGACACACATATCTTTATTCGACCACAATATAACCTTGTATTTGTTTTCTCTTCCAGACTTGGCGAATGCCTTTACGGTACTATGTAAGCCACATTGAGCCTGCAAATAGGTGAGAAAATGTGGGATACAAATACAACAAATAAATAAATAACTGCAAAAGCTAAGAGAAGTGGGCAGAGTAGTCAGGAAAGCAAAGATGCAAATGGAAGAGAGAAAAAAACCCCAGCCACTATGGTAAAATGGTGGGAGGGGGGGAACAAGACATCTGTTAGATAGGTGACAGGAGGAAGTGCAAAAGTGGCATTGTGAGACTCAAATGTAAAGGGGAGGAATATGTAGAAGTTGATAAAGATAAAGCAGAATTGCTTAACAAATATTTCTCTTCTGTATTCACAGCTGAAGGGCCGGAAGCAGGACCACAGAAGACAAGCACAAATAGGAACAGAAAGGGGTGGTAGTCCCTGAACGATTTTCAGAGGACTGTGTTCGTGAGGAGCTGGCTAAACTAAAGGTGGACAAAACGATGGGGCCGGATGGCATACATCCGAGGGTACTGAAGCTCTAGTGGCTCCACAGCTGACATTTTCAATGCTTCTCTGGAGACAGGAGTGGTCCCAAAGAACTGGAGAAGAGCAGATGTTGTCCTTTCTCCACAAAAGCGGAAACAGTAGTAGTGAGGAAGCGATTGGGAACTACAGGCTGGTAAGTCTGACTTCTGTGTAAGTAAATATAAATGTAGTAAATAAAAAATAAAATAAAAAAATAAATTAACAGAAACTTTTAAAACAGAGAATAGTAGTTTTTGGATTACAAGACCTAAGGTAACATTGTTTCATTAGAGGCAGGTCTTGTCAAACAAATCTGATTAATTTCTTTGACTGGACGACCAGAGAGTTGGATTGAGGCAGAGCAAAAGATGTGGTGTATTTAGATTTTAGCAAAGCCTTTGACACGGTTCTGCATAGATGGCTAATAAATAAACTGAGTGCCTCAATATGGGATCTAAATTGACTGACTGGGTTAGGAACTGGTTGAGTGGAAGGCAACAGAAGGTAGTGGTAAATGGGTCTCATTCTAAGGAAAAGGATATTACCATTGGTGTGCCGCAAGGTTCGGGTCTTGGGCCGGTTCTATTTAATGTTTTTGTAAGCAGTATTACTGAAAGGCTGTCTGGTAAGGTTTGTCTCTTTGTGGATGATACTAAAATTTGCAATAGGGTAGACACCCCTGATGATGTGGATAACAAGAGGAAGGACTTAGCAAAGCAATAGAGTGGCCTAGTGGTTAGGGTGGTGGACTTTGGTCCTGGGGAACTGAGTTCGATTCCCACTTCAGGCACAGGCAGCTCCTTGTGACTCTGGGCAAGTCACTTAACCCTCCATTGCCCCAGGTACAAATAAGTACCTGTATACTATATGTAAGCCGCACTGAGCCTGCCATGAGTGGGAAAGCGCGGGGTACAAATGTAACAAAAATAAAATATAGGAGTGGCCTGGAATTTGGCAGCTTAGATTTAATGCTAAAAAATACAGTCATGCATTGGACTGCAAAAAACCCAAGGAAATGGTGAAGAACTTTTGTGCATGAAAGAGGAGTGGGACTTGGATGTGATCTTATGTGATGATCTTAAGGTGGTCAAACAGGTAGAAAAGGTGATGGCGAAAGCTAGAAGGATGCTTGGGTGCCTAGGAAGAGGAATGGTCAGTAGGAAAAAGGAGGAGATGATACTCCTGTATAAGACTCAAGTGAGACCTCATTTAGATTCAACTGCTCAAAATTATTAGGGGTGCTAAGCCCAATGGAAATAACCCCTCTCTGGACACTTACAAGGTATTTTCTCAATATTGGGGGTGCTCAAGCACCCACAGAGTTGGCTCCTATGATTTAGAATATTATGTACAATTCTGGAAACTGAACGGAGTCTGTCCAGATGGCGGCTACTAAATTTGTCAGTGGTCTTCATCATAAAGCGTGTGGGGCAGACTTAAAGAGCTCAAAAGCAATGTTAAAGAGGTGGGCTTTCAGTCTAGATTTAAAGGTGGCCAAGGATGGGGCAAGACGTAGGGGCTCAGGAAGTTTATTCCAGGCGTAGGGTGCAGCGAGACAGAAGGTGCGAAGTCTGGAGTTGGTAGTAGTGAAGGAAACAGATAAGAAGGATTTATCCATGGAGCGAAGTGCACGGGAAGGGGTGTAGGGAAGGACGAGTGTGGAGAGATACTGGGGAGCAGCAGAGTGAGCACATTTTTAGGTTAGTAGAAGAAGTTTGAACAGGATGCGAAAACAGATAGGGAGCCAGTGAAGCGACTTGAGGAGAGGGGTAGTATGAGTAAAGCGATAAGTCTTGAACCAGTGAAGAAATATGTCACCAACTAGTAGGGGCTTCAGAGAAAAGGTGAAATAGGGAAGAAGTAGGATGACACAGCAAGAAAACAGATGGGATTACTGAAGTAAACAAAAACAGGTTAGAGTCAACAAATCAGTTTCAAATTTATTTTAGTTTGCTGAAGTCATCTGTAGCTATTTAAGCAAAGAAACTATGTGAGGCATATGTTGGTTAACTGGGGAAAATAAAAATAATTGGGTCCTTCCGTTGTCTTTGATATTAAATGATAATATGCCTCATATGTAAGAAAGGTGAAGTACAAAACTGATTTACTTGATGTTGAGAGTTCATAATCCATTGTCTTTTTCACTGGAACTATATATGCTCCGTTTCATAGTCCAAATGCAACAAGGACAAAATGTAAGAGATGAAAGACTACTTAGCACACAAATGCATTACCGAAAATAATAAGTTGCTTCCTTGAAGGTTCCCAAGGCACAAGAGAGACCAGTGCGCCTCTAACTTTGGTAATGCCAGTAATATTCTTACTAGGTTGCCTTAACTCTGCATTCAGATATAGGATGTACTTACCGTAGCTTCATTGCAGATTGTACACTTAACCACATGCTGGCGTAGCTTGCCATCCAAATTGATAAGAGACTGGCATACTCGGCAGTTTATTACAGGAACACCACTTGCATCAGGACTGGCAATGGCTGTATATGGAGGCGGCAGTTCACCTGCAAAGACAACATCAACAAGGTAACAGTAAATTCCACTTATATGCCAAAATATTGCAATGGTCAGAGTCCTAAAAGCTTTATCCAAAATAAAAAATTATATTACAACAGTTTTATTCTGTAGCACTTAATCACTGTGCATATGGCCATATTAGTAACAGAATTGTATGGGGAATGAAATTATATGCAGTATAAAAACTGACTCCATCATTCTCGCAAAGCACCAGTACAGAGAACAGAAAACCTGTCCACCAGTCAGTTGAGATGGTAACCCGCCTCACCTTCTGGTCTGGATGCCTTCTGCAGTGGACCGGAATGAAATCTGGCACAAGAGCTGAAATCACATCTACCAAATTTCATCTATGTCCTAGTGTATACAGAAGGGATCTTCGTCCTCCTTTAGTTCAGGCCACCTTAACAAGGCCATAGCTAGAAAAAGAAATTAAAACCTCTCAGGACCAGAAGGGAAGAGGGAGGACCAGACTGAAAAAAGGAAGGCCTCAGGAATGCTTGAATCAGGAATGTGTACAATACTTGGTTGTAATCCTGTTTTGCGCCTGTAAGTCAGGCACACTTCCTGTTGATATAAATAAATAAATGTTCCCTTTTCTTCTGAACCTTGGCTCAGTAGGCCATATCTACTCCCATAAACCTCACCACAGGCCCAGAATCCCAGCTGCTTTTACCCACTATTACCTGGTACATGTGTATGAATGGACAGAAAGACAGGTTTGATTGGTGAAGTGTATCTTAAAAATGGACTTTGTATCAATGAAATACCAAAACCCATATAAGATCTTGCATCCTTTTAGCATTAAATCTAAAGGATTACTGTATTATTTCAAAACAATGCAAGCAAAAGGAAGAGGATATACAAGTTGCTTAAATTTGGAACTTCAAACTCTCCAGGGCTTGCTACTAGTGCTGCAATTTTATATTTAAAGTCTTGGGTGAATGGTATCAAACTGAACAGTACCAGTTCACTAAGATCAATCACCTGAACTTAATCCAGTTTTATCCCTAGAAAATGGTTTGGAATCCCCTTGAAAGACCAATGCAGAAAATCTAGCCAGCTTCTCTGCATAAACTTTCACACCATGATCATCTTTTGAATTGTATTTTATTTTTTTTTACTGTTTTCAAAGCAAGGACTCATTAGCTTTTTGTCTGTTTAGCAAGATACTACCAGGTTTTTTTCTTGGACCATCTTAAATTGACAGTTTGGGTGCCTCACTTTCTTCTTCATCTGGCTACGAGTTCTTATTAACTGAAACCATCTGACAATCTGGTCACACAAAAATAAAACACTTTAAAGTCTTCTCTTGAATAAAGTCTCCTTTATCTGCTTTAGCTCAGCAGACCAGTCATTACATAGGACAAAGAAAATGTTGTTCCCAAAACAAAGTGGTTTTACTTGGAAAAAAGAAGCAACACAGTATTTCCAACCCTGTGGCCCTCTATTGAACTGTTTTTGAGATGAGAATTTGTTAGTGCTTTTTTTTTTTTTTAAATGTTTTACTTCTTTTATGCAGTCATTAACTTTTTGACAAAATGTATCTTTGTTAAATTAGTTAAAAATAATATCTACAGCCTATTCACAGTTCTATTACTTAAATCAAGGCAAGGTATATGGCAGTTGAATAAAGTAGGACATGGCACAATCTATTTTCCTTCTCCTCCCTTTTTCAACTGAGAAAACATCCCCCCTCCGTTTACTAAGTGCGGCTTAGTAAACGGGGGTGGGGGGGTTAGTAAATAACAGAAAAAGATCAAAAAAGGTACATCCAGGCTGCCCTGTTCAGATTCTTCCACTTCTGGTAAACAAGCACATGAAGTTCCATACTGGATCGAACACCAGATCCTGACCCCTTCCCTACACCCCCTGCCAGAGCCGTCAACCCTTTCCCATCACATCAGTCCTAAATATATCTTTTAATATATAGAACTAATGATCACTACCTCAACAATGGAATTCAAAAATGCCTGGAATAAACACAGAGAATCTCTATATACAAAGGATGGAATTAAAGCCAAACAAAGTGTGAAGGTCATTTAACAGGGCACAGAAAGATGTAACCTATACGGAGTGGCAGGTACAATTTTGGCTGCTTGTTGGGCAGACTGGATGGACCACACAGGTCTCTAACTGCCACCATTTACTATGTATGTTACTATATATCATCCTTCTCCAGGATTCCCATAAGACCAACACCAAATCCAGCACCCAGGTCCTGCTCCACATCTCACCACCAAGCTTTCTAACAAGCCACGCAATCACTAAAACTAATAAAAGCCACCATCCAGTCTCTCCCCATTGATGTTTCAGTTTCAAGATACAGGTTATCCCAATGACTTCTTAGAAGGCTGTTTGGGTCATAACTATTGCTCAGTTCAAGTCACCTCAAAGCTTTATTGGAAATCACTACTGTTAAGGCATTTTTCTAGGATAAAGCACAATAATAATGCTAATGGAAGGCTTTTTTTTTTTTTTGCAATGGATAAAAAATGTCAATCAGTAGAGTACTGCTTCGGCAGCAGGCAGCAAATAAGTTAACACCGTTTTACTAATTTCTTTATGACTCCTCTGGGCCACTTCAGAATCTGCTTCATGAAGCTCTTGCTCCATAGACACAAAATGAAACAAGAACCTTGATGAATCAAGCCCTTAATATTTTCTCTGTCATTTAATCTAAGGGTTTTTTTTCCTCAACAAAAACCACACAGCCTGCATGTATTTTATCTCCCAGCTAAACTTTTTAGTTTCTAATTAGCTTCCTCAGCCTTCTTTCATTTGTGTGAAGTTCTCAGACCTGCTTGAATTTTGTAGCAGGGCTGTTACCACAGGTGAAGATGACTGGGGAAGGCAATAGCAAACCACATCACTGAAAGTTAACCAAGAAACCACTGTTTGCAGCTTGAGTATAGGGGACTAACTTAACTTTTACCTTTTCACTCCAGGTCATCTAGTTGAATTCTCTCAGATTTTTTATTTTGTTTAATCAGTATATCAAGTCTCTGTAAATAAATACAGTAAAGTCTAGCTTATCCAACATTTCATAGACCTAGGTGACATCACAGTGTTGATAGAGGCAGCAGTCCTAGGTAAATGTTTGGAGCACATTAAGGGGCCCTTTCACTAAAGCAAGGTAAGCCTACCGCAGGCTTGCCGCATGGTGATCTGGCAACTATCACCAGGCTACCACAGGAACCTGGCAGTAGCTCCTTCCCCCACCGCGCGACACTTCTGCCACGTAAGCTGAGGAGCCCTTACTGCCTCCTAAAAAGGTGGCAGTAAGCCTGGGAAACAGCTGCACAGGCAAGTGGGTAACGTACCACACAGGTATATGAGAAAGTGGGATGTTTGACCAAGATTAGATTGTTCGCATGAAGCATGAAAAGCTTTTCATGCGAACAATCTATTCGTCTACGACCTGCTTCACAGGCCAACACATCACGTGTCCCCTAGCGCACGCATCAGCTGTTTGTCGGCGTTTGAGACCTACGGAACACTGTTGAGCGAGACTACTGATGCAGGCCTTACGGCCGAAACACGTTTGTGTCGAGTCTTTTTTTCCATCAATAAACAAGTGCTCTTGAGATTCATCTCTCCAGGTTTTGTTTTGCCTTGGTCAAACATCCCACTTTCTCATATACCTGTGTTCTCCCGTGGGGCGTTCAAGTTCTCCGCTTGACTGCGGATTTGTTTGAACATGTAACTTATTGCACAGCTATTTCCTTTTTTTGTTTGTTTTTAAAGCCTTTTACCCTGTTTATAGGGTTGATTTATCTTGCGCTGTGCTAAGCAGCATAATCTAATTGACCTAAACCGGACAGAACGCTGGAAAGGGGATTGTAGCAGTACATCAGACCTAATTTGAATTTACCCACTGTGGTAAAAGGGGGCCATGGCAAGCAGCAAACCTGCACACCGATGTCACTGTAGGGGTCCTTTTACCACAGCTTGGTAAAAGGACCCTTAAGTTTGTAAACTCTTGTTGCTGCTGCTTCTTTGAAATATGCCTATTTTTGTATCCCTCATCCACTTTTTCCGTATTATTCAAATTTTTGATCATCCAACCACCTGTCGGTCCGATTTACGTTGAATAATCGAGACTACTGTAAATAAATTGTGTACGTTTACTGGTACTTCTTAACTGAATGTTCCTTCAGTGCCATGTGCAGGATTATAAGAATTATTCATTACATGTAGAACTGCTGTTTCATTAGCTAGTCCCACCTCTGCTTTCTGTTCAGCAAAGAAAGTCTGATAATTTAAATTTTAGAAAGCAATTAAAGCCTTTTGTTATGTCCAAGCCTCTCGTAACAAAGGAATACCTCTGTTTTAGTGCTTGATTTAAAAAGTATTGGGGTGGATTCTTTTATAGCTTTTTTGTTTTATAGACTTTGTATGTTTTAGTATTTTCCTTTATTATGTGTATTAGACTGTGATTCATCTAGTACATTATTGAATAGTACAGAATACAAAATAAATGAAATGAGTTATTTTGCCAATAGACAGATGGGCAGTCATCCTTTTTACATAATTCTTTCTAGCATGCTATTTGTTAGAAAACAATCTCTAATAAACAAAGTAGGAAGACATATTAGATGTAATACATTAAGAAAACATTTGAAGGGACTTGCCAATAAAGAAAAAGCTAATAGTAAAATCTTTTTCAAATAATTGAAAGATCTGAAAATTGAGTTGTTTATGCTGATTTTTTAATTCCTTCAAGGTAAGGCTTCACTAAACCTAAGGTTCGAGGATTCAGATTTATGAACCTTTGTGGGCTTTGTACTCGTCTGGACAGGAATTAAAGTATTCCAGGAGCTCGTCATTTTAACTGGTATCCACACAGGCCAGAGCACTGGTTGGTGCTGCATTTGTTTTAGGGAATAAAAATTGCCTTGAAAGATCAAAATTGTTATTTATTAATTGACATTAAGACAAGTAGTACACTTGTTGTCAGAAAAGCAGAGAAAAAAAGAAAACCTTTACACCCATTCTAAAAAAAATCCAAAGGAAATAAATTCTATTCTCTTCATTAGATCACCACAATTAGGGGGAGGAGAAAGAATTCAACGAGTCTATATCAAAGAAAAAGCTTCCTAGGTGTTAAAAATCAAGGAGGATAACTGGCTCTTATGAAAAAGGCGAACCGTGGAAGGGTCATCAGATTCCCCCTGGAACAACTCGCCCTCCTCCAGCTGATCGACGCGAGACTGTCGGAGGAACTCCCTATAAATTGCCACCAGTGAGGGAGAGGGGAAGATGATGCCCAAAGACCCCCCCCCCCCCACTTCAAAGAGAGCAAGAGGTCAGGCGCCTCCTCTTAAAGAGTAGAATCCTCAATAGGGGAAGGAATCAGGCATCCCAAATCCCCAGAAGAACCCCCTGTAGGTTCCAACAAGGGGTTTGACTGAGGCATAGGCAAGGTCCGCTTAAGAATGTAGGCCTGAAGGAGCAAAATAAACTCTGTGGAAAAATCTTCCCCTGTGCCTGCAGACCTGGGCAAGAACCCTGGAGAAGCAGCGCATGTCGGACCACAGCCCCCTGCTGACATAGTGCCAGATTCCACCAGCAGCCAGGAGGATTCCAAACCTGCCAAAACCTGCAGAGTGGGAACCCCGTCAGCGGGAGCAGGTAAAATGGTGAGCACTCTCAACACCTCCACCAGGAAAAAGACTGCTTGGGAAGAGAAACGCTTGCCGCTAAAAGCTCTACATAGCCTGCCACAGATTCCTGCTGCGGATTCCTCTTCCTGCAGGGAACAAAGCTTAATGCTTCCACCACCATAGACGTGCCTCGGAACAAGACAGAATAAAAAAAAAAAGCAGTGGTACTACTCACCATGCGAGAAGCAGCAGCAGTAACTCACAACACAGGGCGCCGCCAAACAGGGTCCCCAAGTGCTGGCTAATCTCCCTGTTAGCAGTGGTCCCGCTATGTGTGTGCTCTCCATGCTGTCTGATAATTTTTTTTTTTAATGGTTGGTGAGGGAGGCACGGCCAACAACAACAACAAAAACAAGACAGCAGAAGAGCCAAAAGGCAGGGGAACTAAGGGGTGAAGCAGGGACCTGGAAACCAGGTATGCCACCAAGGATGGTACCACTCCGCCAATTGCCCCCAAACTCAACTGGCAAAGGCTCAGGAGCTGCCCCACAAAAGATGAATGCAGGAGTTGAAGAGAGGTCATCCACCTCTTGCTGGAGATAGAGATATACTGACTACTGAAGGAGCTGGTTGTCTGGTATCACTAACTTCGGTCTAGTAACCTCTATCTCCATCTGCTGTTAGATGGACACAACCCACCAGTTTCTGGATTCATCTGCTGCTGAAGCTAAGGAATGGGTGATTTCAATTACCCCAATATTGACTGGGTAAATGTAAAGCGAATGCTACATACCTGTAGAAGGTATTCTCCGAGGACAGCAGGCTGATTGTTCTCACTGATGGGTGACGTCCACGGCAGCCCCTCCAATCGGAATCTTCACTAGCAAAGTCCTTTGCTAGCCCTTGCGCGCCCGCGCGCACCGCGCATGCGCGGCCGTCTTCCCGCCCGAAACCGGCTCGAGCCGGCCAGTCCAGTATGTAGCAAGACAATACTCTTAAGGGAAGACACAACTCCAAAGGGGAGGCGGGCGGGTATGTGAGAACAATCAGCCTGCTGTCCTCGGAGAATACCTTCTACAGGTATGTAGCATTCGCTTTCTCCGAGGACAAGCAGGCTGCTTGTTCTCACTGATGGGGTATCCCTAGCCCCCAGGCTCACTCAAAACAACAACCATGGTCAATTGGGCCTCGCAACGGCGAGGACATAACAGAGATTGACCTAAAAAAATTTTACCAACTAACTGAGAGTGTAGCCTGGAACAGAACAAACAGGGCCCTCGGGGGGTGGAGTTGGATCCTAAAGCCCAAACAGGTTCTGAAGAACTGACTGCCCGAACCGACTGTCGCGTCGGGTATCCTGCTGCAGGCAGTAATGGGATGTGAATGTGTGGACAGAAGCCCACGTCGCAGCTTTGCAAATTTCTTCAATGGAGGCTGACTTCAAGTGGGCTACCGACGCAGCCATGGCTCTAACATTATGAGCCGTGACATGACCCTCAAGAGCCAGCCCCGCCTGGGCGTAAGTGAAGGAAATGCAATCTGCTAGCCAATTGGATATGGTGCGTTTCCCTACAGCCACTCCCCTCCTATTGGGATCAAAAGAAACAAACAATTGGGCGGACTGTCTGTGGGGCTGTGTCCGCTCCAAGTAGAAGGCCAATGCTCTCTTGCAGTCCAATGTGTGCAGCTGACGTTCAGCAGGGCAGGAATGAGGACGGGGAAAGAATGTTGGCAAGACAATTGACTGGTTCAGATGGAACTCCGACACGACCTTTGGCAAGAACTTAGGGTGAGTGCGGAGGACTACTCTGTTATGATGAAATTTGGTGTAAGGGGCCTGGGCTACCAGGGCCTGAAGCTCACTGACTCTACGAGCTGAAGTAACTGCCACCAAGAAAATGACCTTCCAGGTCAAGTACTTCGGATGGCAGGAATTCAGTGGCTCAAACGGAGGTTTCATCAGCTGGGTGAGAACGACATTGAGATCCCATGACACTGTAGGAGGCTTGACAGGGGGCTTTGACAAAAGCAAACCTCTCATGAAGCGAACAACTAAAGGCTGTCCTGAGATCGGCTTACCTTCCACATGGTAATGGTATGCACTGATTGCACTAAGATGAACTCTTACAGAGTTGGTCTTGAGACCAGACTCAGACAAGTGCAGAAGGTATTCAAGCAGGGTCTGTGTAGGACAAGAGCGAGGATCTAGGGCCTTGCTGTCACACCAGACGGCAAACCTCCGCCAATGAAAGAAGTAACTTCTCTTAGTGGAGTCTTTCCTGGAAGCAAGCAAGATGCGGGAGACACCCTCTGGCAGACCCAAAGAGGCAAAATCTACGCCCTCAACATCCAGGCCGTGAGAGCCAGAGACTGGAGGTTGGGATGCAGAAGAGCCCCCTCGTCCTGCGTGATGAGGGTCGGAAAACACTCCAATCTCCACGGTTCTTCGGAGGATAACTCCAGAAGAAGAGGGAACCAGATCTGACGCGGCCAAAAAGGAGCAATCAGGATCATGGTGCCTCGGTCTTGCTTGAGTTTCAACAAAGTCTTCCCCACCAGAGGAATGGGAGGATAAGCATACAGCAGACCCTCCCCCCAGTCCAGGAGGAAGGCATCCGATGCCAGTCTGCCGTGGGCCTGAAGCCTGGAACAGAACTGAGGGACTTTGTGGTTCACTCGAGATGCGAAGAGATCCACCAAGGGGGTGCCCCACGCTTGGAAGATCTGGCGCACCACTTCGGAATTGAGCGACCACTCGTGAGGTTGCATAATCCTGCTCAGTCTGTCGGCCAGACTGTTGTTTACGCCTGCCAGATATGTGGCTTGGAGCACCATGCCGTTCCGGCGAGCCCAGGTCCACATGCTGACGGCTTCCTGACACAGGGGGCGAGATCTGGTGCCCCCCTGCTTGTTTACATAATACATGGCAACCTGGTTGTCTGTCTGAATTTGGATAATTTGGTGGGACAGCCGATCTCTGAAAGCCTTCAGAGCGTTCCAGATCGCTCGTAACTCCAGAAGATTGATCTGTAGATCGCGTTCTTGGAGGGACCAGCTTCCTTGGGTGTGAAGCCCATCGACATGAGCTCCCCATCCCAGGAGAGACGCATCCGTGGTCAGCACTTTTTGTGGCTGAGGAATTTGGAAGGGACGTCCCAGAGTCAAATTGGTCCAAATCGTCCACCAATACAGGGATTCGAGAAAACTCGTGGACAGGTGGATCACGTCCTCTAGTCCCCCAGCGGCCTGATACCACTGGGAGGCTAGGGTCCATTGAGCAGATCTCATGTGAAGGCGGGCCATGGGAGTCACGAACTGTGGAGGCCATGTGGCCCAGCAATCTCAACATCTGCCGAGCTGTGATCTGCTGGGACGCCCGCACCCGGGAGACGAGGGACAACAAGTTGTTGGCTCTCGTCTCTGGGAGATAGGCGCGAGCCGTCCGAGAATCCAGCAGGGCTCCTATGAATTCGAGGTTCTGCACTGGAAGAAGATGGGACTTTGGGTAATTTATCACAAACCCCAGTAGCTCCAGAAGGCGAATAGTCATCTGCATGGACTGCAGGGCTCCTGCCTCGGATGTGTTCTTCACCAGCCAATCGTCGAGATATGGGAACACGTGCACTCCCAGCCTGCGAAGTGCCGCTGCTACCACAGCTAGGCACTTTGTGAACACCCTGGGCGCAGAGGCGAGCCCAAAGGGTAGCACACAGTACTGGAAGTGGCGGGTGCCCAACTGAAATCGCAGATACTGTCTGTGAGCTGGCAGTATCGGGATGTGTGTATAGGCATCCTTCAAGTCCAGAGAGCATAGCCAATCGTTTTGCTGAATCATGGGGAGAAGGGTGCCCAGGGAAAGCATCCTGAACTTTTCTTTTACGAGATATTTGTTCAGGGCCCTTAGGTCTAGGATGGGACGCATCCCCCCTGTTTTCTTTTCCACAAGGAAGTACCTGGAATAGAATCCCAGCCCTTCTTGCCCGGATGGCACGGGCTCGACCGCATTGGCGCTGAGAAGGGCGGAGAGTTCCTCTGCAAGTACCCTCTTGTGCTGGAAGCTGTAAGACTGAGCTCCCGGTGGACAATTTGGAGGGTTTGATGCCAAATTGAGGGTGTATCCTTGCCGGACTATTTGCAGAACCCACTGATCGGAGGTTATGAGAGGCCACCTTTGGTGAAAAGCTTTCAACCTCCCTCCGACTGGCAGGTCGCCCGGCACGGACACTTGGATGTCGGCTATGCTCTGCTGGAGCCAGTCAAAAGCTCGCCCCTTGCTTTTGCTGGGGAGCCGCGGGGCCTTGCTGAGTCGCACGCTGCTGACGAGAGCGAGCGCGCTGGGGCCTAGCCTGGGCCGCAGGCTGTCGGGAAGGAGGATTGTACCTACGCCTGCCAGAAGAGTAGGGAACAGTCTTCCTTCCCCCGAAAAATCGTCTACCTGTAGAGGTAGAAGCTGAAGGCTGCCGGCGGGCGAATTTGTCGAATGCGGTGTCCCGCTGGTGGAGAGACTCTACCACCTGTTCGACTTTTTCGCCAAAAATGTTGTCCGCACGGCAAGGCGAGTCCGCAATCCGCTGCTGGATTCTATTCTCCAGGTCGGCGGCGCGCAGCCATGAGAGCCTGCGCATCACCACACCTTGAGCAGCGGCCCTGGACGCAACATCAAAAGTGTCATAAACTCCTCTGGCCAGGAATTTTCTGCACGCCTTCAGCTGCCTGACCACCTCCTGAAAAGGCTTGGCTTGCTCAGGGGGAAGAGCATCAACCAAGCCCGCCAACTGCCGCACATTGTTCCGCATGTGCATGCTCGTGTAGAGCTGGTAGGACTGGATCTTGGACACGAGCATAGAGGAATGGTAGGCCTTCCTCCCAAAGGAGTCTAAGGTTCTAGCGTCCTTGCCCGGGGGCGCCGAAGCATGTTCCCTAGAACTCTTAGCCTTCTTTAGGGCCAAATCCACAACTCCAGAGTCGTGAGGCAACTGAGTGCGCATCAGCTCTGGGTCCCCATGGATCCGGTACTGGGACTCGATCTTCTTGGGAATGTGGGGATTACTTAATGGCTTGGTCCAGTTCGCAAGCAATGTCTTTTTCAGGACATGGTGCAAGGGAACAGTGGACGCTTCCTTAGGTGGAGAAGGATAGTCCAGGAGCTCAAACATTTCAGCCCTGGGCTCGTCCTCCACAACCACCGGGAAGGGGATGGCCGTAGACATCTCCCGGACAAAGGAAGCAAAAGACAGACTCTCGGGAGGAGAAAGCTGTCTTTCAGGAGAGGGAGTGGGATCAGAAGGAAGACCCTCAGACTCCTCGTCAGAGAAATATCGAGGATCTTCCTCTTCCTCCCACGAGGCCTCACCCTCGGTGTCAGATACAAGTTCACGAACCTGTGTCTGCAACCTCGCCCTGCTCGACTCAGTGGAGCCACGTCCACGATGGGGGCGTCGAGAGGTAGACTCCCTCGCCCGCATCGGCGAAGCTCCCTCCGCCGACGTAGTCGGGGAGCCTTCCTGGGAGGTGGCCGCGGTCGGTACCGCACGCGGTACCGACGTCGGGGACCTCAACCTGGGCGATGGGCCAGCCGGCGCCACGCTCGACGGTACCGGAGGCGCAAGCACCGCCGGTACCGGAGGGGTAGGGCGCAACAGCTCTCCCAGAATCTCTGGGAGAACGGCCCGGAGGCTCTCGTTTAGAGCGGCTGTAGAGAAAGGCTGTGAGGTCGATGCAGGCGTCGACGTCAGTACCTGTTCCGGGCGTGGAGGCTGTACCGGGCTGTCCAGAGCGGAGCGCATCGACACCTCCTGAACAGAGGGTGAGCGGTCCTCTCGGTGCCGATGCCTGCTGGGTGCCGAATCCCTCGGCGACCCAGAGCTCTCGGTGCCGACATGGGGAGGAGACCGGTGTCGATGCTTCTTCGATTTCTTCCGAAGCATGTCACCGGAGCTCCCCGGCACCGACGAGGAGGACGTCGAATCCATCCGTCGCTTCCTCGGGGCCGAGACTGAAGAAGGTCGATCTCGGGGGGGCTGTACCGCAGGAGCCCTCAGGGTAGGAGGAGACCCACCCAAGGGCTCACCGCCACCAGCAGGGGAATGGACAGCCCTCACCTGCACTCCACCCGATGCACCACCGTCCGACGACATCAGCAGACGAGGTCCTGGTACCACCGACGTCGATGCAGCTATCCGATGTCTCGGCGCCGATGCAGAGGCCCGATGCCTCGATGCACTCGATGCAGGGGCGGCCGAGGAAGATGGTCTGGACGCTGACGACGTCGATGCACTCGAAGATCCCGGTGCCGATGCCGACGAAGAGCCCGAGAACAACACGTTCCACTGGGCTAGTCTCGCTACCTGAGTCCGCCTTTGAAGAAGGGAACACAGACTACAGTTCTGAGGGCGGTGCTCGGCCCCCAGACACTGAAGACACGACGAGTGTCGATCAGTGAGCGAGATAACCCGGGCGCACTGGGTGCACTTCTTGAAGCCGCTGGAAGGCTTCGATGTCATGGGCGGAAAAATCACGCCGGCGAAATCAAAAGCCGAAATGGCGAAATGGAAGCACCAAAAATTTAGAGGGAGAAAAAATCTCGACCGAGGCCGAAAAGAGGCCTACCCCGACGACGAAAGAAAACTTACCGGGGCAAAAAGCTGGAAGTACGGGGAGGATTGACACGAAACCCTCGAAGGGTTTCCGGAGCACTTCCCGACTAACAAAGCTTTCCCGAAGGAAAAAAACACGCTCAAACAGAATTTGGACGCGCGAGGTCGACTTTCCGGGGCTCGACACGGCGAAAACACGACCGTACCGAGTGCGGACAAAAGAAGACTGGCCGGCTCGAGCCGGTTTCGGGCGGGAAGACGGCCGCGCATGCGCGGTGCGCGCGGGCGCGCGAGGGCTAGCAAAGGACTTTGCTAGTGAAGATTCCGATTGGAGGGGCTGCCGTGGACGTCACCCATCAGTGAGAACAAGCAGCCTGCTTGTCCTCGGAGAACATTAGGAATGCTAGGGAGGTAAAATTTGATGAAAAGGACTGCTTTATGGAGCAGCTGATACAGGAGCCAACAAGAGGAGGAAAAATTCTAGACCTAGTCCTTAGTGAAGCACATGATCTGCTGCAGGAGGTAATGGTGATGGGAACCCTTGATAACAGTGATCATAATATGATCAAACTTGATATCGGCTTTGGAGTAAGTACACTGAGGACATCCAATACATTAGCATTTAACTTTCAAAAAGAAGTGCAAAGTGATGCATGTGGGAAATAGGGAACCCGAATTATAGCTATGTCATGCAAGGTTCCACGTTAGGAGTCACGGACCAAGAAAGGGATCTAGGTGTCGTCGTTGATGATACGTTGAAACCTTCTGCTCAGTGTGCTGCTGTGGCTAAGAAAGCAAATAGAATGTTAGGTATTATTAGGAAAGGAATGGAAAACAAAAATGAGGATGTTATAATGCCTTTGTATCGCTACATGGTGCGACCGCACCTCAAATATTGTGTTCAATTCTGGTCATTATAGACAGTGAGCCTGACGTCGGTGCAGGGCAAAATGGTAAAGACTATTATAAAGAACAAAATTACAGAGCATATTCAAAAGCATGGATTAATGAGACAAAGCAAACATGGATTTAGTGAAGGGAAATCTTGCATCACCAATCTATTACATTTCTTTAAAGGGGTAAACAAACCTGTGGATAAAAAGTGAGCCGGTCGATATATTAGGTATCTGGATTTTCAAAAGGCATTTGACAAAGTACCGAGAGTCATGGGATAAGAGGTAGTGTTCTATTGTGCATTAAAAACTGGTTAAAAGATAGAAAACAGACAGTAGGGTTAAATGGTCTGTATTCTCAATGGAGAAGGGTAGATGGCAGGGATCCCCAGGGGTCTGTCCTGGAACTGCTGCTTTTTAACATGTTTATAAATGATCTAGAGAAGTGAGTAACTAGTGAGGTAATTAAATTTGCGCCACGACACAAAGTTATTCAAAGTTGTTAAATCGCAAGAGGATTGTGAAAAATTACAAGAGGACCTTACAAGAATGAGCATCCAAATGGCAGATGACGTTTAATGTAAGCAAGTGTAAACTGATGCACGTGGGAAAGAGGAACCAAACTATAGCTACTGTTGAGAATTGGGGGGTCCCGAGCCCCCCCCAAGAAGGCTAGAGTGACCTTAATCTGACTCCATCTCTAAATAACACTAGTACTGGGGTAATCAAGGAGTTATTGCCTCTAAGGGAGACGTTAGGTCTAAGGAAAAGATACCAGCCTTATAACAAACTGGATTTAGATTACAAGTTATACAATGCATTTATACTTACAGCCTTTGATCATTAAGTGAAGCCCACAAATCATCATTTGGAATGAGGAGTTTATTTGCTAAGGTATAAGTCAAATCAGTGATTGACAACAGGCATGTACAATCAATTAATTATAGGAATATAATAAGCTACAAACAGGTGTTAATTATTTGCTAATGTTTTATAATTTCTTTTACCAATTGGAGGTTTTACAAGGGAAAGCAACTAGGAAATTTGTCAATTTTGTTGGACACATTGGTTTCCCTTGGAGAGAGAGTGCCAACCCTTGTCTCTCTAACTCAAACCAGGAAATACCCTGATTTTTATAAGTGCCTTCAGGATATGGATAATATGACAGTAGATATACCTGATTGGATCTATGCTAATGTCATGGTTGTCACTGATTGGCTCATGCTAATGAGTAGCTTCTATCTTGCTAACATGGTTTTGTCTTTAGCTCGCTTCTTAAGCAAGACCCTGCTCACAGGAAAGTCTCCCTCCTCTCTTGGACAGCTCCCTTTTTGTAAACACTTCCCTAGATACGGACATCCAAACATCCAAACATGGACATCTCTGTCTTATATCATCTTGTGATCTGACTTAGGATTTTAGCCATCAATTCCTTGATCTTGGCTTTTGCACTGCTTTTGAATGTCACACTAAATTCTAATGAGGCCTAGTCAGTGCCTTTTAGCAGTTTAAGCTGTTTAAGGTATGTAAATTGACCCACCACTATTCCAGTGGATGGATCCCAAGCGGGGACACATATTAACTTACAGGAAAAGCATGTCCTTGCTCAGCCAGTCATAGATTTTTAAACCAAGCTGGTATTTTTACAGCCTTAGTCCTAAAATCTGGCCTTCCACCCTTCCGGTGGGCATCCAGTGAGGGCCTCTTGCTGTAGTATAATTATACATTCCCCACTTGTCACCCCCTCTGGAGAGGGGTGACACAAAGCTCGTCAAGCTCGTCATCATCCATTCCAGAAGGTGGCAAGCTATCAAACGAGAGGGGGAGTTTGGGTCTTACAAATTGCTAGAAGGTATGGTGCAAGATAGGAAACTTCATTCTCAGGTTATATATTATTTGGGCATATGGAATTCCCTTTATATTATCCAATCCCTTGGGCCTTAATCTTGATGTTACCCCTCTTGAGGCTTACTCAAACCTGTAGTGAGAGAGGTTTTATGAATGGGACAAATCCATTAGTTCATCTACAAAATCTCATGAAGTATAGGTATGTGGGTAATAGCAATTTAAGGTGGATCGTACTAATAAACACTTTCAGGTCTTTCTTTTTTTTTTTTTTTTGAATTTGTATGAAGTCTTTATTGTTCATTGAAACAACACAAAGAATGCAAAATACTATCCAGCAGATTACATTTACCTTTGACTAATACAGTATTCCACTAGTGCTTTGTACAGTATAACTCATCATAGTTTCAACTTTCCGATATCAACATTTTTAAACTTCAACATTTTTGTTTTTTTCCAACTGTTTAATAGAACAGAGGTTACCCTCCCTCCCGCCCCCCTACCCCTCTCCGCCAAGAGAGCACCGCTGAGCACTACCTCTTTTTTTTTTTTTTTTTTTTTTTAATATATTTAACTAGGCACTCTTCTCTCAGACATATTAGTTCGTCAGAGCGTCTACAGGAATGTATTTCCAAACAGAGTGCCATTTCCCCATTTGTTGCCTATGCTCAGCCACCAATCTTTCCATTTCACGTACATACCTCAACTTATTAAGCCACTTAGCCAGCGGGGGAACTCCCTCCCTCCTCCATTGTGAAGCTACAACCACCCTTGCTGTACCAACCACATACTTTGCCAAAGTTTGTTGACAGGATAGTAAGCCTGCAATCCTAGCTGAAAATAGGAACACCTCAGGGGCCCAGGGCACTGTACACCCTATCCAAGCCTGCAGCCTGTAATGTACCGCCTTCCAAAAGGCACGAATTTTAACACAATTCCACCAAATGTGTCCCATAGTACCCTCTTGGCCACACCTTCTCCAACACATGCCCGAGGCATTTGGGAAAATCCGCCTCAATCGGGCAGGCGTGAGATACCACCGATATAATACTTTCATAGCATTCTCCTGCAGGGGTACATGGGTTGACACCTTCACAGCTGCTTTTTCTATGCTCTCCCACCCAGGGTCTCCCAAACTCGTCCCCAGCTCTCGCTCCCAGCTTTTCCTATGTGCCCCGTAACTGGGCGCCTGCTTGCTTATATTATGGTACAGGGAACCTATCAATCCCCTAGATGAAGCATGTCGCTCACATATCCCCTCCAATTCTAATTTCTCACGCTGCATCACCTCCCTCACCGCCTTGCTTTTAAGGAGAGATACTAATTGACGGTATGCAAAGTCACCTCCCTCCACCCCAGGATATCTGCCCCGCAATGTGTCGAAAGATACCAGCTTATCAGCTTCAAATAATTGGCCCCAGGTTCTCACCCCTATCTCATACCATTTAGTAAAGATCCCCGTAACCGTCCCCGGTAAAAATAAAGGATTAAAGGCTATCGGCGTGTAGCGAGTCAATATACATTGTCTCTTAGGGAACAAACTATCCCAATAATGGAGCGTTACCGCTATGGAGGGACAAGCTCTTTCATTTATACTTCTAAAGGATTTTGGCAGCCACATTAGTGCACTCAAAGGTTTGTCACCCACAGAGTGTTGTTCTATTTGCACCCATTGGCGGTCCGGGTATTCTTGATACCATTCCAGTGCTGCTTTCCCCTGCGCTGCCCTGTAATACCATGCAAGATTAGGTACCCCAAGTCCACCCCTTTTCCTTTCCTTATATAGGAGCGACCTCGCTAGCCTAGGACGCTTTCCTGCCCAGACGAATCGCACCAGCCTATCTTGTAAATTAGCTAAGAATCGCCTGGGCATTATCACAGGCAGCACCTGAAAAAGGTATAACAGTCTTGGCAAGACATTCATTTTAAGAATAGCTATCCTGCCAAACCATGATGTTCCCAAATCTCCCCACCTCTCTAGATCTTCCATGATAATTTTACCCAACCCCTTATAATTTGCATTAAAGAGCTCCGCAGGATCCCTAGTCAGATTCACCCCCAGGTATTTTAAATGTTTGTGGGCCCACCGAAATGGGGATGAAATCTTTAAAGACTCCACCACATCCTCCGGAATTGTCACATTCAGGGCCTCAGATTTTGCCATGTTGACCCTAAATCCGGACACCGCTGAATACTGCTGTATCATGTGTTCTAAGTGCGGGAATGTGGTCAAGGGTCTAGTGACGAACAATAATACATCATCTGCAAATAAGGCCAATTTATGTGTTCTATCCGCTATCTTAGCTCCCGAGATATCAGGATCAGACCGCACACGGGCTGCAAAAGGCTCCATTACCATTGCAAATAATAAGGGAGACAAAGGGCATCCCTGCCTAGTACCTCTGTGTAAATTGAATAAGTCTGAATTTCCTCCATTGACCCGAACACAGGCCTTAGGGAACTCGTAAAAGGCCCGAATCCAGCTACGAAATTGTATTCCAAACCCCATATTTTCCATCACCTTATACATGAAGGGCCAGTGAACCCGATCAAAGGCTTTTTCCGCGTCGAGGCTTAAAAGACATAACGGCTTCTGATTGTTTTTTGCCAAGTTCATTATATCCACCGCCCTTCTAATATTGTCCATCGCCTTTCGGTACTGAACAAAACCCACTTGGTCTGGATGAATAAGTACTGGCAAAATAGGGGCCAGACGGTTCGCCAGTACCTTAGCCAATATTTTGACATCTGCATTAAGCACAGAAATAGGTCTGTAGGATCCGCATTCAGAGTGATCTTTGCCTGGTTTAGGCAAGACCGCTATCCATGCCTCCATCATTGATTGAGGTAATGACCCCCCTCTCCCCACCTGATTAAACAAATCTGCTAGGAGCGGAGCTATTTCAGGGGCAAACTTCCTATAGAACTCATTGGGCAACCCATCAAGCCCGGGCGATTTATGTGAGGGGAGACTACTAATTGCTTCCTGGATTTCCCCGGGAGTAATTGGCTCATCTAACATTGTCTGCTGCTGGTGACTCAGAGAGGTAAGTTCACTATCCTGTAAGTAATGATCTATCAATTCCATCGAAGGGTTGAGCTCCTGGGCATATAGATCTTTATAAAATTCCCCAAATCTGTGTCGTATTTGTTCGGATGTACTTAAGGTATCTCCTCCACCATCTCGTATCTTTATGATATTCCGCTCAACTTTTTGCCTGCGCAACTTAATGGCGAGAAGGCGCCCTATTTTGTTAGCATATGCATATGAGCTCACCCTATTCTTTGCCTGTAGCATGCTTAGGTGTTCTGAATATATGGAGTCAAGGCGCATTCTCTGGGAATTAAGTTCTCTCAGAACCCTAGCTGCGCCAGTAGCCTTATGCTGCTCCTCTAGCAAACGAATGCTTTCCAGGCATTCCGCGATCTGCGCCCTACGAGCTTTCGATTGTCTACTGGCCAATTGTAGGAAATATCCCCGGGTCACCGCCTTCATAGCATCCCATATTATACTAAGCTGGGGTCCTGAGCCTAGATTAAATTCAAGATACTCTTTCAACACTTGCTTGTAGCCATCCACCACTGTTCCCTCCCGCAGAAGACCAGTATTCAGTGTCCATCTTTTATTTTTTTTTTTCGGCCCTAATATTTGGTAGAGTCACCCATATGGGGGCATGATCCGACAGAGTCACATTACCTATCCCTGCTTCAGGACCATGCTCCACCAGGGTTGCATCCACAAATATATAGTCTATGCGTGAGTAAGAGTTATGTACTGCAGAATAAAATGTGTAGTCTCGTACCCTCTGATGTTTTACCCTCCATAGGTCCACTGTGCCCAGCGAAAGCGCCAAAGACTTCAAGGCCAAAGATTCCCTATGACCCTCGCCTCTGGGGAGCCCTGAACGATCTATGCTCGGGTTCATCACTGTATTAAAGTCCCCCCCTATTACTAGTGAGCCCTGCGCAAAAGTAGCCAAGGAATTTCTAACCTTCTCCAGGAACCCAGCCTGTCCCGTGTTAGGCGCATATATAGAGGCCAGGGTTAAATCCACATTATCAATCTTGGTATGCATAAAAATATAGCGTCCACCCACATCCCGTTTTACCTTAAGAACCTGCGCCCCAACCGCAGCATGAATCAAGATCGCAACTCCTCCTTTCTTTGACCCAGTTGCTGATGCACAATACACTACTGGGTACTCTGGATGGGAAAGAAGCCTTTCATGTCTACCCACCAAATGCGTCTCCTGCAGGAGAACCACATGTGGTCTATGCTGCTTTATTTCCTTATAAAACTTTTGCCTCTTCTGAGGCATGTTTAGGCCCTTTACATTGTAGGAGAGAATTTTTAAGTCTGTATCAATCACCGTAGTTTGTAATAAAGCTGTTCTATCGCACCCCTGCATGATATCTCTATACAGTGCCATAATGCAAAATATACTCCCTGCATACCCAGCAGTGCCCCTCTCTCTCCCTTATTTTCCCATATCTCACTATCCCCCCCTCCCTCCCGCCCCCCCCCTCCCTCCCTCCCACCCCCTCCATTCACACCAATTGGAAGACCAATGTCCTCCAAGTGGGTCTTTGGGAAGTTATTCACCCACCACATAGTTCCCAAACCCACATCTATCCCTCCCCATCAATATCAGCTCATTCACGATCCCACTTAATCCTCACCCTTACATCTTTCATTACTATGCCCTCCCTTCAATTTACCATTTCAACATTCTTCAAAATCATACATTTTAAGGTTGTTGTCAACCCTACCATCAATGTTCAGAGTCAACTGGCATTTGCGGCAATGCCTACCCATCAAGGTAATCTCCTGGAAGCATGTCCCCAGTGTCCCGATCCAACTTGCTTCAACGCTTCTGGTTATTATGCCTTGCGGGTCCCGGGGTTCTCTGCCATCGCTGAAGCCTCGTCTTGGTAGCTGGCGCCATCACTCCAGGTGCAGTCTTTGTGGACACCATCTCAGCTGCGTGCAAGGCGTCCCATGCCTCTTGAAGAGTTTGCACCCGATATTTGGTGCCTTTCAGAGAGAAATTTAATGAGAAGGGGAAGCCCCATCTATATTGTATCTGTTGTTTGCTCAAAACTTCCAGCGCCGGTCTCATCAGCCTCCTCATCTGGAGCGTGAATAACGAGAGGTCCTGATAGACCTGAACCGGGGCTCCACCATACTCCAGGCTCTTTGTCTTCCTAGCTGAGGCTAAAATTCTCTCCTTAATCTCATATTTGTGAAATCTCACAATGATGTCCCTTGTCTGCTGCTCTTTTCGTGCTCCAAGAGCTCTGTGCGCTCTGTCCAGCTCGCATCTCATTTCATCTGCCTCAGGGCCCAACAAAGTAGAGCACAATGTATGCACTATTTCTGCCACGTTCTCTGTGTCTCCACCCTCTGGGACTCCTCGGAAACGGAGATTATTTCTTCGTCCCCTGTTTTCGATATCATCTAGTTTATATTGCAGGAGCTCATGTTTTTGTTCCATAGTCTGTAACATATTAGTGTGCTTATCAAGCAGTTCAGCGTGCTCATCTAGTTTTAACTCTGCCTCCTCCACTCTACCGCCCAATTCTCTGAGGTCCGAGCTGAGCGTATCCATGCGCTCTAAAATTTCTACTTTTGACTGCTTAATCTCCGACTGTATCGTAGCAGTTAACTTACGGAGCTCAACGGACAGTCCTTTCTTGGAAGGGGGGGCTCGCGTCTCAGCCATAGATAACGCTGAATCTGAATCCGAAGGAGACCCGCGCTCCGGGGACTCGCGGTGTCTGGAGGCCTTACTCGCCACGCTTTTCTCCGCTTTTTCCATCTCCTTTTTCCGGGTCGAGGCCGCTTTACTCATAGCGTCTGTATGCCAGGAAGTATTTTCTTACAGTTTTGCAATTTTTATCGCCGTTTGGATCGTGTTGTTTCCAATTTTACAGCTTTGGGGAAGGGAGCTGTGAATTCAGGCTACCATGCCGTCGGCTGACGTCACTTCCTCCACTTTCAGGTCTTTCTATGGCTTCTATTGTATCTGTTGCATAGTGCATGGGGAGATAATCTAATGTATGTATCTCAGTGGTCTTTGGAAGGAATAGTGGTTTTGATTAAGCATTGTTATGGGCTCAACAAATATATGGTTAGTACTCAGATTGCAGGCTGTTTTAGGTTGTCGGTATTCAGAATCCTTAAACAGATCGGAATTCCTGGACCTTACTAGTACTCATCATTAGCATCCAATCATGAGCACTAAAAAGTGGATAGCAAGTATGAGGTTGCCTCATACAGCAAAAAGGGTCAATCCTAGGAAAATTTATATTAACAAAGGTCATGCATGTATCTTGACATATGCATAATGACCTGGAAGTATGGGAAGCATTTTATATATCCGTTACCCCACTTGGAGCTTAGCCAAACCTACAGAAAGACATGCAGCTTAAGTAAGCCTACACCAAAGTTAAACAAATGCATAACAGGTTGATACAAGCAGGGTTTACACCTGCATTACATAAACAGAAATAACGGGGAAACTCTTAGAAAAACAATTAGAACAATAAAGGAAATAATAGGAAAATAAAAATAAAACCTTTTCAATATATATAGACAGGATTGCTGCTAAACTGGAAAATAAAACAAAATATGAATCTATAATGTCCATAAACAGCAACAGTTAATCTCAAATGAAGTATCAGTTCTGAACTCTCTTTCATCGATCATGGTTGAGGCGGTGGAAGCGCTGAAGAATCTGGAAGATCTAACAGGGCTGGATTTTCAGGCTGGCTTGCTGAAGGAAGTGACTGGTCTTGAGATGGTTAGGCTGGTTCTGCGTATATCTTTCACATGGACCCAAAACTTATGGTCCAATAGTTTGCAAGGTGTAAAGATTATTGCCACAACCTTGGGGGATCTAACATCATTTGGATAGATCTTGAAGACGTACTTGTGGTGTATAAAATGGGATCTTTCCATGTCTTTATTCTAGGCATATACCATCAAGTCCATCAAGAGTCAGAGGCTGGCAAAGGAATAAGCAAAATGACTGTATGCCTGAATGATACATTGCCATATCTTGGTGGGCATAATCAGTGTGAATTGAATAAATGTCAAGAGAAATGAAAGACAATGTAAACATGGAGAAAACAGTGCTAATTAAGTGCAAAAACAAAAGGGAAACCATAAGGGTTAAATAATGAAAAGCCAATTTTCATAAATAGCAATAGTATATATAAAATTATATCTCCTGTTTGGTAGGGGTCAATTGCAACCCTCTTAATACTAGAAATTGGGATGTGCATAATATATCCCCACTTCTGGCTTGCATAACGTGCGAGACAGATTGGTAATTATTACGAAGACATGATCAAATAACAATGGTTAAGTATATGGAACAAAAGAAAAGAGTAAAAATTAAAATTTAGAGATGATGGTAAATGTTCAAGTTATTGATGTATGGAGGGCAATGTGTTGCAGAATCTTCACCTGCGATGACTAACATTCACCAAGAGTTGAGCCCTCAGTTGCAGGAGGCCAGCAGGACTTATGAGTTAGATGATCCAGAAAGAAGGGTAGCTTAGGAAATAGTCATAATCAAAGCAGAAGACTAATGTGCAGAAATTTAAAACTCATAACTAGTCCAGGTTGGAAGTATCTTCTGGAATCACGGTCGCTGTCTGTTGTAACAGAGAGCTCATATGTAAAGTGTCATGTAGGTTTTGGAAAAGATGAGCCTGCAAAAATATTTAATACAGTAGAATATTTAAGTGCATAACCAAGAAGGTCTAAATTAATGACTTCATTTGGACAAAAGAAAATTCTCATTGGAGAAGTTGGTGCTCCTTTTTCTTGCCAGAGGTCAGTTGCAGTAGAAGTACTAAACTGGAATAGAGGTGGTAGATCAGGAATTGGTTTTGCAGTCTTTAGTCAACCTACAGTACTGATTAAATAGAGATGACATACAAGTAATGCCTAGTATTTAAATCTTAGCACAGGATCATTAGAAAGAAAAAATCAAAGAATGTATTGTTAGTTCCTTGGTGCACCAGTATGTGGAGCATAGTTTCAATATATAAAATCATAAGTTACAAGTAGAAAACAATTTTTCTCTGTAGATGAGATGTTGCTGGCACAGGAAGTCAGCATAGTCTGAGGAAACATTGTGGTCAGAGTCTGCTCCAGGAAAATACAGCCCTTAATATGATATTTAGAGAGATAGAGAAAAGCCAATATCAGAAAAGAAAGATGTAAAAACTATATATTTCTATGAGGCCTCCTCACGTGACCTTTACAAGGTTTAAATAGGTCAAATGAGAAGGACAATAACCTATAGTCCTCTGTAATAGTTCACAGCCAATTTGGAAAATGAAAATTATATTAAATTTTAAACTGATCCTTTCTATGCTTTCACAATTTGGGCCCTAAATTATGACAGCATATCAAGATTCACATTCAGAGGGATAGCTAAAAATAAGCTTATATATTCCCAGGAATCAATTTACAATTTAGAGTATATTTTAAATACAGAGGAGGAGCCAATTTATAAGCAGGAGACACGTAGAAGCATGTCTTAGTAAAATTCAAAAAATTAAAGATATAATGCAATAAATGCACACAATTGACCAGTAGGCTATGTTCATATGATAAATGGAACAGCTTGTAAGCCTATATTGTAAATTGAATTCTAAACAAAGAGTAGCAAGGATAATACAGAATCATAGAAAAACCCATCTAGTTATTAAAAATCTGAAACACGTAATGAATTCCTGTATCATATACTGAGTTCAAAGCTTTTGTAAAAATGAACTTAAGAGAAAATAAGAACTACAAGGGTTAATCTCTGTCATTCGGTCCTAAGGAAATCACGAAATAACGGTGTTTCCTGTGCTTATTTTGAGTTTACTGCTCACTGCAAGCATTGGATATTATGGTGACTGAAAATAGGGCTATACATCAGACCAAAACTGTAAGTTGAAGTTTTTATATTAATACTTCATGCTGGTGTAATTAGTCTTCATAGAATTAATACTTCAGGAGAGGAAAAGAGGAGAAGGTTATTACTTTATCTGCTACCAGAGGTACGGTTCTCAATGAAGAGGAAATTGGCAATTGTAGCTAGTCTTATCTGAACATAGCTCTGAAATAATAGCAACCTGAATTTCTTTAGTTCAGATTTACTAGTTAATTATGTTATGCAAGGGTTAATCTCCGAACCCTATTGCATACATAATAAGGCAGGCACCGTAGTATTATGGAATCCGGAAACGAAATTTAACTGTGCCATTTGGGGTTTGAGAACCAAAAATGCTGAAACTCTATACAATAATATATCTTAAAACTATAAATCTTTAAGAGGCAGGGAAGGAAGTTTGAGAGTAGTAGATAAGACGTGAAAAGAAAAATTAAAACACTTAATACATTATTACGGAACACATCCCCAATAGAGAACCAGGAAGTGAACATCAGCACTAGTTATTTTAACCAACATCACAAAGAAACAGTGTTTTAGATGGCATATAATATAGAACCTTTCATAGGAAATATCTGAAACAATTATGTAATTTTCAAAGAACACATACACGGACGCACACCTATAAAATTAAAACTAAAAAGTGCTTGCATTTCTAGTGAAAGCAATTTACCAGAAGTCAAAAACAATCAGGTATTTAACATCACGTCACAAATCAAACAAACATTGCTTAAATGAAATAATATACAATCCTGGAAAAAAACACTCCTTTGAGATTTACTACCACTGCAGTTGATAGGTAATCTCGCAGAGTAACCTTAAAGCACAAATTTAAAACTAAAGAAATGTTTCCTTAATAATTAACTGGTTTAATATATGCCATCTATCACAGGACACACAGGAACATATAGACGTGAAATTAAAACTGTAACCTAATCCTGATATGTAGAAAACTTAAAGCTCAGAAGAGGAAGCAAGATATTTTTTAATGTAGTTCAAAAGCAATCATTGGAATTGTGCACAGTTAAGGAATTGTATAGGGTTTCAAAAGGAAAAAAAAATATAAAAATAAATATTCCAGTAGCCAATCACAAGTCACAGCACACAAACAGAAAAGGAAAACCACAGTCATACACAGACACAGTTATTGTCCCACATACAGAGGCGTCCCTGTGTATTGAGGACAAAATCTTAATCCTAAATTTGGTAAAATAAAACATTCAAATTAGAGCTAATCCAACATGCCATGAAAGTATACAACGGCAAGCTTAATAGTAACACATACAATAAATGAAAATATACTCACGATTCATACAATGTAATCTCCAGCGCAGAAAATCAATTGAGAAAGAGAACAGTTGGCGGGATCACTATGCCCTTCTGAACTCTCGGTGGCATAGGGAGGTCAACCGCAAAATAGAAAGGTTTGTTCCAGAAAGTCCTTACCAGAGATCTGAATAGATGTCAGATCACCAGTATCTGGTGTTGGTTGCGGAAGATATGACATAATGGGTAGTGAACAACATCACCCAATATGTATAACCACGGGACCTAGTGAGCAAGTGGTCTACAAATGAGCTTCAGACCTGTAACATGCTATAGAAAAAATGAACTAGATTAATAATAATATATATATTGACCAGACCTAGAACCTGGTACAAAGTTAGTGGTTCAAAAGGCAGCTTCAGAGATAGCAAGGAGACCTAGAAATGATAATGTGCTAACAGTTTACAAAAACATGTGATGATTATCCGGATAGTAGAACATGCAGAGACATAACACATTCATACTCACGCATCTATTAATGTATTCCAACAAAGGGACCCAAAATAAAAATTACTAATTGGCGGAAAGCTCAACGCTTTGACCGCAAGTGACATTAGGAGAAAGCAAGACAAAAACTGTAAACAGAAATATGCCTAGAGAGACAGTACAAAAGTAAATAAATACGTAGTGTCAGCTATTATATATTTATACTACTCTACCCCTAATTAATGAAAACTACTCCCCAGAGTGTGCTTCTAAAGACAGGAGTGTTCTCTGCTGCTACTGCCTGCCAAGAGTTATTCCTGCTACTATTGGCCATGGGTTCCAACCCATGGTAGAATCCCCAAAAAGGGATATCGCAAACACTCCCAAAAGAACTCAAGAAACCAGCGAACAAGGTATCATGAATCAAGGAGCAGCGGTCCACAGAGTTTCCGCTGATTAGGAGTTTTACTCTTCTACAACTAACCTCCACAATGAACCTTATAAACCAAGCAAAAATTTATGGTCAGGAGTCATCTCTTCTACCACTAACCTGGTTAGGAGTCTGCTCTTCTACTACTAACCTTCCTAAAACATTGAAAAAGTTAGGAGTTTGCTCGTCTACCACTAACAGTTCAAAAATATTGAGAAGCCCTCGTTAACTTGTCCAAACTCGCAACGAAATGCGTCAGACGTCTCTATATTGCACCCACGCTCATCTGTACTAGGTAACGCATATGTGGGCAATAATGCCGAATCCGCAGGCCACTCCGAAAATGGAATGGAAGTCTGCTTCTACTAATTGAGATACCGTCATCCATTTAAGGGTAACCTTTGATGGATGTAAGCCCCAGGCATCGGTATCGAACCCAATGATTATAGCGTGACACTAGTATATAAGAAAACAATAAAAGTATAGTATGTCCCGGGGAAAAGCCCCTGAAAATTACTATAGAAGTGGTAGAAAAATAGAGAAAAAACGAAATATTCCAAAGCAAAACAAAACAAATGTAAGCTCTTCGGGGAAGGCACAGTCATAAAAAGAGCCTTTAGTTGGAACACCTTAGTCAGGACAAAAAATGTGAAAAATTCCACGTTCATCATTCACTAGACAATATATTTTCCACTCAACAAACCAGGAGAAGGAAACTCAAAAGCATTAGAACGGAACAGCTGACAGTGAAGAAGCCTATAATGCAAAAGCAAACAGTACAAATTCATTCGTTCAGTTATGTCAGGAGTGAAGAAGACAATTTAATTAGAAATAAACAAGTAAAAAGTTGTGTAGTTTCAGCCACAAATCAAAATACAAAAATGAGCACTGCAATTCAAGCACGAAAGTCTGAAAGAAAAGTATCATGCCTAAAAAGGGAAGTGGGTGGGATTAAAAATATTGACAGACAACCGTAGCGAACCAATAAGTAAGCAGTTGTATAAGGCTGAGCTAAACTTAACGCTGGCAGATAGCTCAGAGAAATGGATTTAACATATCAATCAATAAGCAGTCCATGAAATATACACAAAATAAATTTTGAAAGCCCTGTAACAGCATGGTGAGCAAGTCTTATTTAAGCTAATATAAAGGATAGCAAGGGGGAAAAAAAGTGCAACACCACTAGAGACTGAGACAGAGCAACCATCAAGAAAGGGAGGGGCAGTGCTGGAGGAGAGTAAGTAAGAGAAGGACGGCTAGGCACCTGCTGAAAAAACTGCTAAAACAATCACCAGCTAAGGGATAAATGCAGAAACCATAAAATACGTGCAGCAATAGCAGGGGCTCTACCCACTTGAAAAATAGAATGTAAGGGAGAAATTGAAATCAGGCTGACAGACTGGCAATAGATTCAGTGAAACAGGAAATAAGCACCGGAAACTGTTGCCAAGCAATAATGAGCATCTTAGAAACAGTCTGTACAGGAGTACAACAGGAAAAAAGTTTACGCCCAAGCGAGAAAAGGGGAAGTGAAAAAAATGTCGCAGTAAAAAAAGGAAAGGGACTACGCAGGAGAAATAGAGATAAGATTTAGTATCGTGAACTCCTGTATTAATCAAACCTTTGAAACTTCATAACCACATTGTGGAACACGATAAGATCTACCAAACTGTCTCTTGCAGCATAAAACAAACAAAAAAAAACCCTGTCTCTGACTTTTAACGAAACCGGGCAACAGATTAGATTGCCAAATAAAGCATCTTAATTCTGAAAGTCTCAGAAACAGTTTTAGAAAGCAAAAATAAAACAGCAGTTTATAAATTCAGCCAAAAATTATGCTATGAAAGCTGTATGACAGGAAGGAAGGGGGGGCGGAGAAAGAGTGCCCATAAAGTCTGGCAGTAACAGAAAGATAAGGAAGCAAGACTTACTACGCAGTTTTAAATGTGAAGCCAACGCACAACTAGAAAGAAGATTTAAACAATAAATCGTGCACAACAACACATCAGGACAGTTTCTAACAGGGATGGGGAGAAATCAACAGTGGCCAGAAACAGAATAGGCGAGAGTGAGCATCTGAGGGAGCAGGAACAGAGGTGGGGGCAAGCCTGTCAGTGTTGAAGCATAAGACAGATACCACACAAACCAGAATGATTGGAAGGGAGAGATAGAAGATTATAGAGAACTACCTTGAGTATCACAGACCAGAGTAGGACCACAATCAAAACGGCCAGGGATGGAGAAGAACATAACGAGAATGAACATAAGAGGAAGAGGGACAGGAGAACAGGGAGAAAAGAACTGAGTATACGAAAGGACGGACAGAATTCACTGACTGCGATAGGAAAGTATAACGGAAGGGAAATTGACAGTGGCTTAACCACAGGAAGGAGTGAAAGCTTAGAGAGAGAAAGCAGAATGCTGTAATAAGGGGTATGAAACACCGGGGAGGAAATTCTGGATCTTTATGAGGGACAGCAATCAATTGGAAGATAAAACAACAGAATTTTAGTCAAGAACTATAAGTAACCCCACTTTGACAAAAATTCTGGTGGCGTGTTCAAATCGAACGGAGGGTCACCAATGTTGAGAATTGGGGGGTCCCGAGCCCCCCCCAAGAAGGCTAGAGTGACCTTAATCTGACTCCATCTCTAAATAACACTAGTACTGGGGTAATCAAGGAGTTATTGCCTCTAAGGGAGACGTTAGGTCTAAGGAAAAGATACCAGCCTTATAACAAACTGGATTTAGATTACAAGTTATACAATGCATTTATACTTACAGCCTTTGATCATTAAGTGAAGCCCACAAATCATCATTTGGAATGAGGAGTTTATTTGCTAAGGTATAAGTCAAATCAGTGATTGACAACAGGCATGTACAATCAATTAATTATAGGAATATAATAAGCTACAAACAGGTGTTAATTATTTGCTAATGTTTTATAATTTCTTTTACCAATTGGAGGTTTTACAAGGGAAAGCAACTAGGAAATTTGTCAATTTTGTTGGACACATTGGTTTCCCTTGGAGAGAGAGTGCCAACCCTTGTCTCTCTAACTCAAACCAGGAAATACCCTGATTTTATAAGTGCCTTCAGGATATGGATAATATGACAGTAGATATACCTGATTGGATCTATGCTAATGTCATGGTTGTCACTGATTGGCTCATGCTAATGAGTAGCTTCTATCTTGCTAACATGGTTTTGTCTTTAGCTCGCTTCTTAAGCAAGACCCTGCTCACAGGAAAGTCTCCCTCCTCTCTTGGACAGCTCCCTTTTTGTAAACACTTCCCTAGATACGGACATCCAAACATCCAAACATGGACATCTCTGTCTTATATCATCTTGTGATCTGACTTAGGATTTTAGCCATCAATTCCTTGATCTTGGCTTTTGCACTGCTTTTGAATGTCACACTAAATTCTAATGAGGCCTAGTCAGTGCCTTTTAGCAGTTTAAGCTGTTTAAGGTATGTAAATTGACCCACCACTATTCCAGTGGATGGATCCCAAGCGGGGACACATATTAACTTACAGGAAAAGCATGTCCTTGCTCAGCCAGTCATAGATTTTTAAACCAAGCTGGTATTTTTACAGCCTTAGTCCTAAAATCTGGCCTTCCACCCTTCCGGTGGGCATCCAGTGAGGGCCTCTTGCTGTAGTATAATTATACACTACGTAATGCAAGGTTCCACACTAGGAGTCACCGACCAGGAAAGGGATCTAGGTGTCATTGTTGCAGATACACTGAAACCCTCTGCTCAGTGTGTAGCGGCGGTTAAGAAAGCAAATAGAATATTAAGTATTGCTCCATATTGCGACCGCCTCTCAAATATTTTGTACAATTCTGGTCACCGCATCTCAAAAAAGATAGTGGAATTAGAAAAGGCACAGAGAAGGACAACGAAAATAATAAAGGGGATGGGATAACTTCCCTATGAGGAAAGGCTAAAGCGGCTAGAGCTCTTCTGCTTGGAAGAAAGACAGCTGAGGGGAGATACGATAAAGGTCTATAAAATGAGTGGTGTGGAACGAGTTGACGTGAATCGCTTGTTTAAGCTTTCCAAAAATACGACTAGTAGGCACGTGATGAAGCTATAAAGTAGTAAATTTAAAACAAATCTGAGAAAATATTTCTTCACTCAATGTGTAATTAAACTCTGGAATTCGTTGCCAGAGAATGTAGTAAAAGCAGTTAGGTTAGTGGGGTTTAAAAAAGGTTTGGATGGTTTTCTAAAGGAAAAGTCTATAGACCAATATTAAAATGGACTTGGGGAAAATCCACTCTAGGATAAGCAGCATAAAATGTACTATTTTGGGATCTTGCCAGGTACTTGTAACCTGGATTATCCACTGTTGGAAACAGGATGCTGGGCTTGATGGACCTTTGGTCTGTCCCAAGATGGCAATACTTATTCCTATGTTAAATGCACAGGATGCAAGCCTCTTTCAACTTAAAACAAGATCTTCAATGAAAAGGAACAGGGTGCAGATGTAAGGGACTCAGGAGTAATGTAAGGAAATATTTCTTTATAGAAATGGTGGTGGTTATGTGGAACAGCCTCCCAGCGAAGGTGGGGGAGATAAGGACTGTATATGAATTCAAGATAGCATGGGAGAAGTGCAGCCCCCATTCTCATTCTATTTTTTCCCCACTACTCTCTGCTTCTCTAGCCAAGCTTAGGTCGGAAAGGGGAAATGGATTGGAGGAAGAGTTCCATGCTTGAAGAACAAGGAATTTTTCAATAGAAGAAGAGAATGCACTTGAAAACACACACCTCCTTGATGAAACCCCGATATCTTTGAAGAAAAGTTCAAAGGGAGCTGGAAGTGATGGATGTCATTGTCACACACTGCACAGCAGTGTTGTGGCCCTGCATGGGAAGATATCTGGTGGCCCTCCTTTGGCTCCTTTGAATCCCAAGTGGCCCCAACTTCCAAAGTAGTGAAGACCACTATCCTAAGTGATCATAATGACTTTATTCTCCATAATTCTCTTAGGGTCATGATCCCAGGGCTTTTCCAGCACAGCAATGTTGTAATGTTTAAAAAGTTTCAAATGGATGAGATATGCCACCTTATTGTGCCATCCTGTATAGAAATTTTCTTCCATCAGAACTTTGCAACCAGCTTCGAGATGGAGTATCTATATCCAGTTATTTTTTACAGAATCTACAGATGTCTGTTACACCAGGTTTTTTAAATGCTAACCGTGCACCCACTTGTCCATAATGTGATGTCCTGGGCTGCAACTATTAGTCATTCATCCATAGGGTTCAGTTCAATCATTCAGTGTCTGGTTTTGACCAGTGAAGTGAATGGTTCCTGGAGTAACAAAGTGTACAATTGCCCGTTGTACGTTTGCATTTGCCACTTGTGTTTCCTTGTTTACTGATCTAATTCTTTGAAGAGGTTTTTTTCTCCTTTTCAAAATTCTGTTGCTTCCTTCCCTGTGTATACTGGTGGATTCTCACTCACTCCTTCTACTCACCAGAACGCTTGTGCAGCTTTAATGATGGAGGCAGATTCTGGCCATTTACATTCATATTTATTTAGGGGGTCTTTTACAAAGGCCCACTAGCGTTTTTAGCACACTCCAAAATCACTAGCGTGCCTTAGTAAAAGGACCCCTTAATGTATTTATTGTGGTGGTGTATTGTCTTCACTTGTTATTCTGATCTTTAATCAATTTTTTCTCAAGCCTTTAGGATGGGCGAATAATTCGTCAAAAATGCATATCTTGTGCATATTTGCTGTAGACATCTTGACAACCTGACTGGGTGTGCACCCAAGGACTGGGTTGACAACCGCTGAACTAGACATACATAAAAAAAAACAAAATAAAACCCTCTCTCAAACGTGCTCTTTCTGTAATTTTATCACTGGAGAATAAACAGACATTAGATAATAGATGGCATCTCCCAGAAGTACAGCGCATCCAGAGCTTTATATTCAGTGCAATAAGTAGGAGTTTACGTTCCTTTATTGACTACTAGTGTAGAAGAGAACATGTTTCCACTTACAACAACCACAGAGCTGGTGTAAATGTGTGTGCTTAGAATGAGTACATTATAGCGCATGTAACTGTATGTCCAGCCCAGACTCCAAACAAGTGTATGTCCACCTTCAAACTGTGCATCATTACATTTCAGCACCATTTTATAGAGTGGCACATTGCTGGTATTCTGGTCATTGACACACCATGTTGGCACCCTCCATATAGAACTAACCCCATATTTGTTACCGTTTCTGGGAAAAGTCGACTGACTAAAGTAGCGGATCCAAAATGTTTAGAATGGCTGATTTTTTTCACTTCATGGGTCAATAAGCAGTCTGAAATAGTGTAACTACTTTTCTCACATAAAAGAATGTGGTTTGATTATTGCATTGGTTATTTCCGATCTGAGGAAGAAGGGCAACCTTCGAAAGCTAATCAAGAAATGTATTAAGTTATGTCCAATAAAAAAGGTATCATCTTATTTTCTTTTCCATGTTTTATTTTGTTTGATTTCTATTGATAACCTTAAGAGTGGACTAACACGGCTACCACACTCCTCCAATTATTGCATTGCAAATTGTTTGCTCTAACAGAATTCATTCAAACTTTTTTTTCTGGTGACTTCAGTCACTTTTCCCCCACAAATGATCACATTTGGGCATGGTTTTTTTTTTCCTTTTTGGGCCAGCGATTCTAGCAGTGAGGCATGCATGTATGAATGCCCTTTAAAAAGGAAGACAGGCAAAAATGATTAAAAAAAAAAAGGATGGTGATTCTAAGATGTTTTGGCTTATAAAATTTCACTTTTGAAAGATCAGGTCAAACTCATCTATAGAAACCTATGGACCACAGTCCTTGCTGCACCTTGATAACAGTTTGCATTAGTTTTATTCAGAAAATTACCTCTTATCTGCCCAGCAAATAGAAACTAGATGTTATTATTATTGCATAGTACCTCTTGACCTTAGAAAAACGAGGGATCCTGAAACCTAAGCTACAGACAGTTACTAGCATCCCCTTTTTGTTGCTCCAGTAATAAGACATATCACAACCTCTACCCCCCCCCCCCCAAATCATAGGCGACAACTCCCCCTCCCATCCAATACTGAACAAGCTCCTACACTATGTACAAGGAGGGCACCCCCCCAATCATTCTGATACGTTTGACCAATATAGCAACAAATTATTTAAAATGAAAGGAAATCCAGTGATGCTCATTCATTTTCAATTTACAGTTCGTGGAGGGGGGAAGCGGGTGGATGGCTGATTCAGCAAAAAGGGTGTAAGAAGGGTTTTCAAAGGAAAGCAAAGTCCACGGACGTTACCAGCTGGCCGAGGCCGCAGCAGCAGTCTCTTCTTTGAAGATCAGCACTGTGCCACTGATCAGAGCGAAAAAACCAGGACTGGTTCAGTTGTGTCCTTGATAGTACAATGCTTTCTGGTCACCGTATTGTAAGGATCGAAAGCTTAGCAGCTCCCTCTTCTCTCTCCCACACCATTACCTCTTGCTAGGACATGAGGACTTGCTCCTCAGCACTGGCTCAGGCCCCGGGGTGCCGCCGGGCGTCCTCCCGATTCCCCGAAAATACAAAAGAGGAGCGCCAGCGGAACCCAGAGCTGCGGTTACGCGCACACACACACACAGATGGATCGCCTTCTCCCCCACCAGCCTTACCTCTCAAGCCGCTGTCGGCGATGTAGGGGGGCGCGGACGGGGTCACATTGCCCGAGCCTGACGCCGAAAGTAGGGGAGACCGCTCGTCCGCAGCATCAGCAGCCATGACTACTGCAGCAGAGGGAGGCTGTCCTCCTGCGGCCTCGCCGGCAGGCGGCGCTCTCCAGACACGTCTCTCTCGGGCTGTTCCCCTCAGGCAGGAGGAGGCGCTCTTTCTCTCTCCTCACTCAGACCCGGCGCCCAGAAGCTGACTCTCTGGCTGCTACTGGCCACGCGCGGCGGTGGGGGCGGCGACTTAACAGAAAAGAAAAAGTGCGCAGAGAAAGCTGGGGGGGGGAGGGGCGGGGACTTAAGTGTGCAAGAATGGGCTGAATTAACCCACTGACTGGCTCTTTGTCCTTCTACGTGCGCTTCAATAAAATACACCTGAGTTACTTCTCGCCTCCTCCTCTCCCCCCTCTGCTGTGTCCCAGGCACGGGAAAAGCCCTTAAGAGGCTCTTGCATGAGAGGGGTTGTTTTTCAGGAAGGAAAAGCTCTGGGTTGACAAACTGGCTTTTTAACAGAGGGTAATAATACGCATACTACTGAAGACCCATCTTTTTGACAAAATATATCACAAGGATCAAAACACATAAATTCCTTATATATAGTTAGAAATGTCTCATAATATTTCCTTTTGCACTCTCATCTTACGTACCTTCACCACATATGAAACCCCTCCCTCATAGCTAGAAATGTGTCATGTCACATGAAGTTATCTTCAAGTTCTTATCCTATAGTTCTTATTGCCTCATAATGTTATCTTACTTTGTCTTCTTATAATTTCTCACCATGTAACCCATAATCAAATTGTAACAAATTGTATTTCCATCATTCATGATGTGTAAGCCACACTAAGCCTGCAAAGAGGTGGGAAAATGTGGGATACAAATGCAATAAATAAATGCTGATTTCAGATCCTCTTTTGGTTTGAAGTGACCCTGGCTTCGGGATGGGCTGGTACAGTGTATCATTCACAGGGGGGAAATAATCTTTGTACTGCATGTCTAGAAATGGGTCAACATTAAGTAAAGATTCACATTCCTCTTCATTTTCTTACTTCATTATCTTCCCTAGGCCTTTTGGGAGAGTTCTAATATTGTGAAAACTAATTTATTTTTTCCTAATACAGATGTTTATGAAGGACTATCATTGTAGTTAGTAGGTGCATAAATGACCTTTAATTCCAGTATGTGTCTTTGACGTGGCCGTGTGTGGAATGCCAGGCGGAGAAGCTGGGCTGCATGAACTTGGCTGTGAATCTCAATGCAGTATGAATGTATTAGATCTGAATCAGAAGTTGAAGAATCATCTTTCCTCTCCCTCTCTTCCAGTCAGACAAGCCTAGGGTAGTAAGTCTTAAATTCACTTAATTGTGCGTGGCCAAGGTTAGTGCACACATTAAAATCAGCAACACATTTTTGCTTTAATTCTAAAAATAATTTTAGTCCTGTGCTTACTGAGATTGTCAAAAATGGGATTGGTATAATCCAATGTCCAGGTGTTTACACGGTGTAATTATCTTTTGACTAAAATAACACTACTAAGAAACTACAGTAATTGCAAAATACAAGAAACCAGGCACTCCATACAGTAACTTATGGTAAGACTATTTTCTAGACATTGTTAAAAAAAATACTCTTTAATCCCAAGAACATAATCTTTATCTCAGATATATCCAGGGCTTTTTTTCAGGGGAGGTATTGAATACTGGCACCTTTTCCACTGCCTGGTGGTTTCCAAGGATTAATGAAAGACCCCAGGCTTTGCACACCCTGAACACACACACACAAAGTATCCCCCACAGGAGAATTAGTTTCTTCAACTAATCTCCCCAGGCCCATTGGAGAATATGGAGGCACATGCTACAACAAACACCTAATATGTCAGCTCTTACAAAATACGAAAGACGTGGAAGTGCATTTTTTGGATGTTTTGCTCAACAGGCAGCTCCTTGTGACTCTGGGCAAGTCACTTAACCCTCCATTGCCCCAGGTACAAATAAGTACCTGTATACAATATGTAAACCGCATTGAGCCTGCCATGAGTGGGAAAGCGCGGGGTACACATGTAACAAAAAAAATGTCCAGAATCCGAATAGCAAATATAGCCATTTTTGAAACAGCAAAACTTTTTTTTTTTAATGGCCACTTGCTAGATGTTTTTGTGCTCTGGTGGTTATCTTTTTGGTCAATTAAAAAAAAAAAGTCCCAAGAGAAAAACGCACAAAATCAAGCCATTATCTTTAGACCTTGCCTCTGCTTTTGATACAGTAAATCATGGTCTGTTGTTGGAGCAGTTGCGTATGTTCAGTGTAGATGGGTTGGTTTTGCACTGGTTTGTGGATTTTTTACTCAACCGTTCATTTGCAGTGGTGCAGGGGCTGGAAATTTCGGATGTTCTGTCTCTGCGTTGTGGGGTGCCGCAGGGGTCAGCTTTTTGTCACTCATTTAGTTTCATATTTTTGTTGCCCCATTGGAGGGCATGGTTCAGAGTTATGGGTTTAGTTCCTACATGTATGCAGATGTTTTGTTACTGGTTTAGCAAGTTAATCTAAACTTGGTAGGTTTACAAACTGGGGTTGTGGTAGTTGAGCAGTGGTTGGTGGAGAATAGACTGATCTGTAGATAAAACAGTGATTTGTTGGGTACATGGTGGTCAGGAAGTGGTGCATTCCTCAGTGCAATTATTTGGGCAGGTTTTACCAGTGGTTAATTCTTTCAAGTACCTTGGGGTTCTGATTGATGATAAATTATCATTTTTATCTCATGTGGCTGGCTTAATTCATCGTGGCTATTTGACACAAAGGAAATTACGACAGTCTAGTTTTTTGGATTCTGATTCTTTTTTTTGTTTACTTTACTGCATAGCTTGTTTATGTTTCAATTAGACTATGCAAATGTACTGTTGGCCGGCCACTCTCCCACAGGTAGAATTGCATAAGTTACAAACGTTGCAAAACACTTCAATTTGCAACGTTTGTAACTTATGCAATTCTACCTGTGGGAGAGTGGCCGGCCAACAGTACATTTGCATAGTGCGCAGAAGTATGAGAATGTAACTCCATTATATATAACTCATCATTGGTTGCCTGTTTACTGTAGGGTGTGATTTAAAGTACTTGTTCTAACCCATAATATATATTATACGGGAGTGCCATCTACATTGAAAGATCACTTGGTGCAGTATGTACCAGGTCGTGCATTGTGTTCAGGGACTGGTTTTCTGATACAATTACTATCTGTGAAAAGTGCTTGTTTCGTTGAATATGGAGTTGAATGGGATGGATGGTTGGTCTTGTTTGAGTGAGCGTTACTATTTTAATGGAATTCTGTTTCTGTGTTATGATTATGTTTTTATTGTAAACTGCTTTGGTCACTGTAGTGGGGAAGCTGTAAACTGTAAATTATACGAGCCAGCATTCTTAGTAGATTGGCCACACAGACATCCCAGCAGGGTAGTGAGGCGCCCTAGAGGGTTATGCATGGACTTCACCTAAAAGCTTCCAGGTACACATCTTGCCATTGCTCCCATATATTATTTATTTATTGGAATTTATGAACCACTTTTGTGAAGAGATTTTACCCAAGGCGTTGTACATCAGGTACAGTTTAACATAAAACTAATTGTGTTAACATAACAATAGTAAAATTACCAAGAATAAACATAAATACAATAAATGAGGTAAATTTGAAAACAGTAAATTGAAACCTAATAACAGAACTACCGTGAAACAGTATACAAATATAGACATTTAACAGCACTGGAATTTAATTTGTAGAGTCAGCCTTCCAAAACCCACCAAAAATGTACTGTACACCATTACAATAGCCCTTATGGCTGCAGATGTCACCTATATGTGGATACAGTAGTTTTTGGTGGGTTTTGGAGGGCTCACACTTTCTACCACAAGTGTAACAGAGTGGGTTATGGGCCTGGGTCTCCTCCACAGTGCACTGCACCGATCACTAAGCTATTCCAGGGACATCCTTGCTGCACTAATAGGATTGGCTATAACATCTGAGGCTGGTATGTACTGTTTCTTTTACATCTTTGGGAGGGGTAGGAGAGAGTCAATGACCACTGGGGGAGTAAGGGAGTCATTCCTCTATTCCTCCAGTGGTCATCTGGTCATTTAGGGCACAAATTGAAGAGTAGCAAATCTGGACCGGATGGTATTCATCCCAGAGTACTAATAGAATTTAAAAATGAACTGGCGGAACTATTGTTAGTAATATGTAATTTATCTTTAAAATCGAGCATGGCACTGGATGATTGGAGAGTAGCCCATGTAATGCCGATATTTAAAAAAGGTTCCGGAGGGGATCTGGGAAATTATAGACCGGTGAGCCTGACGTTGGTGCCGGGCAAAATGGTAGAGACTACTGTAAAGAACAAAATTACAGAGCATATTCAAAAGCATGGATTAATGAGAAGGCCAACATGGATTTAGTAAAGGGAACTTGCCTCACTGATCTAGTACATTTCTTTGAAGGGGTGAACAAACAATTGGATAAGGCGAGCCGGTTGATATTGTGTATCTGGATTTTCAAAGGGCGTTTGACAAAGTGCCTCATGAAAGACTCCAGAGAAAATTGGAGAGTCATGGGATAGGAGGTAGTGTCCTTTTGTGGATTAAAAACTGGTTAAAGGATAGAAAACAGAGAGTAGGGTTAAATGGTCAGTATTCTCAATGGAGAAGGGTAGATAGTGGGGTTTCCTCAGGGGTCTATGCTGGGACCACTGCTTTTTAACATATTTATAAATTATCTAGAGATGGGAATAAGTAGTGAGGTAATTAAATTTGCTGACGACACACAGTTATTCAAAGTTAAATTGCGAGAGAATTGTGAAAAATTACATTACCTTAAGAAACTGAGAGATTGGGTGTCTAAATGGCAGGTGACGTTTAATGTGAGCAAGTGCAAAGTGATGCATGTGGGAAAGAGGAACCTCGAATATTGTGTTCAATTCTGGCCACCGTATCTCAAAAAAGATATAGTGGAATTAGAGAAGGTACAGAGAAGAGTGACGAAAATGATAAAGGGGATGGGACGACTTCCCTATGAGGAAAGGCTCAAGCATCTAGGGCTCTTCAGCTTACAGAAGAGACAGCTGAAGGGAGATATGATAGAGGTCTATAAAATAATGAGTGGAGTGGAACGGGTAGGCGTGAATCGTTTGTTTACTCTTTCCAAAAATACTAGGACTAGGGGGCATGCGACGAAACTACAAAGTAGTAAATTTAATACAAATTGGAGAACATTTTTCTTCACTTAACATGTAGTTAAACTCTGGAGTCCGTTGCCAGAGAATGTGATAAAGGTGGTTAGCTTAGCGGGATTTAAAAATGGTCTGGACAGCTTCCTAAAGGAAAAGTCCATAGACCATTATTAAGTTGACTTGGGGAAAATCCACTGCTTATTCTGGGATAAGTAGCATGCAATGTATTGAGCTTTTTTGGGATCTTAACAGGTATTTGTGACCTGGATTGGCCACTGTTGGAAATAGGATGCTGGCCTTGATGGACCTTTGGTCTGTCCCAGTGTGGCAATACTTATGCACTTCTTTGTGGCTTAGTCATTATTAAAAGATGTGTAGCTCAAAACATCTTAGATTTTGTCCTGGACGTTTTTGTTTTGTTCCATTATGGCTGAAAAATGTCCAGGTCTTAGGAACGCCCAAATCCCGCCCTGAACATGCCCCCTTGAGATTTGGATGCACTGCAAACTGCATAAAAAAAAAATCTGGAAAATGGGTTTTGGAAATACTGATTTGGATGTTTTGTTAAGAAAAACGTCCAAATGCTGCTTTATGCCACTTTTTAGATGTTTTTCTCTTTTGACAATGAGCCCCATAGACTACAAAAGACTGAGCTGTCCAGGCAATAAAGGTTCTAGCCAGATTTCCAATGGATTCACCCAAGTGAGTAGCCAGGGTGTTCCTTTAGTTACTTAAGATCCAGGTTTTGGAGGCAAAGGGTCTATTTCCTCTTTTCTGTCTTCTTATAAAGCATCCTGGGATGTACTGCAAGGGGTCAGCCTGCCAAATAAGGGTATTTTTGCGTTATTAGACCAACTACACACAGACTCTGCCAAATAAGAGAAACAAACCCTTGTTAAGTAGACTGACCCCACATGATATATTCCAAGATTCACTATGTGTGGGTCAAGTGCTGCCATTCTGGAAGAGGTCAGTACAGAAGCCAGAGTGAGTAGGAATTCATTCCTACTTTCTGAGTTAAAGGTATTCAGGGGTGACTGGGGGGCCATGGGAAGAGCTGGGTCCACTAAACTACCAGGTACTTTTTGAAGGGATCAGGGGATCTTGGTTTGGAGGAAAGTCATGGGTTAGGAGACTGGGGATAAACTAGACTACCAGAGATTGTTTTGGGTGTAGATCAGAGTGTAATCAGGGGGTCATTTCTGGGTTCAAGGGGGTGGGAGATTGGGGGTTCATCTTCATGGTCTGGGGAGACTTATGATCTGAGGTGGTGCCGCACTTCAGATCACTGAAGTCAAGTAGCAGATCCTGTACACCTGTTATGACTTGGTGTTAAAACCCTGGTGGTGTGCTTTGGCTTTCACCCTTCTCTGCATTTGTGCTGAATAGTAAATTAGCCTTATTAGCATGATTTTAAATAGGCTGTGCACTTAGGGTTTTGTGCAGGGTTAGCTTGTGCGCAAAACTCCTTTTTACATTGTGCACACACAAAATTGTGCAAAGCCTAAGCACACTTGGCTGAATTGATCCCCAAGTCTGAAAGCTGTTCCCCAGAAAACTGTTCCTGCTGCCAAGTACAGCAAGGAGCCCAGTAGTACAGGCCTGGAGTAAAATTTGAAAGTGGGAGCGGTTTAGAAGCTAATACAGCTGAGATCTGGGAAAAAAGAGAGAACCTCCAATAATTAGTGAAGAAAGGCAATGAGTTAAGTGTTCTGGAGGTTGTGTGGAAAGCAGTGGCATAGCCATGGGGAAGGGGCCCTTGGGCTCGAGCCTCTTCCAAACTTGCAGCATCCCCTTAAATGGCTGGCGGGGATGCTAAAATGCCGCCAGCCAAAGAAATGCAGTGCCTGAACTGTTCCCTGCCTCCTTGCGCTTGTACTGTAATACAGAAATCCGTGGCGTGCCTCCTGCCACCAAAGTTGGGACTTCTTGTGCTGTACAGTTTGCTCAAGAACTGAGGATGCTCATGGAGTCCTGGAGTCGGTGCCTGGAGGCAAACCACTGACTTTCACATTACAAAAGCAGCGCAAGTAGGTGGGGAGCAGCTCAGGCACCGCATTTACTACTACTACTACTAAACATTTCTAGAGCGCTACTAGGGTTACGCAGCGCTGTACAGTTTAACAAAGAAGGACAGTCCCTGCAAGAAGGAGCTTACAATCTAAAGGACGAAATGTCAAGTTGGGGCAGTCAAGATTTCCTGAATAGAGGTGTAGTGGTTAGGTGCCGATTTAGGGGGACGCTAAGCCATCATTAGCCAGTTAGCATGCGCAACGCGCCAGCTAGTTAACGCTTCTATGTGCATGACACACCCCCTCCAAAAAATATTTTTAGAAAATAGCTAATATGTGAGTTAGTGTGAACTTAACAGGCAAAATACTGCAAAATATTTAAGACCCATTTCGCAGTAACCTGATTTTCACGAGCTAAGTGTACATTAGGGCTTGATACCCTTAAGTAAAAGTGCTCCACAGTTATTAAATGACCCCTGTGATGGAGTTAAAAAGCACAGGCAGAGCTGACAGTTACTTAGAATGAAATGAATGTTTACGTATGGCTTTCATGTTCGCTGCTCATGAATACGAATGTTGATGTGCTATGCAGTGTTTTCTAATTGGGCTGCGTTTCAAACTGTATAAAAATGCTACAGCTATGAGCCTTAGTCCCCTGCCTAGACTTTGGTTCAGGCTCTAAAATGAGGGAAAAGCTTACAGGCCTGAGTGACTCTTGCTTGAACTCCCAGTGTTGGAGCTCTAAAGAGAACAACAGGAAACACAAGGGTGGGGGTCCAAAGGACAGAGTGACATTGTGGTCAGCCATGGTGTGAGAAAGGAAAGGTGTAGCTGGATGCAGGGTCTTGCTTAAGATTTGTGGTCAAGCAAGCTAGAGACAAAACCATGTTAGCAAGATAGAAGCTACTCATTAGTATGAGCCAATCAGTGACAACCATGACATTAGCATAGATCCAATCAGGTATATCTACTGTGATGTTATCCATATCCTGAGGGCACCTATAAAAATCAGAGTATTTCCTGGTTTGAGCTAGAGAGAAGGGTTGCCACTCTCTCTCTCCAAGGGAAACCAATGTGACCAGCAGAATTGACAAATTACCTAATTGCTTTCCCTTGTAAAACCTTTAATTGGTAAAAGAAATTATAAAAGACTAGTAAAAAAGGCCCGTTTCTGACACAAATGAAACGGGCGCTAGCAAGGTTTTCCTCGGAGTGTGTATGTTTGGGAGAGTGTATGTGAGAGTGACTGTTTGAGAGTCAGAGTGAAAGTGTGAGTGTGTGTGTGTGAGAGAGAGAGTGAGTCTGGGTGTGAGTGTGTTTGTGAGAGAGTGTGTGAGAATGTGAGTGTGTGCAAGTGTGTATGTTAGACACAGTGTGAGAGAGAGTGTGTGTGTGTGGGCGAGAGAGAGAGTGTGTGTGAGACACAGATTCTCTGTGAGAGTGAGTGTATGAGACCAAGCGAGTGTGTGAGTGACTGTGTGGCACATAGAGTGTGAATGTGATACAGTGTGAGACAGAGTGTGTGAGAGTGAGAGTCAGAAAGACATTGTATATGAGAGAGTGTGAGCCCTGCCCTCCCAATCCATGCCCATCTGTCACCTGTCCCCTCCATTCATCCCTATCCAGCAATTCCCCTCTCTCCCTGAGCCCTGCCCTGCAATCCATATCCATCCATGCCCATCTGTCCCCTCCATTCATCCCTATCCAGCAATTCCTCTCTCTCCCTGAGCCCTGCCCTCCCAATCCATGCCCATCCATGCTCCTCTGTCCCCTGCCCCCTCCATTCATTCCTTTCCAGCAATTCCCCTCTCTCCCTGAGCCCTGCCCTCCCAATTCATGCCCATCCATGCTCCTCTGTCACCTGCTCCCTCCATTCATCCCTATCCAGCAATTCCCCTCTATCCCTGAGCCCTGCCCTGCAATCCATATCCATCCATGGCCATCTGTCCCCTCCATTCATCCCTATCCAGCAATTCCCCTCTCTCCCTGAGCCCTGCCCTCCCAATCCATGCCCATCCATGCTCCTCTGTCCCCTGCCCCCTCCATTCATCCCTTTCCAGCAATTCCCCTCTCTCCCTGAGCCCTGCCCTGCAATCCATATCCATCCATGGCCATCTGTCCCCTCCATTCATCCCTATCCAGCAATTCCTCTCTCTCCCTGAGCCCTGCCCTCCCAATCCATGCCCATCCATGCTCCTCTGTCCCCTGCCCCCTCCATTCATCCCTTTCCAGCAATTCCCCTCTCTCCCTGAGCCCTGCCCTCCCAATCCATGCCCATCCATTCTCCTCTGTCCCCTGCCGCCTCCATTCATCCTTTTCCAGCAAGTCCCCTCTCTCCCTTCCATGACCCCCCCTCGCATCCATGCTCCTCTCTCTCCCATATCCCAGCCTGGCCCGCCCTCTTCTCTCCCCCCCTTCGCATCCATGCTCCCCCCCTTCGCATCCATGCTGTCGTTTCTCCCCTGCCCTCCCGCTCCCATTGTTCAACTTTACTGCCCATTCTCTTCTCTCTCCCCTATTTCTATTTATTTTTTCTTCTTCTTTTTAAATTTACCTCCGTGGCGGTTCCGGCAGCGCAGCGTCAGGGAAGGAGGCGGCGCTCCCGACGTCTCCAGCCTTTCCTTCGCTGTGTTCCGCCTTCTTCTGACGTGACGTCAGAAGAAGGCGGAACACAGCGAAGGGAAGGCTGGAGACGTCGGGAGCGCCGCCTCCTTCCCTGACGCTGCACTGCCGGATTTGTTTGTTTTTGTTTCCGCCCTCGACATCATGACGTTTGACGCGAGGGCTGGGCAGAGACGGCTGGGTGGCTTCACACCACGAACGCCACGAACCCTACAGCCAGGGAGTGACATCAGATGGCTTCAGAACGTTGTCCTCATTAGAACGTTCACGGTGCGTTTTATTATATTAGATTAGGAACTAATTAACACCTGTTTGCAGCTGGATTATATTCCTATAATTAATTGATTGTACGTGCCTGTTATCAATCACTGATTTGACTTGTATCTTGGCAAATAAATTCCTCATCTCAAATGATGTTCTGTGGACTTCACGTTATGATCAGAGGCTGTAAGCATAAATGCTTTTGCTGTATCAGGCTATCTTTCGCTGCATTGTATATAACTTGTAATCCAAATCCAGTTTGTCATAAGGCTGGTATCTTTTCCTTAGACCTAACGTCTCTCTTAGTGGCAATTCCTTTTAGAACTTCACAACTTCTTGATTATCCCAGTACTAGTGCTATTTAGAGATGGAGTCAGATTTGAGGTCTCTGAACCCTATATTAAAACAAAACTATGCATTGAAATATGTACGAGATATATCTGTTGACTTTTGAGATGCAGTGTCTTGCACATCTCTCTCATGCACAGTTGTGATTATCCAGACAACCAGACTGGGTTAAGTGTGTCTCCAGGACTGGGTTGCGCCCCTTTTCACCTTAGGGAACCGTGAGGATTGCTGTTTCCAAGCATTGGGAATGTTAAAATTACAGGGATCCACAAAATCAATGTTTACGTTTAGCAAACCTCTTAGTATTGTTTAGGGTGGTGGGGATCTAGAACACAACATAGGCTGTCACTGATCATTCTCGGTGAAATATTCCACCAGGTGTAAAGGATGGATGCCAGAGGTGTGGTGCTTAATTGCAGCTCGTTCCCCGCTTTCCCTTCCTCAGAGTATTGTATGGGATTTGCCTCCCAAACTCATCCGGCAATACTCGCCATTTCGTTCTCAGCTAATCAAAGGATGTCTGGGTGACATAACATTCCTGGTCTTACTGCTCCTCACTCGTACGCCTGAATCTAGAACACTAAGAAGCAGTGAGAAAACAACAGCTGTGCTGTGAAGACAGTCTGTCTTCTGAGTTTTGATGACAGGTCTCTACCAGCTAAAGCCATTATTAGAGGTTGTGCTTAGTGCACTGTCACTCGGGATCTTCCGATTGCTTCTAGACCTAAACCAGCTACAGGGTTTCTTTGGCTGGTGGGGCTTCGGCATTCCCACCAGCAAAGGTCGGGGTGTCAAAGCCCTATGGTTTGCTCTCTCCTTTTTTTTTCTTGAATATATGAAGATCTCCCCCTCTTTCCCTCACTGTCTGTTGATTGTGTGTATTCACTTAACCTCCCTTTTTCTCCTTTTAATTTGTTTACCCCACTAGATGGCATTGCCAGCTGGTGAATTAGTAAATCCTAATAAACTTGAAAGGTATGTTTAATGCATGGGTGGGGTGGGGGTAAAGGAAGAATATATTACCCTCCTCCCAAAATTGGGGGCTGGCTATGCCCTGGTGGAAAGACCATGAAAGGAAACAATTGTTTAACATCTTGAAAGGATAGTAAATATGGCGCAAAGTTTACAGAGAAGGTATTATAACCTTCACATTGGATCAAAGTTTGTTCAGTAAGTGAAGTTCAATTATACATCCACATGTACTGTGAAGTTATTTGCAAGACTCTATTCCCCACCCCCTCAACAAGGATGGGTTAAAGTGGAAGAATGGTCATGTAGTGGGTATGCATGTAGGGCCTTCAAGAGTCTCCTCCTCCCCCCTCCCCTCTAGACTCAATAAAGTGCAGAAATTGTTCTGTCCCCCAGCAATCTACCTCATGAATCGGGGTTAACCAAGCACTGGCTACATGTATTTGAAGGCATAGGTATTATTGGGGGTGCCAAACACAGTACAACTTGTCCCTCCCTGGGTATAATGGAGTTTGCTCAATATCGGTGTCGCGTGCTCGCGGACCTTGGCATACTGTCAGGCTTCTTCCCCGGGAGCACTGGGTTCGTGAGCCCATGGGCCACTACCGTGGAGCGGCAGTGGCAGGCAAGATCACCTCCAAGGTAGAGATGAGACAAAACTGGACCGGAACCCCGGACTGGAGTTCTACACCGGAATACACGGAACTGGAACGCACCGGACGGGTGCGCACTGGAGTGGAGCCCGCTGGACTGGAACACACTGGAGGGCCCCACAGGACTGGAATATACAGGAGTGAAACCCGCTGGACTGGAACACACTGGACCTAGGCTTCACCTACGCTTGACCACCTTTCCCCGAGAGTTGAGCCCTCAGGTTCTGGCAGCCGGTAGGACTTACAGGAAAACCCGGAACTGGCACTTGCAAGCAGGAACAGCAGGAATGAAGATCCAGGAGTGCCCCCTGGCACCTAGGCGCAGGCAGGGCCGACAGGCAGGGACTGTCCGGGTTCTGGCAGTCGGCAGGTTTAAACACAATGACTAGTAAACTGTACCTAGGCTAATAGAAATGCTATACCCAGGCAAACCAGTCATACACAAGAAACATACACAGAGCACACTCAGGAGACTTGAAAGCTATACACCAGCTAACAACCAAGCTGTGCCCAAGCTAACAAGTCATGCACTGGAAACAAACACAGAGCACTAGCAAAGCTATACACAGGCTAACAAGCCACACGGTGCCTAAGCTGGCTAGTCTAAACAAACACAGAGCACTAGCAAAGCTGTAAACAGGCTAACAAGCCACACGGTGCCTAAGCTGGCTAGTCTAAACAAACACAGAGCACTAGCAAAGCTGTAAACAGGCTAACAAGCCACACGGTGCCTAAGCTGGCTAGTCTAAACAAACACAGAGCACTAGCAAAGCTGTAAACAGGCTAACAAGCCACACGGTGCCTAAGCTGGCTAGTCTAAACAAACACAGAGCACTAGCAAAGCTATACACAGGCTAACAAGCCACACGGTGCCTAAGCTGGCTAGTCTAAACAAACACAGAGCACTAGCAAAGCTATACACAGGCTAACAAGCCTCACGGTGCCTAAGCTATCTAGTCAAACATAGAAACTCACAAAGAGCAAACACTGAAACAGTGTACAGAACACTCTATACACCAGGGCCCTAGATGAACAATGCAAAGGCCAGGGCTGTAGTCTCTAAGTGATTAATAAAGCCCTTCCACACCAGAGGCACAGCTGCAGCAATCACCTTGCATCCAAACAGAGGCTTGACACACAGAGCAGTCAGCCCAGCGGGAGCCATCTTGGATGCTGGCATAGAGGAGTCGGCGGCAGCCATCTTGGAAAAGGCATAGCCCACACAGGTGAGGTTCAGTAGGGCAATCAGCACACAGAGCCAGAGAGAAACTAAGACAGAGACAGACACAGAGACAAGCAGAAGCCAGCACAGCCACTGACTCCCAGAAACAGGGTAAGTCTGAGGGTGGTCACGGCCACAGACGTAACAATCGGGGGTGCTTGGGACTTACAGATCTGGCTCCTACATTTGAAGGTTTCTGTATAATTAGTATTTCTTTCAGAATAGCTTTCTAGTTCATTTAGAGCCCCAAACTGAAGGAGTGGAACGCCGGATACTACTCGAATACTATGAGTACTACCCGAATACTACTGAACAACAGAACAACCTCATGTTTGTGCCTACTGATGGACTTATACTTATGCACTCTACCTCTGCTTTTGGCTGTTTAGCCATACTTTATTACTGCACTGGACATTCGTGCCTTATCCAGTTTTACTGTTTACTAACGAAAGAAGTTTGCTGTTTACTAATGTAAGGACAGAATGCAGGATTATTAGACTTATAGCTTGTAACAGTAGTTTGCAAGGCCTATACAAGACCAGCTTACATGTAGCAACGCGACCTTGGAGGGTGCTGACACCCCCTGCATTCCTGAGCCGAACCTTATCTCCTGTGCTAGACAGGAGCATTGTGTGTGTGTGTGAAGAATAAGCTGCTAAGTTTCGTTTTTCTTGCCAGTATCATTTCGCTGTTATGACGTGTGTACGTACTGGGACTACAATTTTGTACTGTAAGAACTACAATTGTTTACTGCGCATGCCAAATGTGATGTGTAAGGGGCCTAGTGCGCAGGCCCAGTAGGGAAGTATAATTGTAAGTGTCAGGTGATTCGCGACACACAGTGTCCCGAGACTACTCGGTACTGTTCACTTGCTAGCAATAAAGTTGCCTTGTTTGGAACCAAAATTTGCCTTTCGTCTCCTGATTTCCCACCTGTTTCATTGGCGACCCAGATGGGACAGAAGTAGAAAGGGGAATCGGATTATATTCTTCCCCTCCCCCACTGCAGTCGGATCGGGTCATCGATTCCCACCCGAGGAGGTGGTGAGTGGCCACCGCTGATTTCAGCGTCCATCTCCCGGAGGAGGGCCGATCAACTCTGCCTGACTGTAGAGGGGGCTGTGTGGTTCCGACAAGGCACCTTTTCTATTTCAGGGAGAAGCGTACGACGGCGCAGCCTGCGACCCCGGCGGACAGGCGAGTATACTCTACGTAGTGACCGGCCCAGTAAGGACCGAAGAAGAGGCGTGATCACCCTCTTTTAGCCAGTGACTAATACGGACTATTGGTATACGACTAGGTCCCGAAACTCACTAGGCTTCGACGACGAAACCGAGCGGCGAATGGGAGGGTTTCTTGTGGCGTATGAAAGTGTGTGACTGGGCTTGCAGTTCCAGGCCGGGCGACCGCGTCCTGGTCAGGCCGAGTGTTGACCCTTTTGTGTCTGGTGGAACGAGACCCCTTACTCCTCCACCGCCCCTTTCCCCCTTTGTCCGTCACCTGTCCTTTGGCACTCAGGTTAGGATGGGCGGGGGTGGGTCTTCACCGTTAGATTTAATGACGGAACACTTTAGCGAAGTGTTCGACCTAGATAATGTAGCAGGGCCGGGATGATACAGAGATGTCAATTTATGTGGCCAGGGCTAGGAATTGCCGAATGGCCCCCGGAAGGGTCATTCGAGTATGAGAAAGTGGCGGCGGTCATGAATATTGTTATAGTTGAGGGAAACCCAGGCTGTCCCGAAGACATTCCATACATAGAAGCATGGTTGGATGTAGTCCGGGACCCGCCGGCTTGGGCCCAACGGAAGGTAGAAAAGGCCGCCCTCATGTTGGTAAAGCAGAGGAAGGGCCGGAAAACTAAGCTCAGAACCCTGCCGACCCATGCCTTCGCTCTCCAAAGCTCGGCAACCGCTGCCGTTCAGAAGGCCGCAGGGACCGCCCCCATACGGCCCACCGCCCCTAGCGCTGAAGCCACTGAGACCACGCCCCCTGCTACCATTGGTAAGGTAGGAGCCACGCCCAGTACGACCAACACACTTCCTAGAATGAAACCCCCAAAGAAAACCCTAGGGAAAGTTCAGGGTTTGCCCGAAAAGAAGCTCCCGAAGGCCCCGATACTTGCTACGGCGGAAGCATACGAAGACGACATCGCGCCACCGCCGTATGCCCCGATATACCCCGACATCGCGAGCCTGGAGGAGGGCCCGGATAACGCTGAGGCTTCCGGGTCAGAGTCGGATGCCGGAGAGACGTCCCGTCCGGACTCACCTGAATCACCTGAGTCACCTGGCCCCGCAACCATACGGAAGAGTAAACGAGTCGTGAAGAACATTACTCGGTTCCCCCAATCGAGTCCACGCAGTGCCCTTCCTTCGAGCAGGAAAGAGGGAGCCACTAACTTATTCCCAGTTCGACAATCTACCACCTATACCCCTAACCCGGCGGAAGGGGGGGGCCAGCCCATTGAATCGACAGTTTATAGCCACGTTCCCTTCTCAAGTGCCGACTTGTATAACTGGAAACTGCATGGGCCGTCCTACGACCAGAAACCCGAGCAGTTGGTGGAGCTGGTGGAAGGCATTATATACAGTTATAATCCGACTTGGGGAGACCTTAGGCAGTTGAGCGCCCACATCCTGACCACCGAAGAACGCCGCCTTTTGCAACAAAATATGGAGCAAGCTGTCCGGGATGCGAACCCTACCCATGCCAACTTGCAGAACCTAATAGAGACGGAGGCGCCCATGGCTGCCCCCGTGTGGGACTATCGAACCGCTGAAGGCCAAACCTCTATCCGCCGATACCAGCAGGCGTACCTGGCCGCCTTAAAGAAGGGGAAGCAGAAGGTCACCAATATGGGAAAAATTCACAGTGTAGTCCAACAAAAGGACGAGAGTCCAGGGGACTTTCTTGAACGACTTATGGAAGCATTCAGAAGGCACAGCCCAATAAACCCCGAAGACCCCAGGAACCTCCCAACCGTGGTTATGAGTTTTGTTAGCCAGTCAGCACCGGATATACGAAGGAAGCTACAGAGGACGGAGGGGTTCGAAGGGATGAGCCTCAGCCAACTGAAAGCTATAGCTGATCGCGTGTTCGGATATCGCGATCAGGAAGAGAAGACGGAAGCCCGAAAGGAATCAACCAGGCGGATGCGGGAGAAAGCAGATGTGTTGGCCACGGTGCTGGAGGAACGAATGAGGTCTAGACCAAAGGGGAGAGGCAGGAGAACAAGAGGGACGCGGTCCCCCATAGGACGTAACCAGTGTGCGAATTGTAGAAAAGAAGGCCACTGGTGGGCTGACTGCCCAGAGGAGATACGGGACCACCCGAGAGAAGAAGAACCATGGGACCGGCCCAGAGAGGAGGAGACGGACAACCGTGCAGGGGCCCCCAGACAAGGCCGGAGCCGGGGTCGAAGAGATAGGGGACGGGATGACCGGAGGGAATGGCAGATGGCTATGGAGGCTACCCGAGACAGCACCGCATGAAGAGACCGGGAGGGCAGAGTCCCCACTGACCCTCTGGTGGAAATTCGAGTGGGGACAGAGTCTATGAAGGCCTTACTAGACACAGGGGCCCAACGTTCCGTTATCACCACTGCTATAGCCCCAGCCACGAGAGAGACTATACCAATTGTGGGAGCCTCCGGGAAATCCCTTGCAGCCCCCCTCCTCAAGGAGCGCCAAGTCCAGATCGGAGGGACGATGGTGTCTCATCAGTTCATACACATTCCTGGATGCCCCGTCCCCTTGATTGGTCGAGACCTACTTTGTAAGCTCCAGGCCACCTTGAAGTTCAGGACCACGGGTGAAGTGGAAGCTCGTTTTGAAGATCGGCCAGTAACACTTATCTGTCCAGTGAGAGAAGAGTGGAGACTACATGCTCCCCCGACTGTAGGGCCTGGCGACTGTCGTTACGACCAGAAATCCCCTTTTGCCCAGCAGAGGCGAGCCATAATGGATGAAGTGCCCGATGTATGGGCAGAAGTAAACCCCGGAGGACTGGCCGTTAACGCTATCCCCATCTGGATTGAGCTCAAACCAAATGCTCAAGTTGTCAACCAAGGACAATACCATATCCCCTATGCAGCCCGGCATAGTATGCACACACATCTACAGAAACTCCTTCAACAGGGAGTCCTTAAACCAATCAGATCCGCATGGAACACCCCATTGTTGCCCGTTAAGAAGCCAGGAACATCCGAGTACAGACCCGTCCAGGACCTGAGGAAAGTCAACAACCAGGTAGCCGACATAGTTGCCCTCGTACCAAACCCATACTCCATCCTAGCCCAAGTGCCATCCCAGACCAAGTGGTACAGTGTCATTGATTTGAAGGACGCCTTCTTCTCCATCCCCCTTGCTGCCGACAGCCAGAAGTTGTTTGCCTTCACGTGGGAAGACTTACAGACTGGTAATAAGCAGCAGTTTACCTGGACACGACTCCCCCAGGGATTCAAGAACTCCCCCACCCTCTTCGGCGACCAACTCGCTCAGGACCTGAAGACGTATCAGGACGAGTATGGGCCGGTCGTCCAATACGTGGATGACCTGTTGGTGGCCCGTGAAACATACACGGACTGTGCAGAAGCTACCCTTTACCTCTTGAAAACCCTGGAAGCCCAGGGGTACCGGGCCAGTCGCAAGAAGGCCCAGATATGCGAGATCGAAGTCGAATACCTGGGTTTCCGCCTCCGAGAAGGAACCCGGAGGCTCGGTACCCCCCGAACCCAAGCTATCCGCAACCAACCCACTCCTGCAAATAAGAAGGAATTGCGAGCACTCCTCGGAGCCGCTGGATATTGCCGGATATGGATCATCAACTTCGCTGTTCTGACCCATGATCTGTACGCCAAGCTAAAAGGACCTGAACTCGAGGGCCAAAACCTCCAGTGGGAGAAACCCGAACTGAAAGCCCTTCAGGACCTCAAGGAGGCCCTTGTGGCCCCACCGGCGCTCGGACTGCCAGATGTGACTAAGCCGTTCCACTTGTTCGTCGACGAAAAGAAGGGACTGGCACTTGGAGTCCTTACCCAACTGGTCGGCACCTGGCAACGCCCTGTAGCATACCTCTCCAAGAGCATGGACAACGTGGCACGAGGATGGCCGGGCTGCCTCCGAAGCATTGCGGCGGCCTGTCTGCTGATACACGAGGCCAATAAACTCACGTTTGGCCAAACACTCTTTGTGACCACACCCCACACCATCCGCGGCCTACTCGAGAGCCACGGACCTAGATGGATGACCAACTCCCGATTAGTTAGATACCAAGCCCTCCTGTGTGAAAATCCGGAGGTGCGGATCCTGGACACAACTAACCTTAATCCCGCCACCCTCCTTCCGGCCCCTGAACCACCACTCCACGACTGTGAAGAGGTAATGGCCACTGTGCATTCGAGCAGACCTGACCTGAAGGACCAACCCTGGCAAGGGGGCATCACCCTTTTTACCGATGGAAGCAGCCAGGTGATAGAGGGAATTCGAAGAGCTGGCTATGCTGTCGTGTCTGAAGACCATGTGATCGAGGCTATGGCCCTGCCGCCCGGAACATCAGCCCAGAAGGCGGAGCTGATCGCCCTCACCAAAGCCCTCCTGTGGGCTGAAGGAAAAGTTGTTAATATCTACACCGACTCTAAATACGCCTTCCTCACCCTTCAGGTGCACGGAGCCTTGTACAAGGAAAGGGGATTTCTGACTGCTGAGGGGAAAGGACTTGCAAATGCCACTGAGATCTGCCAATTACTCGAGTCAGTATGGAAACCGAAGAAGGTGGCTGTGATGCACTGCAGGGCCCACACAGGCCGGACGGATCCCATTGCCCGCGGTAACCAACGGGCGGATGATGCTGCAAAAAGGGCAAGTCAGCTCCCTCACTCTACTCATTCCTCTGACCCTGTACTCGTTGTTCACCTCCCTGCAGAGATCCCCATCTACACCCCCCAGGAAACGGAATGGGCCCGACAAGAGGGCCTAGAATCACGCAACGGTTGGTGGATACTACAGGATGGGCGCATATGGATACCCGAAGCCTTGGCCTGGACGGTGGCCAAGGAGGCTCATGACCGCACCCACCTGGGCAGGGACGCTCTGGGGCGCCTACTCGAGAAGACCTACTACATCAACAAACTGTCCCTGTGGACCAAAAATGCTTCCAGCCGATGCGCAACTTGTGCCCGGAACAACCCTCGAGCGGGGCCCGCTCCTATGCCAGGACATGTCCTCTGAGGCACAAGCCCCTTCCAAGTCTGCCAGATTGACTTCACACACATGCCCCCAGCCCGGGGCTATAAAGCTATCCTCGTCGTCGTATGTACCTACACCGGATGGATTGAAGCCCAGCCTACCAGAACGGAGATGGCTAAAGAAGTCACCTCCCTACTACTTCATCAAATCTTACCCAGATACGGTCTCCCCAAGCAAATAAATTCTGACAACGGGCCCGCTTTCGCCAGCGAAGTAACACAGCAGCTCAGTACCAGACTGGGCCTCGATTGGAAGTTGCATTGTGCCTGGAGACCCCAAAGCAGTGGAGTAGTGGAGAGGGCTAACCGATCCCTGAAGAACCAGCTAGCCAAGCTGTGCCAAGAAACAAAAGCTAAATGGCCCGATCTGCTTCCACTGGCCTTGCTGCATCTTAGGTGTACCCCCAAGGCTACAGGCCTTACTCCTTACGAGATGATGTATGCTAGGCCACCACCACTACCTTCTTTTCCCGACTCCTTGCAGATACAGGGTGAGAGTTCCCTAGTGAAACAGATGAAAGCATTACATGAGGTAGTGCAAGACATCCAGCAATACACTGAAAGAGTAGCTCCCTTGGTTCTCACCAGTCCCACCCATCGGTTCAGGGTAGGAGATGAGGTATGGGTAAAAGAGTGGGATGACTCCGACTGTCTGAGACCCAAATGGAAAGGACCCTCCCTTGTTCTCCTAACGACCCCAACCGCTGTTAAAATTGCAGGAAATCCAGTGTGGATACATTGGACCCGACTGAAACCTGCTGCTCCCACTAGCAGCACCCCGAAGCGTTGGACTGCGCATCAACATCCTGACGCTCCATTACGGCTGACTCTCAGAAAGACGTGACCCACCAGATTCATGCCTGCCCAGCAACAGGAACTCAGCTTCTGGACCCACTGCGTTTTTGGCTCCCTGTTTATCGCAGCCTTCATCGTGGGCCTCATTATCTTCTTGCTGCAAAAGCTCGGATACCTCCCACCAAATCTATAATGCTGAGCATCTTCCTTCTCCTGTGCGCAGTCCCGAGCTATCCTACCACCCTGAGCAAGAATTGCACTGAATGTTTGCGCCTGGTGCGCCATCGTATAGAGGGAGGATATCACCTGGTTACCACCCTCATCCACCAGACGCAACCCCCAGAAGGCGATTGCAAGCTTCTACCGACGTGTGCCCTCATTACCCCGAATGGCCTCCAACAGTTCCACAGATGTCTCCAAGGCAATCTCACTATCTGCCATAGCCCTACCAAGCCAAGGTACTACAATGTCACCCTCAGCGTAGGACTCCCTGCGTATGTGGCCGGGCCTCCGGGAGTCGAGGGAGATGGCATTCTGTATTACATAAACTCCACTCGCATCCTCGTCGGTGGCATCCAAACTGTAGCAACCCTAACCTTCGACGTCTGTGTCGCCATGGACAAACACCCGTGGTCCCGCAAATGTGGCAGCCAGAGTTGGCGTAAGGCATATATGAACGACCACAAGTATGTCTGCCCCTTCAGTCCAGATATGAGATGCTGCTCCCCGTGGGTTTGGCTCCCATGTGCCGGTGACACTCGAGCCTCGGGCTGGGACCGAGTATGTGCTTATACGGGTGGAGGATATGCCGGATGCACCGGCCTGGGCGAGTTTCGTCGAGGTTCTGGGAACTATGTGTCCCTAGACTGGCCCATTCGAGGACACGATATGCCATGGAGAGGGACGTGGGGCCTTGGCATTGACGGAGGAGGAATGGATCCGTTGACATATATTACCATATATCAGAGCCTCGAAACAAAGCCTCCTACGCACTACCAGACTACTGTCGTCGGCTACCAAGAGGTGTTCGATGAAATCACTCGTGCTGAGCAGACCGAGACTAAATTCCCCATTTCCCCAGAAGCCCGGAATATGTTCCTCAACTTGGCCGAAAACATTGCCCTCTCCCTGGGAATTGCCAACTGTTTTGTCTGTGGAGGCACTGACATGGGTGAACAATGGCCCTGGGAAGCGAGAGAGATTCGACAGCAAACATGGGATGCACTCAACACCACTAACATTACCTTTCCCCAACGGCCGAAGCCGTACGAATGGGCCTTAAGAACAAATATCATAGGCACCCTCTGCGCTAGTCGAGCGCCATCGAAGCGGTACTCTGTACCAGTGGGAGATTCTGCTTGCACGGGGGTCCTTCAGTATAATGGAAGCCGGACGACCTGGTGGCAAACGGATAACCGGCCCGTCCCGGAGCCTATCTGGACAGAACCCACCTTGAACACGACATGGACATACGGAGGAAACGCCTCCCTCAAGTGGGTAGCCCCGGGGGGCTACTACTATATCTGTGGGCGCAGGGCCTACGAACAGCTCCCGGCCCGCTGGTACGGTACCTGTCTCTTGGGTACTGTCCGACCTAGCTTTTTCCTTCTGCCCCTGCTAGTCGGCGAAACTTTGGGTATCCCCCTATACGTGGAAAAGGGGCCAGATAACCCTGCCAGACGTAAACGGTCTTTTCTAAACACCAAGCCCAAGGTCCAAATTGGAGACTGGAAAGACAACGAGTGGCCGCCAGAACGCATCATTCATTACTATGGACCGGCCACATGGGCTGAAGATGGCACATATGGGTACCGAACCCCTATCTATATGCTGAATCGCATTATTCGCCTACAGGCCGTGCTCGAAATCCTTACTAACGATTCGGCCTTTGCCCTTAATATCCTAGCCCGACAAAACACTAAGCTCATTACCGCGGTTTACCAAAATCGCTTGGCTCTTGACTACCTCCTAGCCCAGGAGGGCGGGGTGTGTGGCAAGTTTAACCTCAGTAATTGCTGCTTACAGATTGATGACCAGAGCCATGTCATCAAAGAGATAACTGACCGGATGGTCAAATTAGCCCACGTCCCCGTCCAGACCTGGAACAGCGCGTGGGACTGGACCTCCTCCCTAACCAGCTGGTTGCCAACCTCCGGGAGCCTGCAAGGCCTCCTCGTCATGGGTGGCCTGTTCTTGTTGTCCTGTTTACTAATTCCTTTATCTCTTCCCTTAGTTTTCAGGTGTCTCCGCTCCACCATGGAAAGCATCGCTGATCGCCGGGCTGCTGCCCAACTTATGACTCTCCAGATGTACTCCCCCATTCCTCAGTCTGATGAAGCTTACGATGAAGCACCTTGTGGCTGATGTGCACTTTGAACCCCCTGAGTCACTTAATGGGCCATTACCCTTGTGCCAGCAAAAGACCGGCTACAAAGGGGGGGGGGATTCCTCTAGGGACCCTCCGTCTCAACCCCGGCGAAGCAACCGACGGCTGCGCAAGGGCTTAGGGCTCGCTTGATGCCTCCTTCGCTAACTATTCTTGTCCTTTCTTTCCCTTTCAGGGTCCATGGAGGTGATACTCTCCACCAGAATGGATGTTCAAGTATCAAAAGGGGGGAATGAAGGAGTGGAACGCCGGATACTACTCGAATACTATGAGTACTACCCGAATACTACTGAACAACAGAACAACCTCATGTTTGTGCCTACTGATGGACTTATACTTATGCACTCTACCTCTGCTTTTGGCTGTTTAGCCATACTTTATTACTGCACTGGACATTCGTGCCTTATCCAGTTTTACTGTTTACTAACGAAAGAAGTTTGCTGTTTACTAATGTAAGGACAGAATGCAGGATTATTAGACTTATAGCTTGTAACAGTAGTTTGCAAGGCCTATACAAGACCAGCTTACATGTAGCAACGCGACCTTGGAGGGTGCTGACACCCCCTGCATTCCTGAGCCGAACCTTATCTCCTGTGCTAGACAGGAGCATTGTGTGTGTGTGTGAAGAATAAGCTGCTAAGTTTCGTTTTTCTTGCCAGTATCATTTCGCTGTTATGACGTGTGTACGTACTGGGACTACAATTTTGTACTGTAAGAACTACAATTGTTTACTGCGCATGCCAAATGTGATGTGTAAGGGGCCTAGTGCGCAGGCCCAGTAGGGAAGTATAATTGTAAGTGTCAGGTGATTCGCGACACACAGTGTCCCGAGACTACTCGGTACTGTTCACTTGCTAGCAATAAAGTTGCCTTGTTTGGAACCAAAATTTGCCTTTCGTCTCCTGATTTCCCACCTGTTTCAAAACCACCCAGAGCCCAAAATATGATAGGCTCATGAAGTGCAATATACAATCCATGGAAGGCTGAAATATCAATAATGGAACAGGACCTCAATTAAGTACAAATGCTGCATGTGTCAATTTGTACCACACTGACACAATTTTAGATATATGTGCATTTATTGATTCTACCAAGAATTGGTTGCTGATGCAAGTGAAATTCTCTGTATTAAATAAAAGACAAGATATGAAAGATATATATCTGTTCATAAATGGATTTTTACCCCAGCTTTGAGTATGTAGACCATGGAAATTCTTGACTGTACAAAGATGATCCAAATAACTGACAACTAGCAATTTTTCCCAAGGCAGGATAGCATGCATGTCCTCATATCATAGGTGACGGCAATAAGTGATCCCATGTAAGAATCTTCTCCAGCTTAGAACACAATCAAAACTTTTGAGTCGCTCCATTGCATGTGTTGGACCACTCCAGTCTTTGTCTTTCCATGGAGCCGATTGCAGGTGAAAGATGACATGGTTGTCCCCCCCCCCCCCCCCCAAAATCCTTAGAACTACAAACAGGGAGTAAGGTGGTTGGGAGCACAAATGTAGTTTGGGGGGCATTACCGCCCCTCATGGCTTGCCACTTCTGGCATTGCCCTGAGTGGTGCGGCATCTACCTTTAATTCCACTCCCATCCCTGCAGGATCTGGGATCGCTCTCCCCCTCCTCTTCCTCCGGCGCTTAATTCTTTAATCTGTCTGGGCCTCCTTGGTTAGTGAAGTAAGCCAAGGAGGTTTGATTGAGAACAGCAGATGGCATGAGCTTATCTAGTCCATTATGGGGGCTGAAGCCAGTAAGGTGGAGCTTGCCACCATTTTAGTTCACCCAAAACAATGGCAAACACTATTGAAAAAAATAGCAAAAGCTTATTTAAAAATAATGGACTGCCTATGCATGGTTCATCTGTAAAAAGTCTAAAGCTGTTCCAGTTGGATAGGCAGTGCCTTAAAAAGTGGAGGATAACAGATTTTATAAATATCATGAAATAAAATTGAATATCACTAAATCAGCATTAAAATGATTGTAGCTGGTAGAAACAGCAGTAATAAACTCTGTATTTTGTGCAAATTTTTCTTCATTGTTCTATACAATACAGTAATAGGCCTAATCTCAGCGAGGGCATCCTGTTTCCTGATGGGTTCATGTTAACTGTTGTTGTAATCTGCCTTGGGAAGCCTATAAAGATGGAATATATTGAAATTAAATGGAAGTAAAATTAAACTATCCTTTTATTGGGGCACATGGAATAATATCTTCACCTCATCTCTTTTGTAGAAGTTTAAATTTTAGATGTACAAATGGATTATTCTGTTTTTGCGCATGTTTCAGGAACAAGTGGTTTTATAAGTCAAATTAAATATTTGGTTTCATGCAGATCTCTCATTTGTTGAAAAATAACTAAAAGGGCCATAAGCCCCTAATGCAGTCCATTGATTTTCTTATATTTTGTTCTTGTGATAACTTATAATATGCCAAAACTGAAAACTTCTATCTGGTTGATAAAAGAAGCTCATTGTGAACACTATCCACCCTAAAAGGTTGATTTGTGGCTGTTATGAGGAATTGTGATTTTGCATATATGTGTATGTTTTTGTTCCTAGTCATGCATCCAAATGTTATATAATCCTTTTAAGAAAGCCAGTTAATTGTTTAACTTATTAGTGGAACATAACCACAAAGGCATGGTATGGTCACATTTTCAATACAGTAATACTAGAGTCCAGCTAAGGAATAGGTTATTTTGAGTTAGTCTTCATTGGACCAAACTTGCCTTCCTCGTGCCATCACCATCCAGTTGAATAGGCAGTGCCATAAAAGGTGGAGGATAAAGGATTATTTTTTTAATTTACATTTATAGCCCACATTATTATAGTAACATAGTAAATGATGGCAGATAAAGACCTGTACGGTCCATCCAGTCTGCCCAACAAGATAAACTCATTTTACATGGTATGTGATACTTTATATCTAAGTTTGATTTGTCCTTGCCATTCTCAGGGCACAGACCATAGAAGTCTGCCCAGCACTGTTCTTGTACTAAGTTCTGAAGCTAACATCGAAACCCCTTAAAATTTACACTCTAGCCCATCCTTAACTATTCAGTCATGATCATGGCATAGACCGTAGAAGTCTGCCCAGCAACGGTTTCGCTTCTCAATTACTGGTGTCGCCACCTAATCTCTGCTAAGAGTCTGTGGATCCATTCCTTCTAAACAGGATTCCTTTGTGTTTATCCCACGCACGTTTGAATTCCATTACTGTTTTCATCTCCACCACCTCCCGCGGGAGGGCATTCCACGTATCCACCACCCTCTCTGTTTAAAAATACTCCCTGACATTACTCCTGAGTCTGCCCCCCTTCAACCTCAATTCATGTCCTCTAGTTCTGCCGCCTTCCCGTCTCCGAAAAAGATTTGTTTGCAGATTAACACCTTTCAAATATTTGAATGTCTGTATCACCCCTGTTTCTCCTTTCCTCCAAGGTATACATGTTCAGGTCAGCAAGTCTCTGCTCGCACGGTTTGCAACGCAAATCCCATACCATTTTTGTAGCTTTTCTTTGCACCGCTTCCAGTCTTTTTACATCTTTAGCAAGATATGGCCTCCAAAACTGAATATGATACTCCAAGTGAGGCCTCGCCAATGACTTGTAGAGGGGCATCAACACCTCCTTTCTTCTGCTGGTTATACCCCTCTCTATGCAGCCTAGCATCCTTCTGGCTACGGCCGTCGCATTGTCGCATTGTTTCTTCACCTTTAGATTCTCAGACACCAACACTCCAAGGTCTCTCTCCTGAGTCGAGCTTACTAATCTTACCCCTCCTATCCGGAATCTCTCTTTCGGGTTTCTGCACCCCAAGTGCATCACTCTACACTTCTTGGCATTAAATTTTGTAGATCAGTTCCCCTGAAGACGCCGATTTACTGGCGAAACATGGCCTATGCTGGGAACAGGGAATTTTGAAAATTCACCTTTGCACAGATTCAAATGAAAAAGTGTTACAGTAACAATTGACTCAGTGCAGCGTCCGCAAACTATGATCTATTGTGGTGCTGTATTCACATTGGGAATTGAGTGAAGACCAGTAATTCCATCCACATCCAATCTAAGCTAAGTAGTTCTAACACTTGTTCATATAGTGTTTGAAAGGTTTGCTACTAAATGACAATATTTGGCTGGAGGCAGGGTGTGCGATGATGTGAGCAATGTGTGTATATGCTTCTCAATTCTTTGGGTTACAGTAACACACCAAAAAAACTGAGCACAAAATTATTCATTTAAACAGTGGTTATTTTTTATTTTTTTGTTTTTTATTTTTTGAGTTTGCACAAATTTATATATTTTTAGTATGTTGTTTTGAATTATGGTTTCTGGATATATTCATCAATTAAATTTTAACTGCCAGACCCTCGACCATTCTTCTAACGTTCGGAGATCCCTTCTCATCGGTTCTACTCTCTCCAGGGTATCCACTCTATTAGCTATTTTCATGTCATCTGCAAAAAGACAAACCTTTCCTTCCAACCCTTCAGCAATGTCTCCCACAAATATATTAAACAGAATAGGCCCCAGCACCAAGCCCTGAGGAACTCCACTGCTCGCCTTTCTTTCCTCTGAGCAGATTCCATTTACCACCACTCTCTGCGACCTGTCAGTCAACCAGTTTCCTATTCAGTTCACCACTTTCGGACCTAACTTCAACCCTTTCAGCTTATTCACGAGTCTTCTGTGGGGGACTGTATCAAAGTATTTGCTGAAATCCGAGTAGATTACATCTAGCGCACGTACTTCATCCAGTTCTTTGGTCACCCAGTCAAAGAAGTCAATAAGATTCGTTTGGCAGGATTTTCCTTTGGTAAAGCCATGTTGCCTTGGGTCCTATAACCCATTGGCCTTTAGAAAGTTAACTATCCTTTCTTTCAGCAGCGACTCCATTATTTTTCCTACCACTGACGTGAGACTTACCGGTCTGTAGTTTCCCACTTCTTCCCTGTCTCCACTTTTGTGGAGAGGGACCACATCCACTCGTCTCCAATCTCACGGAGCATCTCCCGTCTCTAAAGATCTATTAAATAATTCTTTAAGAGGTCCCGCCAGGACCTCTCTGAGCTCCCTCAGTATCCTGGGATGAATCCCATCCGGCCCCATAGCTTTGTCCACCTTCAGATTCTCCAGCTGTTTATAAACTCTTTCTTCCGTAAACGGCGCAGTATCCACTCCATTCCCAGATGTTCCCTCGGCAGCCAACCGCAGTCCTTCTTCAGGATTTTCCTCCGTGAATACCGAAGAGAAATAATTGTTTAACACGTTCGCTTTATCTTCATCACTCTCCACATAGCCATTCTCATTATCTTTTAGTCTCGCAGTTCCATTCCTATCTTTTCTCCTTTCTCCAATATATCTGAAAAAGGTCTTGTCACCTCTCTTTACATCTTTAGCCATTTTTTCTTCTTGTGCTTTTGCTAGCAGTATTTCCATCTTCGCTTCTGTGAGTTTAATCTGATAATCTTTTCTATGATCCTCTTGATGCGTTCTTTTGTATTTCTTGAACAAAGCCTCTCTTGCTCTTATTTTTTCAGGTACTTGTTTGGAGAACCATATAGGCTTCCTGCTTCTCTTGTTTTTGTTTACTTTCCTCGCATAAAGATCAGTCACCATATTTGTAGCAGCCTTTAGCTTGGACCACTTTTTTTCCACATCTCCTATGCCTTCCCACGCCAACAGCTCCTTCTTCAGGTATTTCCCCTATTTTATCAAAAGCAGTATGTCAGAAATCCAGTACTTTGAGTTTTGTGCGTCTGCACTTCGCCTTTGCCCTTATATCAAACCACACGGTGTGATGATCACTTTTACATAGGTGGGCACCCACCCGGATATTGGATATTCCTCCGTTCGTGAGCACTAGATCCAGCATCGACCCTTCCCTCGAGGGTTCTGTCACCATTTGTCTGAGCAAGGCACATTCACAGGCATCCACAATCTCCCTACTTCTTTCTGATTCCACAGATGCGATGTTCCAATCCATGTCAGACAAATTGAAATCTCCCAGCAGTAGCACCTCCCCTTTCATACCAATCTTTTGAATATCTTCTATCAGATCCTTGTCTAACTTCTCCGTTTGAGCAGGAGGTCTGTAGATAAGCCCCGTGTGGATACAGGTTCTGTCTTCTCTTTCCAGGACAATCCATAAAGCTTCTTCCTTTCCCCAGGTTCCCCACATTTCAGCCACTCTATTGTCTTTCACATACGGTGCCACTCCTCCACCTCTTCGGCCCTCTCTATCCTTCCTAAAAAGATTATAGCCCGGTACGGTCACATCCCATTCATGGGAATTATTGAACCATGTCTTCATAATAGCAACAATATCCAAGTTTTCTTCAAACACCAGGGCTTTCAAGTCTTGAACCTTTTTACTTTCCCTCTGCCATCATGTTTGTTCTGGGGGTGACTCCGAAATCCCTTGTTGCCTTTTCTCACCTCCACCCTCTAGTTTAAATGTCTAGAAACATACTGTCTGAATTTCTCCACAACGATCCTTTTTGCCATCATCGAAAGATTTAGCCCTTCATTACAGTACAGCCTGTTATTTTTCCACGTATTACCCCATGCTCCTATGTATCTAAAACATTCTTCTTTACACCAAGACTCAAGCCACTTATTGAATTCCACTGTTTTGTGTAGTCTTTCCTCTCCCTTCCTCCATATAGGAATTACTTCAGAAAAAAAGCCACAGTCCGAACCAACGATTTCAGTCCCTCCCCAAGCTTCTGGAACGCTCTCTGTGCTGTAAACTTCCAAGCAAACTGGGTTCAATTAGGCTTATATTTGAAAATACAGTGAGACATAATAATAGAATTCAATAACATCATGGGAGCAAGTCAATGGATATGTCTGAAATATTTAACAAAGATAAGATTGGCATACATACCCAACCAGGTATTTAAAAGTGTGTCCTTCAGTGATGCTGCATGTTCAGAAACCATAGCCATAAGTATAGATAGTTATTCAAATGTTATAACATGCACACACCAGAACAGGCATCCATACACACATTGCAAAAGTTAAAAAAAAACAACTGCTACGGGACAACAGTTTATTCCAAATTGTTTAACCACCCTTAGGTTTTGCCTTTGGGTTTAACAAGCAATACCCTGTGTATGTAAGGTCTGGATAAATGAATTAAAACAATCTATATATTATTCTTGGCAGGGCCGGTCTTAAGGCGAGGCGACCGAAGTGGCTGCATAGGGCCCCGCGCGCGCCTCAGGTCGCCCCGCCCGCCCGAGCTCCAGTCTGTCCTTCCGTCCTCCCTCCCTCCCAACGAATCCGATGCACGACAGCGGCGTGGTGGGGGCGGTCCGCCCCCCCAGATGTCAGCGGGGTGGGGGGGTGCTCCAAGTCGCTGCTCTCCTGTCACTCCTGCCTTTAAAAACGCAATTTGGAAGCGCCGAAGACAGTGACAGGCAGCGCCTCGCGTCTGCCCACCCTGCTACTAAACTCTGTTCGACGTCATTGGGCCTTCCCACATTGAGTCCCGGCCTCCTCTGAGGTAACTTTCAATTACTGCGAGAGCGGGCGGGACTCAATGTGGGGAAGGCCCGAACGACGTCGAAGAGATTTTTAGTAGCAGGGCAAACGCGAGGCGCTGCCTGTCACTGTCTCTCCGACGCTTCCAAATTGTTTTTTTTAAAGGCAGTGAGGGTGGTGGGCGGCAGAATGGAGCTCAGCTGGTAGATGGGTCGGGGGGGGGAGGGACTCAGATGGGAGAAGGGTGGGGTTCTCAGGTGGGGGAAGGGTAGGGTGGGGGTACTCAAATGGGGAGGTGGAGAGGGGGTTCACGGATGGGAGAAGGGGGTGAGGAGGGGGTTATTGGATGGTTGAAGGGGACTGGGGTTGGGGAGGGGGTCACGGATGGGAGAAGAGGACAGGTGGGGAGGGGACTGGGGTTCTTGAATGGGATAAGGGGACTGAGGTGGGAGGGGTAATCACGGATGGGAGAAGGGGTTGAGGAGGGGTTATTGGATGGTTGAAGGGGACTGGGGTTGGGGAGGGGATCACGGATGGGAGAAGGGGGTGGGGAGGGGGTTCTTGGATGGTTGAAGGGGATGGGTGGGGAGGGGACTGGGGTTCTTGGATGGGAGAAGGGGACTGTCACTGGGGTCTGAGAAGGGGCCATATGGGGCCTGGGGCTGGTGGGAAAATGGGGCATGCGTGGGTCAGGTGGGAGAATGGTTCTGAAAAGGGGGCCCTAATACAAGGCGTGTGGATGAAGGGGGCTGGAACTGGGGGCTGAAAAGGAGGGTAGGTGGGATAAGGGGGCTAGTACTGGGACTGGAGGCTGAAACTGGGGACTGGGGGCTGAAAAGGGGACAGGGAGAAGTGGTTGGGGGGCTGAAGCTCGGGACTGGTGGGAGAAAAGGGCTGGGGCAGAGAGAGGGGCAGATCCTGGATGGGGGAGCGAGAGGGAGGGCAAACCCTTGATGGATGGCAGAGGGAGGGCAAATGGTGGATTGAAGGGGCAGAGAGAGAGAGGGCAGACAGTGGATGGAAGGGATTGAAAGGGCAGACAGTGAATGGATGGGGGGGAGAGAGAGGGCAGACAGGGGCAGATGGTGGATAGATCATGGAAGGGGCAGAGATAGAGGGCAGATGTGGATGGAAGGGGCAGGGAGAGAGGGCAGACATTGGATGGAGGGGACAGCAGAGAGGGCAGACACTGGATGGCAGAGAGAGACCGAAAACAGATGCTGGATGGAAGAAAGACAGTGAAAAGAAGATGAGGAAAGGAGAAACCTGAGACAACAAACTGTAAATAAAATATATACTTTAATTTTTTTGCTTTACGATAAAGTAGTATTGTAGATGTGTTAATAAATGTTTATAATATAGAACATGTAAACAAGGTAATCTTTTGATTGGACTAATTTTAATACATTTTTAATATATTTTGTCTAACTTTCGGAGAACAAACCCCCCTTCCTCAGGTCAGGATAGGATACTGTAACAGTACTATACTATATTGACCTGAGGAAGGATGTTTTGGCCTCTGAAAGCTAAATCTATTAGTCCAATAAAATGGTATTTTATTTTCTATATTTGTTTTATTTCTATTTGTTAATTTGTAAAGTGGTGATTGGTATTTGTTAGGTTTTTTTTTTCAAATTTACATCTGCTGTCTTTATATTTTGCACAGTACTAGGGGACATTTTCTGTTTCTGTGGTGTTGCATTGTATGCAGAGTCTGGCATCTTGGGGGTTCAGTTTAATTTTTGTCTAATAGAAAGTTTTAATATTACTACTTATTCTATAGTGGATTAGGGTGTATCTGTGTTTGTGAAAAAGACATGGCTTTCACTTGGCATTGACTGTGCAGGATCGACGACGATCTGTACTATTCTGTCTGGTTTCATTTTACAATAGGTGAATTGATGCTCTAGTGCTCACTGTAGTGTTTTAAGATGTTTTCCTTTTCTTTGTGTGATTAGTAGAAATGACTGCTTATGGTATGGTAGAATTGCTCTATAGGTCCTGAGTGTTTTGTATTCTCGGCATACCTAGTACTGGATTTTGGAGGGGGATGTTAAAAAATGACTGGGAGGGAGGGAGGGGGGCCTTGGAGCTGGGAGGGAGGGAGGCCCTGGAGCTGGGGGCCTTGGAGCTCAGAGGGAGCGGTCTGGGAGCTTGGAGGGAGGGGTGGCCGGCCCTGGAGCTAGGGAGGGGGCGGGGCTAGGGGGCGGGGCTAGGGAGGGGCCTCATCAAATTGGTCTGCATAGGGCCCCGCACTTTCTAAGACCGGCCCTGATTCTTGGTAGCAATAATTAAACTGTGATGGAATATTCACATAGTAGGCAGCCAACAGATTTATTTTCCACTGAACATAATTAACTTTGTATGAACTTGATGACTAATAGTGTGCTGCTGGCTACTGTATTTTGGTGGTGTATTGTTTGCCTTCATAATAAAATCATACTCGTCTATATACAAAAACATAGCCAGGAGACAAATATTTTTTTTAATGCTTTTTATAACCACACAGACTTGAAAGAAATAAATATATACAACAGAACTTGTCAATGTTGGCACATTTAGACTGACTTTGGACAGAACCTCTGCAAGATCTTCCCTCATTATTCAATACCTGTCTTTGAAATAGTAGTAATAAAAAGATTAATTGCATTTTTTAAATATACCACTACATTCCACAAAACAAAAGGAACACGTTTTCACATACCATCTTTTTCTTTTGAAGTATGTACAGGAAAAAAATGTTAAATGCTCCCAGGTTTCAACCTAATTAAGGTTTAAAAAAACCCATTTGTACTTATAAATGAATTCTGAGCACCCGATTCTCATAACGTGATATGTGTTTTGGTGACCTTTAACTAGTTGAAAAAAATCTCTGCACAAATACAGGGAGTCCCTATAACCAGCCCCTCCACATGACACACTGATTACAATTTAGAATAAATTAGTACTCTAACCGATGCAACCAATACTTCCTCTGTGTACATCTGTATGCTGCACAAGCAGGTATGTTTGAAAATATAAGGAAGATCAAATAGAAATGCTACCAACAATATAGAACGACAAAGTGGATGCAGCAGCTGCTAGGTTTGTTTGCTTTGAGGATGGGGAAGGCGGGGCTGCTTCAGCTTCAACTTTTTGATGTCATGCCATCTCCTGTTCTCGATGTAACCTCTTTGATGTAAGCACACTGCCTTCGACCTGCCCCGAAAGCCTTCTCTTTCTTGCAACTTCCTGTTCCCATGTAGGTGGGACACTGAAGAAAAGGCTTCTGGGGCAGGCCGAAGGCAGTGTGCTTACATTGCTAATGCTGCTGGTGGCCCGTACACATTAAAGACTGCAGCACCAGAGGAAGGGGATGGGGAAAACGATCTCGGACCTTGCAGGGAGGGGAGAAGAGAGAGGGAGAATGATACAACTCTGGACCTCATAGAGGGGGGAGGAGAGAGAGGGCAAACAACACTGGACCTCGTAGGGGGGGAAGAGAGAGAGGGTGAGCAACACTGGACCTCCTGGAGGGAGGGAGAAGAGAGGGTGAATGACACTGGACCTTGTGGGTGGAGGAGAGAGAGCGAGTGATACTGGACCTAATGAGGGTGGGGGAGGAGGGAGGAGACAAGGGAAGGAAGGAGAGACAGGGATGGAGCTGGGACTGATAGGGTGATGAGATACAGTGGAGGGTGTGTGAGGGCTAAGAGAGTGAGTAGAGAGGATGGGAATGGGGGACTAAGGAAATGGGTGAAAGATGAAGGAAGGGTTTTGGCGACTAGGTAACAGAGAGGCAGAGGAGGCAATGGGAGTGATGGAGAGGGAATCAGAGGGAGACGGTAAAAGCCAGTAGGTAGATGAGAAGTGATATGGATACTAAGGACTAAAAGGTGAGAGAAAAGTAGGAGGGAAATAACTTGCAGGTGGGAGACTCACCCAGAGGCAAGAAAAACCCAGTGTGGTGGGGTGGAGGGTATGCATTCCAAGGATTGTCCATGGAGATGTGCTCCTAGTTTGAGGAGGTGTGCAAAGCTTTGTTTAACCATTATGCCATTACCCCTGAGACCTAAAGACTAAAGTTCTGGACTTTGCAAAAGGGGGTGGATGATACTCACAGTGAGTTTGTGATCTAGTTAAGATACCAGCACCAGCGGTGGCTCAATGGAGCCGAGGTTAAAACCATGGAGGACTGCTAAAACATGATGGGCCTGAGCAGTTTCTTCAGCGTTGTCATCCAGAGGTGAAGGAACATGTTAAAGATCACCAGCCCCATATTCCAGAGAAGGTAGCTGACATCTTTGTGGCTTGTGAATGACATGAAAATTTTCAGTCCAGTGTTCTGCAACTGCCAATAAAGCAAATAGATGTTAGGGATTATTAGAAAAGGAATGGAGAATAAAACTGAGAATATCATTATTTCTCTGTATTTTTTAATTTATTTATTTGTTCACAGGAATTAATATGCTGCCCTTGCAGGAGAACTAATCCCTGTCTAGGTGGACTACAAAATAATCAACACACAAAATTATACATAAAATATGAAAATATCACAAAAAACATCCTAAAAAACAGCAATAAAATATCACTCTAAGTATTAGACTCGCATGCCTCTTGAAACATGGGTTTCTAACTTTCTCTGAAAAGTTAACAAGGTACATTTTCCCTAAGTCCCTGAGGCAGAGAATTCCATATAGGCCTTATCACTGTGAATGTTCTAGGTGATATTGAACTGAGCCTTGCCTCAGAATGCAATGGCAAAATAGCAAAAAATTTATAGGGAGAGACAAAAGAACTGTACCCAAAAAATAATAAAGGAAGTCAATCACAAAATATTCACAATCATATATCAGATGCCTAGAGAAAAAACTTTTGTTCTTAAAAATTAGAGAGGGGGCAAAAGAGAGTTCAGTATAGGCTGACCTTTCAGCCGAGCTAGATTTCAGTGAGACTAGTCGCAAAGGCAGCTCACTTATGAAGCTCTATACATCATGGATACTCTTTATGAAAATGCCCCTCCTTTTTTAATTTTTAAAATTTTAATCAGCACGTTTGCATGACCGTGTAGTAACTGGTTATCGCAGGATTATCACATGATGGAATGGGTAGACGTGAAGCATCTGTTTATTCTTTCCAAAAATACTAGGACTAGGGGGCATTCGATGAAGCTGCAAAGTAGTAAATTTAAAACGAATCGGAGAAAATCTTTCTTCACTCAACGTGTAATTAAACTCTGGAATTTGTTGCCAGAGAATGTGGTAAAGGCGGTTAGCTTAGCAGGATTTAAAACAGGTTTGGGCAGCTTCCTAAAGGAAAAGTCCATAGACCATTATTAAAATGGACTTGGGGGAAAATCCACTGCTTATTTCTGGGATAAACAGCATAAAATGGTTTGTACTTTTTTGGGATCTTGCCAGGTATTTGTGACCTGGATTGGCCACTGTTGGAAACAGGATGCTGGGCTTGATGGACCTTTGGTCTGTCCCAGCATGGCAATACTTATGTACTTATGCACCTACAAAATAGGTGTCGGTAAGTGCTCCTGCAGTAATTCTTTTTAATGTCTGTGCGCTAATGGCAACATTAGCACATGCCCACAGGTGTGGAATCACAAAATCAATAAAGATAATATCACAAATAATATGATCCACTCAAAAATAGAGACACATGTCTAAGATAGTAACTTATAACTAAAAGGAAGGAAAAACCTCAAAGAGCTCCAAATCTGAAGATTTATAGAGCTAAATGTGATCACAAGGATCTGCTCTTCATCGGCTGAAAAACCTTCCAAACAAACTTGAAAGCTTCATAACTCTAACATTTGTGAATGTCCATTATTTATTTATGGACCCGGGAGAACAGTTTGAGGAGTTGGCTCGATGCATGCTGTTTATAAGACAAGCACAGCTTTGGTTCGGTCAAACAAAAAATGATTTGTACCTTGGACATTGAAATTTTTGAAAATTTAAAAATGTATAAATAATGGACACTGACAAATGTTAGAGTTATGAAGATAGTTATGAAGATTTCAAGTTTGGAAGGATTTTCAGCCGATGATGAAGGGTATCATATTTGACATTTTAAAGCTGAGTACTCAAGCTAACTTTTGAATGCTTGGTTTATCCAGGCCTAATCAGGTTTGGCCTCTTGCTATAGTTGAGCTTAGAAGAGAGCAGGAACATGAGAAAAGGATTTTTAAACAAAGCAACACATTTTGGGGTTTGAAATGAAAAACTGTAGTTGAAAGATAGCTTTATCTGATATCGCTTACTGGGGAATTTGTAGCTCCATAGAACTTTTTGTTATGTCAGAATAGGCTATAGAATGGAATCCTGAAACACATTAGTCACTTATATTAAGCACTTTAGAATAAGAAAAGTGTGCTCACAGCTATGAATTTTAAAACACAATGTTTTAATGTTGTTTTACCAGAATTTTAAACTAATTTTGCTCTTTATGGTCAATGACGTATTTTAAAACTGAGGGTTTCTTCTACAAAGTTGTGCTTGTGATGCCCACGTGGCAAATGAGAGGAAGCCCATAGGAACTGAATGGGCTTCCTCTCATTTGCCACACCGAAAATCAGTAGCGCGACTTTGTAAAAGAGGCTCTGAGTTACTTGATAATTTGTGAAATTCCTTTGTGCAATAAACAAATTTGTTCATGTGAGAGATTTTTGAAAATCTTTTCTTGCTTAGTACTTGTAAGAGTTAACACACACACTCTAAGGGGCTAATTTTCAAAGCACTTAGACTTACAAAGTTCCATAGGTTTCTATATAGCTTTGTAAGTCTTAGTGCTTTGAAAATGCGCCTCAAAATATCAACGCTGGTTATTTAACGGCTGTAATGTTTTAGGCCTATGTGTGTCTCAGTTTAGGGGACGTGAACACTTGACCACTGTGACCAGTAACATCTTTATTGTTGCTACCCAAACTGAGAGTGCAGAAGCCATAACAGGGCATTACACTAGGAATTATTAAGGGATAGAAAATAAGACAAAGGGGCCCTTTTTCTAAGCCGTGTAAGCATCTACGCGCATCCAACCTGCGCCAAAATGGAGTTACCGCCCGACTACCGCGTGGCTCGTGGTAATTTCATTTTTGGTGCGCTTTCGATATGCGCGGCTGAATAATTATTTTCAGACGCTCGTATCGGACGCGCGCAGGTCATTACAGACCGGTTACCGCGTGAGACTTTACTGCTAGGTCAATGGCTGGCGGTAAGGTCGCAGACCCAAAATGGATGTGCGGCAAATTTGATTTTGATGCATGTCCATTTTCAGCAAAAATTTTAAAAAAGGCCTTTTTTACAGGCACACTGAAAAATGGATCGGTGTGCGCCCAAAACCCACGATTACACTACCGCAAGCCATTTTTCACCGCACTTTAGTAAAAGGACCCCAAAAATATTATAATGCTTCTGTATCGCTCCATGATGCAATCTCACCTTGAGTATTGTGTTAAGCTTTAGAATTCTTTGACGGAGCATACAGTAATTGTAGTTAGCATAGCTTGGTTTAAAAAAGGTTTGGACAAGTTCCTGGAAGAAAAATCTGTAATCTACTATTAAGACAGACATGGGGAAAGCTGGTAGCATGGAATCTTGCTACTCTTTGGGATTCTGCCAGTTACCTGTGATCTGGATTGACCACTGTTGGAAGCAATGGTGTAGCCACAAGAGGGCCTTGGGGGCCTGGGCCCTCCAACTTTGGGCTTAGACCCCCTCTAAACTTGCAGCATCAGAAGAATGGCTGGCAGGGATGTTCAAGCCCCAACAGCTGAAGAGATTTGCTGGCCAAGCCCCCATTTGTGCTGCCTCAGCACCAAAGAAGCCGGCAGGGTGCTTCAGCCACAGATGTGGTGCTTCTGCACATGCTTGCTTCTAAGCATATGCAGAACTGCTGGCATCTGCGGCTGAAGCATCCTGCCGGCTTCCTTGCTGCTGAGGCAGCAGGGGCAGGAGTTTGGCCAGTGAATCTTTTTAGCTGGCAGAAGTTGGGCATCCTTGCCAGCAAAGGTATGAGTGAAGGAGGGGGAAGGGGAAAAGATCAGAGGAAAATATTGTCCGCCCCCCCCCCCCCCCAATTGGACTTCTGGCTACAGCTCTGGTTTTAGGAGGATACTGGGTTAGATGGAACATTGGTCTGACCCACTATGGCTATTCTTATCTTAACAGAGAAATTAACAAAATACATTTGAAGTTAAAATGATGAAAAACTTTGAAGCTGACAAGACTGAATGATGATTTAATTCACAATTGAACATAATGTCTACTGCCTCTCCTCTTCTTATTTACTTGTTATCACCGTAAGATATTACCATCTCCTTTGCAATAACATTATAAATTATTTGATGATATACTTATATTTCCTATCATAATTGCTCATTGTGCTTTGTACCTGGTGACAGGCATGTTAATTCTCACAAACTAGTACAAACATCATTGTCCTTTAATCCCATCAATTCAAGTGGACGACTACCACTCTACTTAAGCAAGGTACAGGCCTCCCTGAATGGAACTGAATGCAAAAGCAGTAGGTAATCAGGCCCAGAAATTTGACTCCTTCTGTTAGGCTAGCGAAGGTGGACCCTTCTTAGCATCCCTGAGAACTTGCTGTGGTGGAGCTCCCTCTCAAATAGCAGAGCTGCCAAGTTACCCACTGTAGTAGGAGGGAGATTTTTTTTGACCAGTCCTGGTGTTAAATGTACATTCCAATGCAGTGTGGTATTTGTAGTCCTGGATTATATCATTAATTGAGGTTACATTGAGAACAGGAGCCAGTACAAGGCTATCTAGCCCATTATATGAGTTAAGCTAGTAGGTGGAGCTTGCACCCAACTGGTTCACCCAAAACAATAGCAAAGATTATTAGAAATAATGGATTGCCTAAGCATGGTCCATCTGTAACAAGTCAAAAGCTGTTCTAACTGGATTGGCAGTGCCTTAAAAGATAGAGGACAAAAGATTTTTTTTTTTTTTACTAATTTGATAGCTTTTTAATTTATTTGAAAGCTTCCCATATCTAGATATAAATATCATGAAATCAAAACTGAATATCACAAAAACAACTTAAAAAATTATTGTAGCTGGTGGAAACAGCACTAATAAAGGATGCATTTTATGCTAATTTTTCTACACTGTTCTATACAATCTCTCTATATAATAATTTGTTCATCTGCGTCCCTGAATGGCTGGTTGGGTTCATAACTGTATGCAATTGAGCTTATGTCAGCTCGCCTCCAGCATTCCCTTCCCTCTGTGTCCCGCCCTCCCGGAAAGACAAAATGATGTCAGAGGAGGGCGGGACACTGAAAGGGGAGGAAAGGGAAGACTGGAGGCAACGCGAGCCGAGCCTGCCGCCGCTGCGACTGGAGGTAAAAGGAAATTTTTAAATACAGGGCAGCAGGAAGGAAAAGAGGACTGTTGTGGGAGACGAGGGCGGGCAGGTGAGGGCTGGGGTTGAACTCGACCTTGGGTGCTTAAAAGGGGGGAAGGTGCGGGCTGGGGCGAGTCACTGGACAAGGAGAGGAGGGCAGGGGAGAGAGGAGAAATCAAGGCAGGGTGGCAGGAAGGAAAAGAGGGCTGTTGTGGGAGACGAGGGCGGGCAGGTGAGGGCTGGGGTTGAACTCGACCTTGGGTGCTTAAAAGGGGGGCAGGTGGGGGCTGGGGCAGGTCACTGGACATGGAGGGGAGGGGAGGGGAGGGGAGGGGAAAGGAGAATCACTGGACATGAAGGGGAAGGCAGAGGAGAGAGGAGAAATTGCTTAGACAATACCCTTCCTAGGGCCCGTTTCATTTTTTGCGAAACAGGCTTTTTTTGCTTGTACATTAATACATGGCCAAATTTCAGTAAGGATATCCTGTTTACTGATGGGTTTATCTTAACTGCTGAAATCTGCCTTGGGAAGCCTGGCGTTATAAAGATTGGAAGTAAAATTAAACTCTCCTTTAATTGAGGCACATGGAATCACATCTTCACCTCATCTCTTTTGTACAAATGGATTATTCTATTTTGAGTGTGTTTCAGGGACAAGTGGTTTTTATAAGTCAAATTAATAAAAATATATTCTTTCATGCAGATCTCTCATAACTAAGGACTTCTTTTACAGAACCGCGTTAGTGATTCCTGCGTGGCAAATGAGAAGAAGCCCATAGGAACTGAATGGGCTTCATTTGCCACACCGAGAATCAGTAGCACAGCTTTGTAAAAGAGGCCCTAAATGGGCTATAAGCCCTTAATACAGTCCATTGCTTTTTTTATATTTTGTCCTTATGATGACTTACTCTGTGCCAAAACTGGAAATACAGTGAGACAAAATAATAGATTTCAATAACATCCAAAACTTATTAATATTATAATTGTGTTCACATTTGGGTAAAAACTGAGAAAATGCTGTTGAAAAATGAAGAATAAATAAATATATATCACAGAACTGGAAAATGTTGGCACATTTAGACTGACTCTGGACTTCTGTATGAATGTAGCTCTGCCCTCATTATTGAATATCTTTCTTTTAAATAGCAGTAATAAACAACATTAAGTGCATTTTTATAATATACCACTAAATTCCACAAAACAAAAGAAGCAAGTTCCTACAAACCATCTCTCTCTTTTGTTCTAGGCACGGGGGAAAAAAAGATTTTAAATGCTCCCAGGTTTCAACTTAATTCATGTTTAATGTGAGATATAAATGTTATAAATAAGTAAATGAATAAATAGATAGAAACTCTGAATGTTGAGCACTTGATTCTCATAAAATGATGTCTGTTTTAGTCAGTGCTGTTTTTTGTGCCTGTACAGCATACCGGCACCTTTTTTCGAAGGGCCAGCTCATCTGCCTGCCTTCAGCTCCTCGACTTTCCGTTCGTGCCCCCTGCATTGAAATCTTCTACTTTTTACCCGAAGTCCCAGCAGTGAACCGGCAGTGAAACCAGCCCACCTTCCTCTGATGCAATTTCCTTTCCGCAAGGGAAGCGATGAGGAGACGAGCCAGCCTGCTGCTTTCACTGCCGGTTTGCTGCTGAAACTTCGGGTAAAATAGAAGATTTCAACAAAGGGGGCATGAACGGAATGTCGGGGAGCTCAGATCGGGCAGGTGGGGCTGGAGTTGGAACGATCTCGGGGACAGGTGGAGGCTGGGGCGAGTCACTGGACCTGGAAGGGAGGGGGAGGATAGGGAGCAAAGGAGAATCGCTGGACATGGAGGGGAGAGCAGAGGAGAATCGGTGGACATGGATGGGAGGGAAGGATAGGATAGGGGCAAAGGAGAATCGCTGGACATGGATGGGAGGAGAGAGAGGTGAGTTGCTGGACATGGATGGATGGATGGAGGGGAGGGCAGGAGAAATGCTGGACATGGATGGAGGAGAGTGAAGACAGGAAGGAGAAGCATATGGATGGAGGGGAGGGGAGAGAGGAGAAATGCTGGACATGGATGGAGTGGAGAGCAGGGAAGAGAAATGTTGGAGGGAAGGAAAGACAGAGGAAAGAGATGCACATGGATGGAGGGGAAGGGAGAGAGGAGAAATGCTGGGCATGGAAGGAGGAGAGGGAAGACAGAGGAAGGAGATGCACATGGATGGAGGGGAGGGGAGAGTGTTGAAATGCTGGACATGGGTGAAGAGGAGGAAAGAGAGATAGGGTTACCATATGGCTCCAGAAAAAGGAGGACGGATTGAGCCAGCCGGGTTTTACTTCCATTGCTTTCAAGCAATGGAAGTAAAACCCGGCTGGCTCAATTACTTCCATTGAAAGCAATTGCTTTCCATTGAAAGCAATGGAAGTAAAACCCGGCTGGCTTAATCCGTCCTCCTTTTTCTGGAGCCATATGGTAACCCTAAAGAGAGAGGAAGTGAGATGAACATGGATGGAGGGGAGGGAAGAGAAGAGAGAGGAAGTGAGATGAACATGGATGGAGGGGAGGAGAGAGGAGAAATGCTGGACATGGATGGATGAGAGGGAAGAGAGAGGAAGGAAATGCATATGGATGGAGGGGAGGGAAGAATAGGAAGGAGATGCATACTGATGGAGATGAGGGAAAGGGAAAAGGAGTAAAACTGCACATGGATGGAGAAAATAGGCAAAAACTGGATCCATTCTATACCTCCTCCAGTCAAGTCTGCGAAGGACCCAGCTTTTACCTATGGACGTAGAGCAAGAAATGAAGAAGAAAAGAGAAAGTTAAGAGAGAAATGGAAAGGAAGCCCTGGAAATGGAGTTAAGGGAAAAGATCGAGAGCAGCAGAATCAGACACTGGGACCAACATGATCAGAAAAACAAAGTCACCAGACAACAAAGGTAGAAAAATCATTTTATTTTAATTTTTGGAATATGTGCAATTTTAGAATTTATATCTGCTGCCTTTTTTTTTTGGCAGTGGGTATATTGTTAGGGCTCATAAGGTTACAGAAATTATTTATAATAAAAAAAAAATCACAAGTTATTTTTTTTTCACCTATACTGGTATAGTATTTTCAATGATACCTGTTTATATGCACCATGGCTGGTATAAGAGGTGTGTACCATATGGACGGAGCCATATATGGTGACCCCACCCATAATTTACTTTATTTCATGTATTTGTTTTAGTTTTATAATTTATTTTATTTATTTATAATGAGTACTGGTGAAACAGGTGGGAAATCAGGAGACGAAAGGCGAATTTTGGTTCCAAACAAGGCAACTTTATTGCTAGCAAGTGAACAGCACCGAGTAGCCTCGGGACACTGTGTGTCATAAATCATCTGACGCTTACATTTATACTTCCCTACTGGGCCTGCGCATTTGGCCCCTTACACGTCATACTTGTCATGCGCAGTAAACATTTGTAGTTCTTACAGTACAAAATTGTAGTCCCAGTACGTACACACGTCATAACACTGAAATGATACTGGCAAGAAAAACGAAACTTAGCAGCTTATTCTGTACACACACAATGCTCCTTTCTAGCACAGGAGATAAGGTGCGGCTCAGGAATGCAGGGGGGTGTCAGCACCCTCCAAGGTCGCCTATTCAGATGGCGTTGCTACGTGCAAGCTGGTCTTGTATAGGCCTTGCAAACTACTGTTACAAGCTATATATCTAATAGCCCTGCATTCTGTCTGTACATTAGTAAACAGCAAACTTGTCTTGTTAGTAAACAGTAAAACTGGATAAGGCACAAATGTCCAGTGCAGTAATAAGGTGTGGCCAAATAGCCAAAAGCAGAGGTAGAGTGCATAAGTAAAAGTCCATCAGTAGGCACAAAACATGAGGTTGTCCCGTTGCTCAGTAGCATTCAGGTAGTACCGGCGTTCCACTCCTTCATTCCCCCCTTTTGATACTTGAACATCCATTCTGGTGGAGAGTATCACCTCCATGAACCCTGAAAAGGAAAGAAAGGACAAGGATAGTTAGCGAGGGAGGCAACAAGCGAGCCCTAAGCCCTTGCGCAGCCGTTGGTTGCTTCGCCGGGGTTGAGACGGAGGGCCCCTAGTGGAATCCCCCCCCCTTTGTATCCGGTCTTATGCTGACACAAGGGTAATGGCCCCTTAAGTGACTCAGGAGGTGGTGCACGTCAGCCACAAGGTGCTTCATCGTCAGCTGCATCAGACTGGGGAATGGGGGAGTACATCTGGAGAGCCATAAGTTGGGCAGCAGCACGGCGGTCAGCGATGCTTTCCATGGTGGAGCGGAGACACCTGAAAACTAAGGGGAGAGACAAAGGTATTAATAGGCAGGACAGCAAAAACAGGCCCCCACCCTGACGAGGATACTCTTGAGGCTCCCAGAGGTCGGTAGCCAGTTGGTTAAAGAGGGATCGGTTAGCTCTCTCCACTATTCCACTGCTCTGGGGTCTCCATGCACAATGTAACTTCCAATCGAGACCCAGCCTTGTACTGAGTTGTTGTGTTACTTCGCTGGCGAATGCAGGACCGTTGTCGGAGTTTATCTGTCTGGGAAGGCCGTATCTCAGCAGGAGGTGATGGATCAATAAGGAAGTGACTTCTTTCGCCATCGGCCATCCTCTTGCCACGTTGTCCATGCCCTTGGAGAGGTATGCTACAGGGCGTTGCCAGGTGCCGACCAGTTGGGTGAGGACTCCAAATGCCAATCCCTTCTTTTCGTCGATGAACAAGTGGAACGGCTTAGTCACATCTGGCAGTCCGAGCGCTGGTGAGGCCGCAAGGGCCTCCTTGAGGTCCTGAAGGGCTTTCAGTTCGTGTTTCTCCCACTGGAGATTTTGGCCCTCGAGTTCAGGTCCTTTCAGTTTGGCGTACAAGTCTTGGGTCAGGACAGCGAAGTTGATGACCCAGATCCGGCAGTATCCAGCGGCTCCGAGGAGTGCCCGCAATTCCTTCTTATTCGCAGGGGTGGGTTGGTTGCGGATAGCTTGGGTTCGAGGGGGTACCGAGACTCCGGGTTCCTTCTCGGAGGCGAAACCCCAGATACTCGACTTCGATCTCGCATATCTGGGCCTTTTTCTGGCTGGCTCGGTACCCCTGGGCTTCCAGGGTCTTCAAGAGGTAGAGGGTAGCTTCAGCACATTCGGTGAACGTTTCACGGGCCACCAACAGGTCGTCCACGTATTGAACGACCGGCCCATACTCGTCCTGATACGTCTTCAGGTCCTGAGCGAGTTGGTCGCCGAAGAGGGTGGGCGAGTTCTTGAACCCCTGGGGAAGACGGGTCCATGTATATTGCTGCTTGGTTCCCGTCTGCAAGTCTTCCCACGTGAAGGCAAACAACTTCTGGCTGTCGACAGCAAGAGGGATGGAAAAGAAGGCGTCCTTCAAATCAATGACACTGTACCACTTGGTCTGAGATGGCACTTGGGCTAGGATGGAGTATGGATTTGGTACGAGGGCAACTATGTCGGCTACCTGGTTGTTGACTTTCCTCAGGTCCTGGACGGGTCTGTACTCGGATGTTCCTGGTTTCTTAACGGGCAACAATGGGGTGTTCCATGCGGATCTGATTGGTTTAAGGACTCCCTGTTGAAGGAGTTTCTGTAGATGTGTATGCATACTATGCCGGGCTGCATAGGGGATGTGGTATTGTCCTTGGTTGACAACTTGAGCATTTGGTTTGAGCTCAATCCAGATGGGGATAGCGTTAACGGCCAGTCCGCCGGGGTTCAATTCTGCCCATACATCAGGCACTTCATCCATTATGGCTCGCCTCTGCTGGGCGAAAGGGGTGTTCTGGTCGTAACGGCAGTCGCCGGGTCCTACAGTTGGGGGAACGTGTAGTCTCCATTCTTCTCTTACTGGACAGATAAGTGTCACTGGCCGATCTTCAAAGCGAGCTTCCACTTCACCCGTAGTCTTGAACTTCAAGGTGGCCTGGAGCTTACAGAGTAGGTCTCGACCAATCAAGGGGACCGGGCATCCAGGGATGTGTATGAACTGATGGGACACCATCGTCCCTCCGATCTGGACTTGGCGCTCTTTGAGGAGGGGGGCCGCAAGGGATTTCCCGGAGGCTCCCACAATTGGTATAGTTTCTTTCGTGGCTGGGGCTATGGCAGTGGTGATAACAGATCGCTGGGCCCCCGTGTCTAGTAGGGCCTTCATAGATTCTGTTCCCACCCGAATTTCCACCAGAGGGTCAGTGGGGACTCTGCCCTCCCGGTTTCTTCATGCTGTGCTGTCTCGGGTAGCGTCCACAGCCATCTGCCATTCCCTCCGGTCATCCCGTCCTCTCTCTCTTCGGCCCCTTCCCCGGCCTCGCCTAGGGGCCCCCGTGCGGCCGCCGGTCTCCTCCTCTCTCTGCCGGTCCCATGATTCCTCTTCTCTCGGGTTGTCCCGTATCTCCTCTGGACAATCAGCCCACCAGTGTCCTTCTTGTCGGCAATTTGCACACTGGTTACACCCTATGGGGGACCGCGTTCCTCTTGTTCTCCTGCCCCTCCCCTTTGGTCTAGACCTCATTCGTTCTTCCAACACCGTAGCCAATACATCTGCCTTCTCCCGCATCCGTCTGGTCGATTCCTTCCGGGCCTCCACCTTCTCCTCCTGGTCGCGATATCCGAACACGCGATCAGCTATAGCTTTCAGTTGGCTTAGGCTCATCCCTTCGAACCCCTCCGTTCTCTGTAGCTTTCTTCGTATATCCGGTGCTGACTGGCTAACAAAACTCATAACCACGGTTGGGAGATTCTTAGGGTCCTCGGGATTTATCGGGCTGTGCCTCCTAAATGCTTCCATAAGTCGTTCAAGGAAGTCCCCTGGACTCTCGTCCTTTTGTTGGACTACACTGTGGATTTTTCCCATGTTGGTAACCTTCTGCTTCCCTTCTTTAGGCGGCCAGGTACGCCTGTTGGTATCGGCGAATAAAGGTTTGGCCTTCGGCGGTTCGGTAATCCCACGTGGGGGCAGCGATGGGTGCCTCCGTTTCTAGTAGGTTCTGTAAATTGGCATGGGCCGGATTCGCATCCCGGATGGCTTGCTCCATATTTTGTTGTAAAAGGCGGCGTTCTTCAGAGGTCAGGATGTGGGCGCTCAACTGCCTAAGGTCGGCCCAAGTTGGATTGTAGCTGTATATAATGCCTTCCACCAGCTCTATCAGCTGCTCGGGTTTCTGGTCGTAGGACGGCCCATGGAATTTCCAGTTATACAAATCGGCACTTGAGAAGGGAACGTGACTATAGACTGTTGATTCGATGGGCTGGCCCCCCCCCTCTGCCGGGTTAGGGGTATAGGTGGTGGACTGTCGGACTGGGAATAAGTGAGAGGTTCCCCCTTTTCGGCTGGACGGAAGGGCCTGTTGCGGACTCGATTGGGGGAACCGAGTAATGTTCTTCACAACCCGTGTACTCTTCCATGTGGTTGCGAGGCCAGGTGACTCAGGTGAGGCTGGGCGGGACGTCTCCCCGGCATCCGACTCTGACCCGGAAGTCTCGGCGCCAGCGGGGCCTTCTGCTAGGCCCGTAAGGTCAGGGTACATAGGAGCATAGGGCGGCGGCGCAATGTCGTCTTCGTATGCCTCCGCCGTAGCAAGTATCGGGGCTTTTGGAGGCTTCTTCTCGGCCGAACCCTGAACTTTCCCTGCGGTTTTCTTCGGGGGTTTTTTCCTAGAAAGTGTGTTGGTAGTACTGGGCGTAGTTCCTGCCTTGACTCTGGTAGCAGGGGGCGTGGTCTCAGTGGCTTCAGTGCTAGGGGCGGTAGGCCGTATGGGGGCGGTCCCTGCGGCCTTCGGGACGGCAGCGGTTGCCGAGCTTTGGAGAGCGAAGGCATGGGTCGGCAGGGTTCTAAGTTTGGTTTTCCGGCCTTTTCTCTGCTTTACCAACATAAGGGCGGCCTTTTCTACCTTCCGTTGGGCCCAAGCCGGCGGATCCCGGACTACATCCAACCACGCTTCTATGTATGGAATGTCCTCGGGACAGCCGGGGTTTCCCTCAATTATAACAATATTCATGACCGCCGCCACTTTTTCATACTTGAATGACCCTTCCGGGGGCCATCCAGCAATTCCTAGCCCTGGCCACATAAATTGACATCTCTGTATCATCCCGGCCCTGCTACATTTATCTAGGTCGAACACTTCGCTAAAGTGTTCCGTCATTAAATCTAACGGTGAAGACCCACCCCCGCCCATCCTAACCTGAGTGCCAAAGGACAGGTGACGGACAAAGGGGGAAAGGGGAGGTGGAGGAGTAAGGGGTCTCGTTCCACCAGACACAGAAGGGTCAACACTCGGCCTGACCAGGACGCGGTCGCCCGGCCTGGAACTGCAAGCCCACTCACACACTTTCATACGCCACAAGAAACCCCCCCGTAGAGTGCATAAGTAAAAGTCCATCAGTAGGCACAAAACATGAGGTTGTCCCGTTGCTCAGTAGCATTCAGGTAGTACCGGCGTTCCACTCCTTCACTGGTACCTTTTTTCCAACAAAAAAGCACTGGTTTTAGTGACCCTATTACCAGGAGAAGAAAATCTCTGCACGAATGTAACACGTGCTAAGGTCCCTATAACCAGCCCTCCAAATGACATACTGATTGCAATTTATGCTGCACAAACTGGCATGTTTGAAAATATATGGGAGATTAAATAAAAAATGCTACCAACAATAAAGAAAGACAACGTGGATGCAGAAGTCATAGGTTTGTTTGCTTTGTTTTGAGTGTATGCAGAACGACGGCTGCGCAAGGAAAGGGAAACAGATTAACCTAAGTGGCTTCAACCTTTTGACATCGTACCGTCTCCTATTCTCAATCAACTCCCCTATCATCCAATGAGGTTTAATAAACATCTCTGCTATCGCTAGTCACGCTGCTGCTGCTCCCTGTCACTGAAATCATAGAACGCAGCCGCCTCTCTTGCACCCGCACCGCAGATTATAGGCTGAAAAATGCACGTGACATGACTCGTGGGTTCTTGGGCGAGGCCAAGGAGGCTGGTTGCAAAGACATCCTCCTTGTCCTTGGTTGGATGAATTGGGTGAGGCGGTGGCGCGGTGATATGACGTCACAAGGAAGCGACGTATCGCAGCTAGGAGGAATAAAAAGTGAGGGGCAGCAGCTCATGCAGGGCAGCGGTGGAAGTAGCCGATGACACGATAAGCAATGGAGGAAGAGACGGATACGGAGGAGGAGAAGTTGTTGAAGCGGCAGCGTCGGGAGCGGAAGGAGCTGCAGGGTTGGTGCGGAGTTAGCACGGTTCAGAGCGCTTTGGCTTAGGCTACTTTGCGGCTGATCTGAGTCTGGGATTATCTTGTTATTTCTGTCTCCGTAGTTGTGTAGTTTATTAAGTCAGTCGACCAACTAGTGCATGTATGCACTGGGGTAAAACCAGGCTTGGATGGATCAGACGAAATAGAGCCAGTTGCAAACCCTAGTTCAACGTCTGTTCTATAGAATTGCTGCTTCCATTGCATTTAATGTGGGATGGAGTTGGACCTTATCTGATGTGCTCTGAGTCTAGTATTATGATCTTATCCAGGCTATCTTAAATACTTAACTCCAGTCATGGCTTTTCCTGGCTGTATGCATGAATTTATAATTCTGATTTTCCAGCTGATGCCCTAAAGAAAATCAAAATTACAAATGCATACATACAGGGAGCAAAACTAGAGTAGATCAGGGCTACTTGTTAACTTAGCTTGAATCAGGTAGGTAGAGCCAGGCTCAGTTTTATCCAGTTGTGTGCAGGATCTGGTAGGTATGTATCCCCCAAATTAAATAATATTATAAAGGTTTGTAGGTAGTGCAATTCAAGACACAAGTATGAACATAAGAACAGCCATACTGAGTCAGACCAATTATCCATCTAGACTAGTATCCTGCATCCAGGTCACAAGTACCGGCAGAAACCCAAATAGTAGTGAGCTTGATGGCTATTTAGGGCTCTAGAACATAAAGAGGATCAAAAGGGGAAGGCTTTCTGACCCAAACATTGATCACCTAGTTACTCAGCATTAATAGGCAAAAACAAAAGGCACAGGGTGAGGGAAACCTGTGGAACTGCCATGTTACAGGCCCTGTACTGACTATTACAAAAGTGGGAGGGCAGTGGTACTAAAAATTCATCTGAGACTACCAGATGTTTGCTTATGCCAATGAGGTAAACCTAGATTAGTACATAAGGACATTCTATCTATATATCTATCTATTTATATATATATATAATCTCCTTATGCAGACTAGAGTCAATCGAGCCCAACATTCCTTTCCAGCAGTGGCCAGTCTAATGTCACAGGTAGCTGGCAGGATCCTAAAGAATAGATGTTTATCCCTGGAAGTGGGCAATAAGGAATGCAACAGATTCCTCAAGTTTACGTAGCATTTAATGGTTTCTGGACTTAAGAACATAAGAATAACCATACTGAGTCAGACCAATGGTCCATCTAGCCCAGTATCTTGTCCCCAGCAGTGACCAATCCAGGTCACAAGCACCTGGCAGAAATAGTAGTACTATTCCATGCTACCAATCCCAGCCTAAATGCATGACCCTGCATTTTTTAGCATTAAACCTAAGCTGCCAGATTCCAGACTATTCATCTAGCTTTGCTTCCTCATGTTATCCACACTATTTAGGGTGTCTACCCAATTGCAGATTTTGGTATCGTGCACAGAGGCAAACTTTACAGACAGCCCTTCAGTAATATTGCTTACAAAAAGGTTAATAAGAACCAACTGTTGCGGTACACCACTGATAACATCCTTTTCCTCAGAATGAGCTTTATTTACTACTACCCTCTGTCACCTTCTACTCAACCAGTTCCTAACACACTTTCTTCCAGGAACTTTTGTAACCCCTTCTTAAGCCCAGATCTACTATCTACCTTGGCCACATCATCTGGCAACAAATTCCACAGTTTGATCGTGCATGGAGTGAAAGATATTTTCTTTGAATTGTTCTGCCTGGGGTACTATTTGAAAGAGTTTCCTTATTTACTTGTTTCACACCACTCATGGTGACAGTGATGTGAAAAAAGTGTTTACCCCTTCCTGATTTCCCCTATTATTGCATATTTGTCTCACGGAATGATTTCTGATCTTTAATCAAAATGTAATATTAGACATCACTAACAGCTGTGAACATATCAAGTTTAATCTATTTTCAGCGTGGCAACGGATTTGTTCATCACCAGCTTTTGATTAAAGAAATACATTTTTGATTTTCATCTCTTGTGAAATGTCTTTGCAGCCAAAATTCAAGGGATGAAAAATGCTGTACCAAAGAATGACAAGAAAAGGAGAAAGCAGCTTACAGAAGATGTTGCCAGGCTTGAGGCAGAAATGGATGAGAGACACCAGCAGGAGGTGGAACATCTGAGGCTGGAAATATCTAAGCAAGTGGAGGTATAGTGGACTTGCGCTTCATAATAGTGCTGCTTAATATTTCTGTGTTTCTACTATTACTACATGTGTGTGTGTGTGTGTATGTAATTTTATTTTTTGGTAGGACTTGAATACAGCTATGATATTATCTCATTACACAGCACAATGCTGTGTGTGTGATAGGACAGATAAATCCTTCCCTAGAGCATTTGCACCCTTCAATCAATAAGATTAAGGCAAACAAGGAGAGATGTGGTAGAAACAAGCTCAGGTTTGTTAACTTGAACTAATAGGATCCATAGCACTGTGCTGCACCAGTGGCTGATGAAAAATTGTGCTTCAGCTAGCAGCAGCAATTTAGGACTTTATGTACTGGTTTACAACACTTCGTCCTCCTTGAACTGGAATGCATTGGAATGGAGGTGTCTAATTAGTGGCTGCAGATGAAACTCTCTCCTTTTGTATGCAAATGATATTTTCATATTAGTTCCTGTTTCATCAGATCTGAATCTCGCTGCTTCTAAAACTGTTACCTGCACTATCAGGTGCGCAGTGGCCAGGCTCATCCACAGGTAATACACTGAGCCTTGTATTCACATCCTCGGATCTTGCCCTCTTTCCTACTTACCCCCCCCCCCCTCCTTTTACCTCTGGCATTGTCTGACCATTTACTTCTCATGTTTTTCCTAGACCATCCTTCACCACTATCACATAACACTGGCTGCTCCATTACGGATTCGTCCATTGACCATATTGCAGACTCTCTCAGAATTCTTTAACTCTCTTTTTTACTGAATCTCCGTTTGATATGTCAATGAACTTAATCTTGCCCTCGGGTGCATTCTGCATACTTAAGTACCACTCTCTGCTACTCGTAACCACTGACCCTGGTTTTCCCCTGAGCTCCATCTCCTCAAACCCTATGTGCATCATGACAGGATTGTGAAAAATTACAAGAGGACCTTACGAGACTGGGCGGCTAAATGGCAGATGACGTTTAATGTGAGTAAATGCAAGGTGATGCATGTGGGAAAAAAGAACCCGAATTATAGCTACGTCATGCAAGGTTCCACGTTAGGAGTTACGGACCAAGAAAGGGATCTGGGTGTCGTCGATAATACACTGAAACCTTCTGCTCAGTGTGCTGCTGCGGCTAAGATAGAATGTTGGGTATTATTAGGAAAGGTATGAAAAACAGGTGTGAGGATGTTATAATGCCGTTGTATCGCTCCATGGTGCGACCGCACCTTGAGTATTGTGTTCAATTCCGGTCGCCGCATCTGAAGAAAGATATAGTAGAATTGGTAAAGGTGCAGCGAAGGGTGACTAAAATGATAGCGGGGATGGGACGACTTCCCTATGAAGAAAGACTAAGGAGGCTATGGCTTTTCAGCTTGAAGAAGAGACGGCTGAGAGGAGACACGATGGAGGTGTATGGAATGGTGGGTGGAGTGGAACAGGTGGATGTGGGGCGTCTGTTCGCGCTTTCCAAGGATACTGGGACTGGGGGGCATGCGATGAAACTACAGTGTAGTAAATTTGAGACATCGGAGAGAATATTTCTTCTCCCAACGCATGATTGAACTCTGGTATTCGTTGCCGGAGAGCGTGGTGAGGGCGGTTGGCTTGGCGGAGTTTGGGAAGGGGTTGGACGATTTCCTAAAGGACAAGTCCATAAACCACTACTGAATGGACTTCGGAGGGGTCCACAATTCCAGGAGTAACATGTATAGAATGGGAGGCTTGCCAGGTGCCCTTGGCCTGGATTGGCCACTGTCGTGGACAGGATGCTAGGCTCGATGAACCCTTGGTTTTTCCCAGTGTGGCATTGCTTGTGTCGCAATTCCCTGGCCCTGCCTAGTCTGCAGCTCTTTCTAGTTCATCTTCAGGAGTTCTGAAATAATTGTCATCTTTCTATAAGAACATAAGAATAGCCATACTGGGTCAGACCAGTAGTCCTACTAGCCCTGTATCCTGTTTCTAACAGTAGCCAATCCAGGTCACAAGTACCTGACAGAAACCCGAAAAGTAGTAACATTCCATGCTACCAGTAGAAGGGCAAGTAGTGGCTTCCCCATGTATGTCTCAATTGCAGTCTATGGACTTTTCCTCCTGGAACTTGTCCAAACTGTTTTAAAACTCTGATAACTAACTGCTGTTACTACATCCTCTGGCAAAGATCTCCAGAGCTTAACTATCCATTGAGTGAAAAAATATTTCCTCCTATTTATTTCCATGTAACTTCATTGAGTGTCCCTTAGTCTTTGTACTTTTTGTAAGAGTAAAAAAATCGATTCACTTCTACTCGTTGTACACCACTCAAGATTTTGTAGACCTCGATCATATCTCCCCTCGACCATCTCTCTTCCAAGCTGAAGAGCCCTAACCGCTGTAGCTTTTCCTCATAGGGGAGGAATTTATCCCATTTATCATTTTGGTCACTCTTCTTTGAACCTTTTCTAATTCTGCTATATCTATTTTGAAGTACAGTGACCAAAACTGAACACAATACTCAAGGTGCAGTTACACTATGGAGCAATGCAGAGGCATTATAGCATTTTCAGTCTTATTCACCTTCCTTTTCCCTAATAGTTCCTAGCATCCTGTCTGCTTTTTTGGCTGCCACCGCACACTGGGCAAAAGATTTCAGCACATTGTTAACACCTGGATCTTTTTCTTAGGTGCTGACACCCAAGGTGGACCCTAGCATCAGATAAGTATATGATTTGGATTATTCTTCCTAATGTGTATCATTTTTATATTTATCCATTTCACGAAATGCCTAGCCGCCCGCCTGGGGTTACCTCGCGGCCACTTAGAGGGTCTATCCCCAGCACAGCTCAGGTCCACTTGCACCTGCCGCTTGTGCTCTACACTAGCACCCTCCTCCCACCAACTTGGTCACAACCGCCTCTTGGTGAGTCTTCTGGTCTCCAGTTATCTCCAGTGATTTTTAGGTTACTGGGGACACACTCCCAGTGGTCCCACATAGTAACATAGTAAATGACTGTAGACAAAGACCTGTATGGTCCATCCAGTCTGGCCAGCATTTTACATGGTATGTGATACTTTATATGTATACCTGAGTTTGATTTTCCTTGCCTTTCTCAGGGCACATGCTGTAGAAGTCTTGCTCAGTACTGTTCTTGTACTAAGTTCTGACGCTAACATCGAAGCCCCTTAAAATTTACACATAGTAACATGGTAACATAGTAGATGACAGCAGAAAAAGACCTGCACGGTCCATCCAGTCTGCCCAACAAGATAAACTCATATGTGCTACTTTTTGTGTATACCCTACTTGATTTGTACCTGTCCTCTTCAGGGCACAGACCGTATAAGTCTGCCCAGCACTATCCCCGCCTCCCAACCACCATCCCCGCCTCCCACCACCGGCTCTGCCACCCAATCTCGGCTAAGCTCCTGAGGATCCATTCCTTCTGAACAGGATTCCTTTATGTTTATCCCACGCATGTTTGAATTCCGTTACCGTTTTCATTTCTACCATCTCCTGCGGGAGGGCATTCCAAGCATCCAGCCCATCCCTATCTATTCAGTCACGTTCAGGGCGTAGACCATAGAAGTCTGCCCAGCTCCCGTTTTGTTTCCCAATTACTAGTGTCGCCTCCCAGTCTCTGCTAAAATTCCACGGAACCATTCCTTCTAAACAGGATTCCTTTGTGTTTATCCCACGCATGTTTGAATTTCATTACCGTTTTCATCTCCACCATCTCCCGCGGGAGGGCATTCCACATATCCACCACCCTCTCCATGAAAAAATACTTCCTGACATTAGTCCTGAGTCTGCCCCCCTTCAACCTCAATTTATGTCCTCTAGGTCTACCGCCTTCCCGTCTCTGGAAAAGGTTCATTTGCGGATTAATACCTTTCAAATATTTGAACGTCTGTATCATATCTCCTCTGTTTCTCCTTTCCCCACAGTTCCCAGGAAGTACTTGCAGACCCAACACAAACCACCAGGATTCTTTCAGTCCAGACAGAGAGGCAATAAACTAAATTATTTTTTGTCTTAAAAATTGAACAAAAATGTGCAGTCAGCAGAACAATAACAGGTAACTGAAATATGGATCAATTATAACATTAACTAGACATTTGTATACTTCCTAAAAAGTACCTGGGGAGATTGGACATATAAACTGTTCACAGAGCCTTAGCGAAGAGATTTGTCTCTCTTCTCCCGGGCTAAGACTGAAGCAACAACTGGTGGGTAATTTTTCAAACTCCAGCCAATCAGAGCCCCGACAACAAGTTTTAAAAGTATGTTGCTCACAGTACTGTAGATTCACTTGTTCACTAAGTGAAAGCGTTAATGCACTTTTCTATAACAGCTTTAACATAAAACATGCACCACCTGCTGGCCAAACTAGAGAAATGCACTTCAATAGTTAATAAAGGCAATTTTACAGATGGAGAGACAGGAGGGAGGGGAATAAAGGTCTGTCGTAGGGATGAAATCTTTCCCTACCAGGCATCAGCCAGCAGTGAAGGGAAGAAGGGAGGAGTCATAAGCGAAACTTGGTTAAGAACCTGAAAAAGTGCCTGTGAACCGTTAGTGAAGGTAATGAGCTTTCCAAAATACTTATGCATCTTGGAAGCCCAGATCAGATGCATTTCACATATTTACAAATGTGGAAAGAAAACAACCGCCAACATGGTTAAAAGGTGAAATGAAAAAGGCTATTAGAGGCAAAAGAATGTCCTTCACAGAATGGAAAAAGTACCCAAAGAATAAGAAGCAACATAAGCACTGTCAAGCTAGATGCGAGGAATTGATAAAGAAGGCTAAAAAAAGAATATGAAGAGAAACTTGCTGCAAAAGCAAAAACTCAAAGTAAAACCTTTTCAGGCACATCAGAAGCAGAAAGCCTGCGAAGGAATCTGTGGGGCTGTTAGACCGTGAAGAAGCAAAAACGCACTCAGGGAAGATAAGGCCATAGTTGAGATGGCGGAGGCGAGCCGCGGGGGATGGGCGTTTATGGCGGGAAAAACCGCCGCACCGGAGGAAGACCCGGGACACTGACCGGCCTCCAAACTGACACCCGACAAGGGCGAATCAGACTTTAAAACCCCCGCATCCCCGCTAGAAGCGCACACGCGGTCCGGGGAGCGATTCTTCGCGCCGGACGCCATCTTTGATGCGCAGCATGTTTCTCCCCCGCTCTTGCGAGCGCCGGTTGAGGGTGCGTCTAGGACTGTGGCCCAGGCTGCTGAAATACACAGTCTGGGGGGTTTCTCCCCCGAGTTTATTTTGCTGCTGCATCAGGCCTTCCTTATGCAAAACGCTGCCCCTTCTCCCTTGTCCGACAAAGGGGTTGAGGCCCCCGGAAGTAAACGCCCTCGGGTGGATTCCCAGGGCTTAGAGGACTTTGTCTCCTCTGATGTAGATGAGGGCAGCGTATCTGAGTTCTCCCAACGGTCCTTTGCGGATTCCTTGGAGAAGACGGATTCCCGCTCGGATGGAGCGGATGACCCCTCTGCAGCGCGGATCTTTCGCTCAGAGGATTTGCCCAACCTGTAACTGCAGGCCATGAGCATTTTGAAGATTTCCTCTCCAGAGGACGTCTCTCCCTCAGCCCCTGTTGGCTCCGCCATTATGCTGGGGACGAAGCGCCCGCCTAGAACCTTCCACGTGCATGATGCCATGCACACCTTAATTTCGGCTCAATGGGATGTCCCGGAAGCGAGCCTCAAAGTGGCTAGGGCTATGTCCCGCCTCTATCCTTTGCCTGAAAGTGAACGGGAAGCCTTTCTTTGGCCTACCGTGGATTCTTTAATCACTGCGGTGACTAAGAAAACGGCGTTGCCGGTGGAAGGTGGCACGGCCCTGAAGGACGCCCAAGACAGAAAATTGGAGGCGGCCTTAAGGTCGTCCTTCGAGGCGGCTGCCTTAAGTTTGCAGGCCTCAGTTTGCGGCTCCTATGTGGCCAGGGCGTGCCTGACGATTGTGCAGCGGGCTTCCCCCTCGGATCCTTCCTTGAGGGCTGATTGGCCGGCCCTGGAATCGGGCTTGGCTTATTTGGCAGACTTACTGTATGATGTCTTGAGAGCCTCGGCTAAAGGTATGGCTCAGACAGTCTCTGCACGGCGGTGGCTTTGGCGGAAACATTGGTCTGCTGACCACGCCTCTAAGTCCCGCCTGGCTAAGTTGCCTTTTAAAGGCAAGCTGCTCTTTGGGGTCGAGCTGGACAAAATTGTGACCGATCTCGGCACATCTAAGGGCAAGAGGTTACCAGAGGTCAGGGCTCGGGCCAGTGCTCGCCCTGGTATCTCCAGAGGACGGTTTCAGGAAGCCCGTCGGTACCGCCCGGGCAAGTCGGGCTCCTCTGCCCCCTCTTCCTTCAAGAGGAATTTCTCCGGGTCCTCCCCCAGGGTCTCGTACCCAATGACGGGGTCCTGGTCCATGGCCCAGTGTAGATTGGAGGACGCCTGTCCTCGTTTCTGGGCGAGTGGACCAGGGTAACTTCAGACGCTTGGGTGCTGGAAGTCAACAGAGATGGCTACAAGCTAGAGTTCTGCCGACCCTTAAGAGACGGGTTTGTACTCTCTCCCTGCAAGTCTCCGGTCAAAGCTGTGGCAGTGCAGCAGACCTTAGACAATTTGATCCGCCTGGGTGCGGTCGTTCCGGTGCCAGAAAATCAGATTGGCAAGGGACGTTACTCCATTTACTTTGTGGTACCAAAGAAAGGAGGTTCTGTACGGCCTATCCTCGACCTCAAAGGGGTCAATCGGGCCTTGAAAGTTCGGCACTTTCGCATGGAGACTCTCCGCTCTGTTATAGCGGCAGTGAAGGCAGGGGAGTTCCTGGCATCCTTGGACATCAAGGAAGAGTACTTGCATAGTCCCATCTGGCCTCCTCATCAACGCTTTCTGCGTTTTGCAGTCCTGGGCCGACACTTCCAGTTCAGAGCCCTCCCGTTCGGGTTGGCTACTGCTCCGCGGACCTTTTCCAAAGTAATGGTGGTCATCGCGGCCTTCCTGCGAAAGGAAGGAGTACAAGTCCATCCTTATCTGGACGATTGGTTGATCCGAGCCCCCTCTTATGCAGAGTGCGGCAAGGCTGTGGACCGGGTGATTGCTCTTTTGAGCTCCCTGGGGTGGATCATCAACTGGGAGAAAAGCCAGCTGCGCCCGACTCAGTCCCTGGAGTATCTGGGAGTTCGATTCGACACCCAAGTGGGCAGAGTGTTCCTGCCGGACAATCGGATTGTCAAACTTCAGGCTCAGGTGGACCAGTTCCTAGTAGCCTCTCCGCTTCGGGCTTGGGACTATGTGCAGCTGTTGGGCTCTATGACGGCCACGATGGAAGTAGTGCCCTGGGCCAGGGCTCATATGAAACCACTACAACACTCTCTGCTGCAGCGCTGGACTCTGGTGTCGGAGGATTATGCTGTGCGCCTTCCCTTGGACCCAGCAGTGCGCAAGGCGCTGAGCTGGTGACTGAAGACAGACAAGTTGTCTGCAGGAATGCCTCTTGTGACCCCAGAGTGGATTGTAGTCACGACGGATGCCTCTTTGACTGGCTGGGGAGCCCACTGCATGGTAAGGACAGCGCAGGGGCTCTGGTCTCCTGCAGAGGCAAAGTGGTCTATCAACCTCCTGGAACTCAGAGCCATTCAGTTGGTGCTTGTGGAGTTCCTCCTGGTACCGGCGTTGAAGCCAGTACGGGTCCTGTCGGACAATGCCACAGCTGTGGCCTGTGTCAACCGCCAGGGAGGTACCAAGAGCGCCCCTCTAGCCAAGGAAGCCATGAATCTATGCCAGTGGGCGGAAGCGAACCTGGAACAGCTGTCAGCGGCCCACATTGCCGGAGTCATGAATGTCAAGGCGGACTTTCTCAGTCGCCATACCTTGGATCCCGGAGAGTGGCAGTTATCGGCTCAGGCGTTCTTGGACATCACGAAGCGCTGGGGCCAGCCGAGCCTAGATCTGATGGCGTCATCGGCCAATTGCCAAGTGCCGCGCTTTTTCAGCAGAGGACGGGACCCTCGATCTCTGGGAGTAGATGCTCTTCTCCAACAGTGGCCGACACAAGAGCTTCTCTATGTGTTCCCGCCCTGGCCCATGTTGGGCAGGGTACTAGACCGGGTGGCAAAGCATCCGGGCCGGATAATCCTGGTGGGTCCGGACTGGCCCAGACGTCCCTGGTATGCGGACTTGATCAGGCTCTCAGTGGACGACCCTCTGCGGCTGCCAGTGGAGCAGGGCCTGTTGCATCAGGGTCCCGTGGTGATGGAGGATCCCTCCCCCTTTGGTCTTACGGCCTGGCTATTGAGCGGCAGCGTCTGAGGAAGAAGGGCTTCTCAGACAAGGTCATCGCCACTATGCTGAGAGCGAGGAAGCACTCTACTTCTACTGCTTACGCCAGGGTTTGGCGTACCTTTGCAGCGTGGTGTGAAGCAGGCTCACTTTCTCCCTTCACTGCTCCAATTTCTTCAGTGCTGGCATTCCTGCAAGAAGGTCTGGAGAAAGGCCTGTCGCTCTGTTCCCTTAAAGTCCAGGTGGCGGCTCTGGCTTGCTTCAGGGGCCGCCTGAAGTGTGCTTCCCTGGCTTCGCAGCCAGATGTGGTACGTTTTCTCAAGGGAGTTAATCACCTCCGCCCTCCTCTGCACTCAGTGGTGCCTGCGTGGAATCTCAACCTGGTGCTAAGAGCCTTGCAGAAGCCGCCTTTTGAACCCTTGTCGAGGGCATCTCTGAAAGACCTGACGTTGAATGCAGTCTTTTTGGTGGCTATCACTTCAGCCAGAAGAGTTTCCGAGCTCCAGGCACTCTCATGTCGAGAGCCTTTTCTGCAGTTCACTGAGGCAGGAGTGACTATTCGCACAGTGCCTTCCTTCCTGCCCAAGATTGTTTCTCGCTTCCATGTGAATCAGCAGCTCTGTCTCCCCTCCTTTCGTAGGGAGGACTACCCAGAGGAATACTCTGCTCTCAAATTTCTGGATGTGAGACGAGTCATCATCAGATACTTGGAAGTGACCAATGATTTCCGGAAATCGGATCATCTGTTTGTCCTGTTTGCAGGTCCTCGTAAGGGTCTGCAGGCTGCTAAGCCTACAGTGGCAAGATGGGTCAAGGAAGCCATTGCAGCGGCTTATGTGGCCGCGGGGAAGGTGCCGCCTATCCAGCTGAAGGCTCACTCCACTAGAGCTCAGGCGGCCTCGATGGCAGAGGCCGGGTCTGTCTCCTTGGAAGAGATTTGCAAGGCGGCAACTTGGGCATCGGCCCATACCTTCTCCAGGCATTACCGCTTGACTGTGGCTGCTCGGGCGGAGGCCCAGTTTGGAGCTTCAGTGTTGCGGTCAGGGATTTCTATGTCCCGCCCTGGGTGAGTACTGCTTCGGTACATCCCACCAGTCTATGGATTGATCAGCTTGATGATATGGAAGGTAAAATTATGTATCATACCTGATAATTTTCTTTCCATTAATCATAGCTGATCAATCCATAGCCCCTCCCAGATATCTGTACTGTTTATATTCTGGTTGCATTTCAGGTTCAAGTTTAGTCTTCAGTTCCTGTTCAGGAGGACTTCGTCTTCAAGTTTTTTCAATTGGATTCTTCAAGAGTTGAGGCGAGTTTGTGTTACAGTGAGCTGCTGCATTCCTCTCCCCTCCGTTTTACGGGGCTGGATGGAGACTTAAATTCTGCCGGCGCTCCCTCCCGCTTCGTGCGGCTGTAGGGCAGCTTTATACCCCTCCCGCTTCGGCGGTGTTAGGGTCAGTCAGCTCCTCCCGCGGTTGCGGTTGCAGGATAAGCCAGATCCCCCCGCATCGGTGGGGTGGTGTCCCTCCCCCGCTCCGCGGGGATGAGCTGGACGGATTCCCCTCCCCCACTTGTGTGGGGATGAGCTGGGTTAATTCCCCTCCCCCGTTTCGGCGGTGGTGAGCTGGGCAGAGTGTCCCTTTGTGGGTGTAATTCTCTAAGTGCTGAGTCCTGCGGATGGAGCTTTGATATCGACATACTGAGGAGTTTCCGGCAGCACATGACCACATATAGGGAGGCAAAAGCTTTGCTCTCTATCTCCACCTGCTGGTAGATGGACACAACCCACCAGTCTATGGATTGATCAGGTATGATTAATGGAAAGAAAATTATCAGGTATGATACATAATTTTACCTTCCTCATATCTGGAGCCAGCTCTTAAATCATCACTTAAAATGCACCTTTTATCTGAGGCCTTGGGCCAAACAAGTCCATAACCACCTCTCTCACCTCAGCTTTCATTGTTTCCATATCTTCTGGGGGTTTTTTTCCTCTTCCTCTTAGGTGTACTTCAACACTGATTGTTAACCACACACCATTATTGGCAAACGTGCTGTGTATGAATAAATAAACTTAATTGGGCTTTTGCCCATATTTTAAAATTAAATGCAGATAAGACTAAAGATTCTCTAGTTCAGTAATTTAAATAGGATTAGTAAGTAAATAGGATCTTCACCAAAACAATTACTTTAAACCAAAATGATAGGGAAAAATCTAGTAAGGTTCTTGGTGTCATTCTGGATTCTGCCTTGTCGGTGAATTACCTGTTTAAATTTTAAGCTGAAACAGCTGAGGGCTGTTTTTGAGTCAATTTAGCATATTGGCTCAGAGTTTAGTACTATCTGAATTGGTCTACTGTAAAGCATTGTATCTTGGCATTTCAGTGAAACTAACTTCAGCTGATCAATTTAATATTTAAATCTACCAAGTTTGAGCATGTGACACGACACCTTTTGCTTTTCCAAGCACTGGCTCCCATTCAAAATCTGTGTGTTTAAATCTTGCTGTTTTATCTTTAAAATCTTACAAAGATTAACCTCTATTCATGTCATTAAACTGATACCAATGCTGTTTAGGTCAAGATCCAATCAAATCTCAGATGGATTAGCGCCAAGTTTCCCCTCTTTTACAGAAGTTTGTTACAAAAAGTTATTAGAAAACTTTTATATATCAGGCAGGGTTTTTTTTTTTTTTTTGGAATAATTTACCATATTCTTCTTTATCGTTTTGTAAAAATTTGAACCTTTTTATTTAGTAAAAATTGCTAATGTCTGTTTTATCTATATGATTGTAATTTTTCTCCATACTTATGATTGCTGTTTTGGACCCTTTTGGGGATCAAGTGGATTACAGATATCAAGATTAGATTACTGAGATCACCAGGGTTTCTTGAAACCTAATTTATTAGATGCTTCTTTAGTCTGTACTTTAAGCGACAGGTTTTAGCAATCTGTTGAATATGTGCAGAGAAGGAGAGGGAGGAGTCGAAGATGACCCCAAGGTTATGAGCAGATGAGGACTGCCAACAAGAGCACCAAATTATACAACTACTACTACTATTTAGCATTAGTAGTAGTAGTTGTATAATTTGGTGCTCTTGTTGGCAGTCCTCATCTGCTCATAACCTTGGGGTCATCTTCGACTCCTCCCTCTCCTTCTCTGCACATATTCAACAGATTGCTAAAACCTGTCGTTTCTTCCTCTATAATATTGCCAAAATTTGCCCTCTCCTTTCTGAGCACGCTACCAGAACCCTCATTCACACTCTCATCACCACTCGCTTAGACTGATGCAACTTGCTTCTCACAGGTCTTCCACTCAGCCATCTCTCTCCTCTTCAATCTGTTCAAAATTCTGCTGCACGATTAATATTTCGCCAAAGTCGCTATGCCCATATCAGCCCTCTTCTGAAGTCACTTCACTGGCTCCCTATCCGTTTCTGTATACAGTTCCAGCTCCTCTTATTAACCTATAAGTGTATTCACTCTGCTGCCCCTCACTACCTCTCCACCCTCATCTCTCCCTACACTCCTTCCCAGGAACTCCGTTCACTAGGCAGATCTCTACTAATTGCACCCTTCTCCTCCATCGTGAACTCCAGACTCCGTTCCTTTTATCTCACCGCACCTTATGCCTGGAACAGACTTCCTGAGCCATTACGTCAAGCTCCATCCCTGGCCGCCTTCAAATCCGGGCTAAAGGCCTACCCGTTTGATGCTGCTTTTAATTCCTAACTTGTCACCTGCTCGTAACCTTTATCTTGTCTTCCTCTCTTCAATAGTCCCTTTTCCCTATGTGTCCTATCTGTCTGTCCTACCCTTATCCCTTATATGTCCTGTCTGTCCTGATTTAGGTTGTAAGCTCTTTTGAGCAGGGACTGTCTTTTCTTCATGTTCAGTCATACGCAGCGCTTCACAATTGGTAGTGCTATAGAAATGATTTGTAGTAGTAGAAGGGTTAAGGCTAGGGGCTTAGCCAGACCTCTGCGGGAGGGGGCACATTTTACCTCCCCCTGCACTTTTGACACTTCCCCCACTGCCAGGTACCTTTGCTGACCGGGGTCCCCAACCCCCGCCAGCCAAAGTCCTCTTCAGTGCTGGTCTCCGGCGCGTTTGCTGATCTGTTTCTGTGAGTCTTGACTACTGGCACAAAATATTATAGAGTACTTTTTTTTTCCCCTTCCTTCCTTCCTCCCATTCAGTTTTTGCACTACCAGCATAGAGGTGCTTGCTGAGCTTCATCAGTGTTGGTTAGAAGAGAGGCTTGCAGTGATCCTACTTGATTACTTCAGAATAATGCTTTTAATATTTGCATGTTTAGTCTAAATCTAACCAATGTAGCACTATTCTTGTATGTCCAGGCTGCAGGTGCATTTTCTCTTCACTATGAAACTGAGTTCTCAGTGGGGAATGTAGTAAGTATCTGAGAAAAGGTCTCTTCCTGTTGCAGATACACAAGGCGATCACTAAGCTGTGCATGCACAGAACAATCGTCACTAAGTGTGGCTGCTCTGTGCTTGCTCAGAGCAGCGTGTGCTATTCACGGCTTTCATACAAGCATACAGGCTTTGTGGGGTTCTCTCCCCTCTTCCACGTCTTTCCCAGTCCACGTTTTGCCCCAAGGGTCCAACTCTGCTCCTCCAAACCCATCATCATCTCTGGCATGCGTGTCGGCGAGGCTGCAGGCAGGAGCTGCTAATCCCGGGAGCAATTCTGCTGTCCCTTCTGCAAACCTTAGGGATCCACACTCCTGCAGCACATTTCAGAGCAATGTCCCCCTGGGGGTCCCGGGACCATGATGAGCAGCCTATGTGTGTTACACCAGTGACAAGCAGATCCAAGGACCGTGCTGGCCAGGATGATACCTGTTCGAGCCCCCTGGGAGTGGGGAAGAGGCTGTGCAGGCTGGGAGCAATAGCAGAAAGACTGGTCTGGTAGTGATAAGCTGCTTGACTGCTGCAGTCCTTGCTGTGCATCGCTCGTAAATGGATGTGCATCCCACGGAATGCACATTTAAATGCTAATTAGCTCGTTGGCTGCCACTACAGACAGAAAAGAGCCCACAGAACCCCTTGTATATCTACTGCTGAATAATGTGCTTGCTAAACCAGCTGGTGTGGTAAGTTTGCATCTCCCCCTCAGACCTTGTTTGCAAGCCTGTTTTCTAATTAAGTATAGAAAGCAACAGTTCCCACATGAGACACCAGAGGGCACTGGTGAACGGTGTGCACTTTAGTACATCCTTGGGAATTCCCACTTGGATTTTTAGGTAATGTAGGCTATACATATTATAAATAGGAATAAACATATGATTAGACAGTGTCTGACATGCAACAGTGGATGTGGCCCTGGGAGACTTCTCCCTGCAGCATGGAGAAAGCGAGGCTAAGGAAGTGGTCTGTATGTGAATAGGAACAGTGCAGTCTGTCTCCTACACTGCACAGTTCTCTGCATGCTTGTATTGCAATATTTGAAGACCTGTGCTATTCTTGCAAGACTTTGAACATTGCTGTATTTCGGGTACTGTATGACTTACACTACGACAGTCTCTTGTTGCAGGAGGAAGACTGTGCCATACAGTGAGGAGCAGCAAAGTAGTTATGGGAGAAAGCCTGTAGAAATTAGGGGACAGAAAAGCTGTGAAAGGGACACACGGGGGGGGGGGGGGGGGGGGGGCAGGAGTTAAAAGGACATGCATGTGGAGGGGGTGAGCAGAGAGAATGTTGAAGAGGTGAGCTGGGTGAGGGGGAGAAAGAGGATGAGAGGAAAGAACCATACACGGGAGAGAGGCAGCTGAATGAGGGGGGAAAAGAGAGAAATACTAAGGATGTTCAGTGCCAGTATCAGGATAGAGGTTAGTGCTGAATATTCAGATAGGGAAGTCAGTACTGGCGCTGTATGGATAGCAGCAGTATTAAGCCCACTATCCCTGTCTAGCTACAGTTAGGACAGCCTTTTTCTGTCTTAGCTTTATCCAGATAATTGTCTGGTTAGTGGGCAGAATATCCCTGCTAATCAGACAGTTGAGGGTCCTGCCCTCCCTCTGCCCATGGACTGCAAAGCCCTTGCAATGTCCAGTTAGTGCTGAAGTGGTCTGTAAGTATATTCAGTGACACTTTTATATAGTGCCAATGAATATCCCAGTCACCAGCACTTATCCAATTATCAGGTACTGCTTACCAGGAAAGGGCCACAGAATATTGGTCCGAATGTTGATTTCCGTGCTGCTCAAAATTCAGATTTCACTCAAATACAAGATTTTATTCTTTCATTTAATTTATTACCATTTATATACTGCCCTTGTTCAGAGCAGTGTACAAATTAAACATACATAATAAAAACATTACAAAACAAAACCCATCATATACAAACAGACTCAGATTCTTATGCTACAGTGAGGCATATTTTCAAAGCACTTAGCCTTCCAAAGTTCCATAGGTTTCTATGGAACTTTGGAAGGCTAAGTGCTTTGAAAATATGCCTCAGTGTGTGTCAGGGCACCGTATTGGATATGGAATATTCATCGTAGACCTTATGAAAGTGTGGGGCAAGCAGGGTATAAATGGCCTGAGGTGTTTGATCTTGGTAATATTAGGAATGCTGTAAACCTTCTCATATTGTTGTGAAGTATTAAAAATAATACCTGTACATGTTTCTAAGGATGTTGAAGTACTATTATATGTAACATAGGGCCTGATATTGAGTGGCAGGAACTGTGTTAAACACTGGCATTTATAGACATACTAATTTAGTCACCGATATTGGATATATTGGGTGACTTATCCTGAACTACTATTCCCCCACCCTTATCAGCCCTAGAAATTACTAAAGTATCATCAAGTTGTAATTCTCTTAAAACTATCTTCTGGGTTTTCATCAAATTACTGTTAAGTTTTTGCCATCTCTTGTTCCATTCTATCCAGATCCTTTAATACCTATTGTTGGAATGTAGCTAATACTGAGTCATTAGGGCCTGGGGTGACCCATGTGTAAGGTAGTCGGTATTTTTGTATAAAAGACTGTACCGCTTGCAAATCCTCCATTTTCTTTATTTCCAAAATGTAATTTTAATCTTAATTTCCTAAAAAAAAAAATCTATAAAGATATTGACGTATAATGAATGCATCATGAAACTGAGTAGGTACAAAAGATAGGCTCATAGAAAGTAACTCCTGTTGAGATTTTTGATAAACCTTTGGAGGAAATATTAAATACTGTTAATTGTGTTTCTTTATTTACCGCTTGGATTTTACTACCATTTGCATGTTTGGGGACCCTCAACTGACTTAACACTATCATGTCCACTGTTCTTTAGTGGGCTACTTTCTTTCCCAGATGAATCACTGGAGGAGTTAATAAAGTTAACTTTTATTAGATTTCCTATTTCTCCTAGTTCTTTTACGGGTAAATAAAGCCCCATGTGTAGTCCTGTTCATCGCCTTTACATTTTGCTGTTTTCTGCACCCTGAATTCCTTTCTGTATTTCTCCATACTCTGTTCAGCATATTGCTGATTAAAGAATCCTGCTGGTCCCTCTTTCATTATTTGAATTTTGGAATCTAACTCCTTTTGATTTTTCTTTAATATCTTGTTTAATTTCTCAAATCGTAATCAGCACTAAATCCAATTAACATTTCGATATTAAATCTTTCCATTGAATAATATACACGTCGTCCAGAAATCTAAGGCCTCTTGGTGTGCATTGCACATGGCAATACTCTACCAAGGTCATTGAGCGATATTCAGTAGGGGAGGGCAGACTTATACGGTCTGTACCAGAGCTGATGATGGGAGGCGGGACTGGTGGTTGGGAGGCGGGAAATACTGCTGGGCAGACTTATACAGTCTGTGCCCTGAAAAGGACAGGTACAAATTCAAGGTAAGGTATACACATATGAGTTTGTCTTGGACAGACTGGATGGACCATGCAGGTCTTTTTCTGCCGTCATCTACTATGTTACTATGTAATGTATTTATAAAGTTTTTGAATATCGCCCCACTCTAAATGTGAACTTTCCATTGTGTACCCAAACAATCTATTTCCTCCTAACAATTTGGCTATGAGGCTCATTTTCAAAGCACTTAGACTTACAGAGTTCCATATGTTACTATGTACCTACTACTACAATGTTTAATTATACTTTCTGAACCCTAGCCTACCCTGTGATTTTGTGTAAGCCACATTGAGCCTGCAACTGTTCTCCTGACATACCCGTCATATTGTGTGCAATATGAGATTTGTCATATCTAATAGCTGTTTTCACTTTCTAGGTGGAATCTCTTGCTAATGGGATTGGGAAATTGGAGTGTGAAGATGGTGAAAAAACAGCTCAACATTCTCGGCCAACAAAAGCCCAAAAGAGGCGGGTATGATGGCGTTTTCATTGCATATTTACAGTTCAGAGGAGCACTGGTCTTCTTATTCTCAGATATGGTATTGAGAAGTTGGAGTGTCCCAGTAGGCTTTGTCTTAACAGGATCTGCTTAGCACAAATTTGTAATGGAAGTAGTGATTCTCAGGAAGGTAAATATAGCTGTGTGTGGTTTTTTTTTTTGTTTTTTTTTATATTGTTGTTTTAAATGTGTGAAAAAGCTACTTCCGGAAAGGGATGGTATACTGGGGAGCAGACTTTGCATGCTCTTGTCTGTGGCTCGGAATAAGTAATCTTGGACTTCTGGGGACTTGCAGTAATAGGACCTGTTCCATGTAGAAAGCCTGGGAAAAAATCTGAAATTCTCTCACGGCCTTCCTTCCCCAACTCCACAAGAGTTTCCAAAGGAAAGCTTTTAGGTAAAAGGTAAAGTTAAAATGATGAAATATTTTGACACTCACAATATAGGACTTAAAGATCTTGGCTTCCTGTCACATTATAAGCCATAAAATTGTACAGCTGTGTCACACTCTGATTACCCATCCATATTTCCCTGTTTCTCACGCCCCCCCCCCCCCAACCCCTACCTTGTCCCTGTGAGGCTGCCATTGGAATGCTTTTATGTTTCACTTGTATATTCTGGTATTTGTCATATTTTGCTAATGTCTGACCTGCAGAAGAAAGTATTGCCTTCAAAAGCTAATTAAAAAAAATGTATTTTTTTTTAATGGGACTGTCTTATTTTCTTTTTGTTTTATTTCTGTTTACCTTGGGTAAAAGCTAAAAATATCATGGAATAATTTATTTGTGAATGTTGTGTTGCCCTCCTTCAGGGTGTACACTGCAGAGGTCAGACATTCTGATTGTTTTGGGGTTTGTGTGAATTTCTTGGCAGTGCTGGAATAATGTGTGTTACTTTTTGTACCTTCTGTTCTGTGTTCATGGAAGAAAAATCCTGGAGAAGGACTACGATTGACTGGCAAAGATACATATGAGAATGGAATAGATACAGCACTGTTCAAGGAAGAAACTGTTTATGAAAAATTTAAAGGTGGACAATGCCATGGAACTGGACGGGATCCAACCCAGGATATTGAGGGGGCTCAGAGGTTCTGGCGGGTCCTCTTAAAGATTTCTTTAATAAATCCTTGGAGATGGGGGAGGTTCCTTGGGATTGAAGAAGAACGGATGTGGTCCCTCTTCACAAAGTGAGAACAGAGAAGGAGCTGGAAACTACAGGCCGGTATCATCAGGTTGGTTATTGGAAAAGTAATGGAAGCGATGCTGAAGGAAAGGATAGTGAATTTCCTGGAATCCAATAGGTTACAAGATCCAAAACATGGTTTTACCAAAGGTAAATTGTGCAAAATGAATCTGATTAAATTCTTTGAGCGGGTAACCAGAGAATTGGATTGAGGACGTGCGCTATATGTAATCTGCTTAGATTTCAGCAAAGCCTTTGACACGGTTCCTCATAGGAGCTCTTGAATAAACTTGACAGGCTGAAGTTAGGACTCAAGTGGTGAACTGGATTAGGATCTGGTTGACAGACCGATGCCAGAGGGTGGTGGTTAATGGAATTCACTCAGAAGAAGGAAAGGTGAGTAGTGGAGTGCCTCAAGGATCGGTGCTGGGGCTGATTCTGTTCAGTATATTTGTGCGCAGCGTTACCGAAGGTTTAGAAAGTAAGGTCTACCTTTTTGCGTATGATACCAAGATTTGTAACAATGGACACTCCGGAAGGTATAGAAAACATAAAAATGGATCTGCAGAAGTTAGAAGAATGGTCTGATGTTTGGCAATTAAAATTCAGTGCAAAGTGATGCACTTAAGGAGTAGAAATTCAAGGGAGACATATGTGCTAGGCGTTGAGGAATCTTGGGGTGATAGGATCTGAAGGCGATGAAACAGTGTGACAAGGCGGTGGCTGTAGCCAGAAGGATGCTAGACTGTATAGAGAAGTGTAACCAGCAGAAGAAAGGAGGTGTTGATGCCCCTGTGCAAGTGTTTGGTGAGGCCCCACCTTAGTATTTTGTTCAGTTTTGGAGGCTGTATCTTTCTGAAGATGTAAGAAAGCTTGAAGCAGACCAGATAAGATAAGAATGATATGGAGCTTGCACCAAAAGACATACGAGAAGAGACTGAAGACCTGAATGTATGCCCTAGAGGATAAGAGGAACAGAGGAGGTATGATACAGATGTTTAAACACATAAAAGGTATTAATATAGAAACAAATATTTTCCATAGAAGGGAAAGTGGTAAAACTAGAGGACATGAATTGAAGTTGCGGGGTGGTAGACTTGGGAGTAATGTCAGAAAATTCTTTTTCACGGAGAGGGTGGTGGATGCCTGGAATGATCTCCTCCTGAGGGAGGTGGTGGAAAAAAAACTGTGGCGGAATTCAAAAAGACGTTGGATGAACACAGAGGATCTCGAATTAGAAAATAAATGATATAAAAAAACAATTTAAAAGGTTGCATATGTGTTTGCATATCAAGTGGTGCTTAAATGATGATTCCATATCATCATGCTGATCAATCCATAGACTGGTGGGTTGTGTCCATCTACCAGCAGGTGGAGATAGAGAGCAAACTTTTGCCTCCCTATATGTGGTCATGTGCTGCCGGAAACTCCTCAGTATGTTCTCTATCTCAGCAGGTGGTGGTCACACACAGCAGCAGCTCTGGCTAGGCCTCCAAGCCTAATTTTTAGGTTTTGTTGAGTGCCTGGGGTTGAGGGCTCTTCTTGAGTAAGTGCAAACCTGGTGGCGCCAGGTCCCTCCTTTTCTCCCCCCTCCCGCTGGCTCCGTTTGGAAAAAAAAAAAAAAATTTTTTGAACGTCCTTAAAGGCGTTTATTTCGACGTTTATTTAAACGTTTATTGCAGCTACTCACTGGGACACCAGGTCGTTACAGCTCGGAGCGGACAGCAGGTAATTTTTACCTTTTATAGCGGGCAGGGGGTTCCCCGATTGGTCTCCACGTGGCCTATGGCGTCGGAGGGCGAGGGCGCAAAGAGTCGCTCCCCGGATCGCGTGTGCGCTTCCAGAGGGGATGCGGGGGTCTTAAAGTCTGATTCGCCCTTGTTGGGTGACAGTTTCGTGACCGGTGAGTGTCCCGGTCCTTCCTCCGGTGTGGCGGTTTTTCCCGCCATAAACGCCCATCCCCCGTGGCTCGCCTCCGCCATATTGGCCGGCCACGCGGCTCGGACGGCTTCTTCTTGGGCCGCCCTTGAGGTGGGAGACATTGATGCCATGAACGCCCTTAATTTGGGCGACGGCACAAAAGCGGCTAAAGTTAAGCGCCGTTCTTCCCGCGCGGCTCCTTCGCGGAGTGTCGCGCCGGACGCCATCTTGGATGCGCAGCATGTCTCTCCCCCGCTCTTGCGAGCGCCGGTTGAGGGTGCGTCTAGGGCTGTAGTCCAGGCTGCGGAAGTGCACAGTATGCGGGGTTTCTCCCCCGAGTTTGTTTTGCTGCTGCATCAGGCCTTCCTTATGCAAAACGCTGCCCCTGCTCCCTCGTCTGGTAAAGAGGTTGAGGCCCCCGGAGGTAAACGCCCTCGGGTTGATTCCCAGGCCTTGGAGGACTTTGTCTCCTCCGATGTAGATGAGGGCAGCGTATCTGAGTTCTCCCAACGGTCCTTTGCGGATTCCTTGGAGGAGACGGATCTCCGCTCGGATGGAGCGGATGACCCCTCTGCAGCGCGGCTCTTTAGCTCAGAGGATTTGCCCAACCTGTTAATGCAGGCCATGGGCATTTTGAAGATTTCCTCTCCGGAGGACGTCTCTCCCTCAGCCCCTGTTGGCTCTGCCATTATGCTGGGGACGAAGCGCCCGCATAGAACCTTCCACGTGCATGATGCCATGCACACCTTAATTTCGGCTTAGTGGGATGCCCCGGAAGCGAGCCTTAAAGTGGTTAGGGCTTTGTCCCACCTCTATCCTTTGCCTGAAAGTGAACGTGAGGCCTATCTGTGGCCTACCGTGGTTTCTTTAATCACTGCGGTGACTAAGAAAACGGCGTTGCCGGTGGAAGGTGGCATGGCCCTATAGGACGCCCAAGACAGAAGATTGGAGGCGGCCTTAAGGTCGTCCTTTGAGGCGGCTGCTTTAAGTTTGCAGGCCTCAGTTTGCGGCTCCTATGTGGCCAGGGCGTGCCTGACTATGGTGCAGCGGGCTTCCCCCTCGGATATTTCCTTGAGGGCTGATTGGCCGGCCCTGGATTCGGGCTTAGCCTATTTGGCAGACTTGCTGTATGATGTCTTGAGGGCCTCAGCTAAAGGCATGGCTCAGACAATCTCTGCGCGGCAGTGGCTTTGGCTGAGGCATAGGTCTGCTGACCACGCCTCTAAATCCCGCCTGGCTAGATTGCCTTTTAAAGGCAAGCTGCTCTTTGGGGTCGAGCTGGACAAAATCGTGACCGATCTCGGCACGTCTAAGGGCAAGAGGTTACCAGAGGTCAGGGCTCGAGCTAGTGCTCGCCCCGGTACCTCCAGAGGACGGTTTCAGGAAGCCCGTCGGTACCGCCCGGGCAAGTCGGGCTCCTCTGCCCCCTCTTCCTTCAAGAGGAAATTCTCCCCCAAGCAGCATTCCTTTCGCAGAGACCGCCGTCCCGGAGGTGCTCCCTCCGGTCCTCCCCTAGGGTCTCGTACCCAATGACGGGGCCTTGGTCCACGCCCCAGTGCAGATTGGAGGACGGCTGTCCTCATTTCCGGGCGAGTGGATCACTATAACTTCAGACGCTTGAGTGCTGGAAGTCATCAGAGACGGCTACAAGCTAGAGTTCTGCCGACCCTTAAGAGTCGGGTTTGTACTCTCTCCCTGCAAGTCTCCGGTCAAAGCTGTGGCAGTGCAGCAGACCTTGGACAATCTGATCCGCCTGGGTGCGGTCGTTCCGGTGCCAGAAAATCAGCTTGGCAAGGGATGTTACTCCATTTACTTTGTGGTACCAAAGAAAGGAGGTTCTGTACGGCCTATCCTCGACCTCAAGGGGTCAATCAGGCTCTTTCGCATGGAGACCCTCCGCTCTGTTATAGCGGCAGTGCAGGCAGGAGAGTTCCTGGCATCCTTGGACATCAAGGAAGCGTACTTGAATATTCCCATCTGGCCTCCTCATCAACGCTTTCTGCGTTTTGCAGTACTGGGCCGACACTTCCAGTTCAGAGCCCTCCCGTTCGGGTTGGCTACTGCTCCGCGGACCTTCTCCAAAGTAATGGTGGTCATCGCGGCCTTCCTGAGGAAGGAAGGAGTACAAGTCCATCCTTATCTGGACGACTGGTTGATCCGAGCCCCCTCTTATGCAGAGTGTGACAAAGCTGTGAACCGGGTGGTTGCTCTTTTGAGCTCCCTGGGGTGGATCATCAACTGGGAGGAAAGCCAGCTGCGCCCAACTCAGTCCCTGGAGTATCTGGGAGTTCGATTCGACACCCAAGTGGGCAGAGTGTTCCTGCCAGACAATCGGATTGTCAAGCTTCAGGCTCAGATGGACCAGTTCCTAGTAGCCTCTCCTCTTCGGGCTTGGGACTATGTGCAGCTGTTGGGCTCTATGACGGCCACGATGGAAGTAGTGCCCTGGGCCAGGGCTCATATGAGACCACTACAACACTCTCTGCTGCAGCGCTGGACTCCGATGTCGGAGGATTATGCTGTGCGCCTTCCCTTGGACCCAGCAGTGCGCAAGGCGCTGAGCTGGTGGACGCAGACAGACAAGTTGTCTGCAGGAATGCCTCTGGTGACCCCGGAGTGGATTGTCGTCAATGGACGCCTATTTGTCGGGCTGGGGAGCACACTGCAGAGGTAAAGTGGTCTATCAACCTCCTGGAACTCAGAGCCATTCGGTTGGCGCTTTTGGAGTTCATCCCGGTACTGGCGTTGAAGCCTGTACGGGTCCTGTCGGACAATGCCACGGCTGTGGCCTATGTCAACTGCCAGGGAGGTACCAAGAGCGCCCCTCTAGCCAAGGAGGCCATGAATCTATGCCAGTGGGCGGAAGCGAACCTGGAACAGCTGTCAGCGGCCCACATTGCCGGAGTCATGAATGTCAAGGCGGACTTTCTCAGTCGCTATACCTTGGAGCCCGGAGAGTGGCAGCTATCTGGTCAGGCGTTCTTGGACATCACGAAGCGCTGGGGCCAGCCGAGCCTAGATCTGATGGCGTCATCGGCCAATTGCCAAGTGCCGCGCTTTTTCAGCAGAGGACGGGACCCTCGATCCCTGGGAGTAGATGCTCTTCTCCAACAGTGGCCGGAGCAAGAGCTTCTCTATGTGTTCCCGTCCTGGCCCATGTTGGGCAGGGTGCTAGACCGGGTGGCAAAGCATCCGGGCCGGATAATCCTGGTGGGTCCGGATTGGCCCAGACGTCCCTGGTATGCGGACTTGATCAGGCTCTCAGTGGACGAACCTCTGCGACTGCCAGTGAAGCAGGGCCTGTTACATCAGGGTCCCGTGGTGATGGAGGATCCCTCCCCCTTTGGTATTACGGCCTGGCTATTGAGCGGCAGAGTCTGAGGAAGAAGGGCTTCTCAGACAAGGTCATCGCCACTCTGCTGAGAGCGAGGAAGCGCTCTACTTCTACTGCTTACGCCAGGGTTTGGCGTACCTTTGCAGCGTGGTGTGAAGCAGGTTCACTTTCTCCATTTACTGCTCCAATTTCTTCAGTGCTGGCGTTCCTGCAAGAAGGTCTGGAGAAAGGCCTGTCGCTCAGTTCCCTGAAAGTCCAGGTAGCGGCCCTGGCTTGCTTCAGGGGCCGCCTGAAGGGTGCTTCCCTGGCTTTGCAGCCAGATGTGGTGCGTTTCCTAAAGGGAGTTAATCACCTGCGCCCTCCTCTGCACTCAGTGGTGCCTGCGTGGAATCTCAACCTGGTGCTAAGAGCCTTACAAAGCCGCCTTTTAAACCCTTGTCGAGGGCATCTCTGAAAGACCTGACGTTGAAAGCAGTCTTTTTGGTGGCTATCACTTCAGCCAGAAGAGTTTCCGAGCTCCAGGCACTCTCTTCTCGAGAGCTTTTTCTGCAGTTCACTGAGGCAGGAGTGACTATTCGCACAGTGCCTTCCTTCCTACCCAAGATTGTTTCTCGCTTCCATGTGAGTCAGCAGCTCTGTCTCCCTTCCTTTCGTAGGGAGGACTACCCAGAAGAGTATTCTGCTCTCAAATATCTGGATGTGAGACGGGTCATCATCAGATACTTGGAAGTGACCAATGATTTCCGGAAGTCGGATCATCTGTTTGTCCTGTTTGCAGGTCCTCGTAAGGGTCTGCAGGCTGCTAAGCCTACAGTGGCAAGATGGGTCAAGGAAGCCATTGCAGCGGCTTATGTGGCCGCGGGGAAGGTGCCGCCTATCCAGCTGAAGGCTCACTCCACTAGAGCTCAGGCGGCCTCGATGGCAGAGGCCGGGTCCGTCTCCTTGGTAGAGATTTGCAAGGCGGCAACTTGGGCGTCGGCCCATACCTTCTCCAGACATTACCGCTTGACTGTGGCTGCACGGGCGGAGGCCCGGTTTGGAGCTTCAGTGTTGAGGTCAGGGATTTCAATGTCCCGCCCTGGGTGAGTACTGCTTCGGTACATCCCACCAGTCTATGGATTGATCAGCATGATGATATGGAAGGTAAAATTATGTATCATACCTGATAATTTTCTTTCCATTAATCATAGCTGATCAATCCATAGCCCCTCCCAGATATCTGTACTGTTTATATTCTGGTTGAATTTTAGGTTCAAGTTTAGTCTTCAGTTACTTCAGGAGGACTTCGTGTTCAAGTTTTTTCACTTGGATTCTTCAAGAGTTGAGACGAGTTTGTGTTACAGTGAGCTGCTGCATTCCTCTCCCCTCCGTTTTACGGGGCTGGATTGAGACTTAAATTCTGCCGGCACTCCCTCCCGCTTCGTGCGGCTGTAGGGCAGCTTTGTACCCCTCCCGCTTCGGCGGCGTCAGGGTCAGTCAGCTCCTCCCGCGGTTGCGGTTGCAGGATAAGCCAGATCCCCCCCCCCCCCGCATCGGCGGGTGTGGTGTCCCTCCCCCGCTCCGCGGGGATGAGCTGGACGGATTCCCCTCCCCCACTTGTGTGGGGATGAGCTGGGTTAATTCCCCTCCCCCGTTTCGGCGGTGGTGAACTGGGCAGAGTGTCCCTTTGTGGGTGTAATTCTCTAAGTGCTGAGTCCTGCGGATGGAGCTTTGATATCGACATACTGAGGAGTTTCCGGCAGCACATGACCACATATAGGGAGGCAAAAGTTTGCTCTCTATCTCCACCTGCTGGTAGATGGACACAACCCACCAGTCTATGGATTGATCAGCTATGATTAATGGAAAGAAAATTATCAGGTATGATACATAATTTTACCATTTGGCTGCATCAACTAAGGCCGGTGCTGGGCTAGCTTGTATGGTCTGAGTCCCGTATATGGTGATCCAGTTTAGGGTGGGCTGGAGAGAGCTTCGACGGAAACACCAGTGGTTTGGAATGTGAGGACCGTGCCGGGGCAGACGTTTATGGTCTTTGTCCCGGCAAATGACAAGACGGGCTTGGATAGGCTGGAGTGGGCTTTGATGTCAACTCCAGTAGTAGGAATGTAAGGACAGAGCCGGGCGGACTTCTTTGGTCTATATCCTAGAAACACCAAAGAAAGAGACCGTGATCAGGTAAATATCATGTTCATTGTTGATTTTTAAGTCTTGCATTTTTATTTATTTATTTATTGCATTTGTATCCCACATTTTCCCACCTCTTTGCAGGCTTAATGAATGTGACTGTTCAGCAGACTGGATGGACCTTTATCTGCCGTCTTTATCTGTTACTGTGTTGTGTGGTTGAAAATAGTTTCTGGTCCTTGAGGATGGAACAGGGAAGATTTAGTCCTTGTTGCAGGTGATAAGTGGTGTATACACTTGTCCCACTTATCTGCCCTTCCAATAAAACAGTTGGAAAGCATATGCTTTAAACATCGCACAAAGCGGTTTGGCTAATGGTGTGCTGAGTCAGAGTATACGCAGGTGATTGAGTAGACGGAAGAGTTAAGATGGCAAGAACTAAACAAGCGAGTACTGGGGATTGTTATGAGAGTAAATTAGTGGATATAGGCTGATTGACAGAAGGGTTCTGAATGAGTGCATGCAGACTCGTAAGGGAATTGAGGGGAAGGCTCAGTGAGTGACTGGATGGGAAGCTATGAGGGCCCTGAATATGGGCGTAGATACGTGTTTTAGGGCAGGGGATTGGAGTGAGTGAGGAGATGGGATATTGAGTATCTCTGCCAGTGTCTCAGACTGGCTACTGTCAGAGCCAGGATGTTAGGCTCAGTTTGCCTTGGTCTGACTCGGCGTGGCTTTTCTTCTATTCTTATGATTGAGGAGATGGGAGAATTCTGAGTGGCAGATGGTCAAGTGAGTAAGTGGAAGGGGGTTATGAGTGGTGGATGGGGTGCTTATGATTGGAGGGGCAGCATGAGTGTATTGGAAGCTAAATAAGCGCTGATGGGTTTTCTGGGAGGAAAGGGAAGTCTGATTTGACCTTCCTGGAGGGACTGAGTGCTTGTGTGAGTTTGAATCAGTCCATCCCCACACTACACTCCCTTCATCTTATTCCTCTTTTTGCCTCCATTCTCTGAACCTGTTCTACTTCCTCTCTGCCTTCCCTTCACATTCTTGCCCTTTCAGTTCACCAACACTGTTGCAGCTCTGTATCTTTTTGTGTATTCTGTTGATTGTGGTTGGGAACCACACAGCTGCCTCTGTTTAGCCCAGCCATTTCTCATTCTGTCTAAAGCTATGCATGTGTACATATGGACTGATGGACAAACAGACATTGACCCTTCACAGAAGGCAATATTGCCTTCTAAAAACATGTATTAATATACAAAAAGCCCTCAAAATTATCCACAAAACATATTATTTATAGTATTTATATTCCATTCAATCTTTTAATATCCTCAGCGGATAACATTAAATCTAATAAATAAAGAACAAAACTGTTTACAGGTTTGTTTGGGGTTGGGTTTTTTTTTTTTTTGCAATTTTAAAAATCATCAAAACCTGTGTAGTGAGTTACAACAATGGAAGAAAAGGAATGTTTGCAGAACGCCATCTGCTATTAGGTGCCATCAGCCTGATATTTCAAGAGAATTTTGGAGCATCTTGATATGTTGCCAGTGCACATTATACCTTTTGAACTCCAGAGGGAGGCTCTTAAAACAGTGCCAGTATTTAGCTGATTTCTTGAGATTTATTTATTTATTCCACATATTTTATATACCGCATGGGGTCTAACAAAGGCTTAAATGTGGTTTGGAAAAACAATTTAAAAAGCAGATAAAATCAATGCTAAAAGAGAAAAGCGGGGGACGAAAAGGACAGGAAGTCCAAATATCAAAGTAAATGATATGATGGGAGGGCAAATGCAATTCTGACAAGGTGAGTGTTAATGCCAGTCTGAAGGTTGCAATTGTTGGTTGATCTCAGATGTGACATGGAAGCTCATTCCAGAGCTTGGGGCCTAAATAGGTGAAGGCAGAATCTCGAGTACTAGTAAGTCGAAAGAGAGAAGGTGGTAGTGAAAAAGGGTTATTATTGGCCAATCTAAGATAACAAAGAGGAGAAGAGGGAATGAGAACCTTGTTAAGGTAGAAAGGGGCAGAAGGGACTTGGATTTATAGAACAATAACAGAATCTTAAACTTTATATGCACTGAAATAGGAAACCAATGTTCAGATATCAAAAGAGGAGCGATGTAATCAAAATGTGCATTGTGGAGTAGTTTAACTGCTGTTGATTGAATGAGTTGGAGACTCTTCATGCTTTTGTACAACTAAACCAAACTAATATGATCAGTGTACAATTTAAGTGAACAAAATAGCAAAGCAGAAAGAATTGAAAAATGAACTTGTGGATCTATTGTTAGTAACATGTAATTTATCTTTAAAATCAAGAATGGTACTAGAAGATTGGAGGGAGGGTGGCCAATGTTAACACCGACTTTTTAAAAAAGGATACAGAGGAGATCTGGGAAATTATAGACTGGTGAGCCTGACGGTGCCAGGCAAAATGGTAGAGACTACTATAAAAACAAAATTACAGCACTTCTAATATCCTCCTAGTTAAATTACCACCGCTTACATCATCACTCTGTGCTGAAATGGTTACATCAGCCCGACAGTGCTGTACTGCAGGACAGGCAACATTGGTGATTAAAGATCTGGGCCAAGAGGGGACCCCCAACACAACTTGCCTCAAGGGCCTATAAGTAACCAGTCCATATGTGCCTTCTCTCAATAAGAACCATAGAGTATTTCCAGATTCAGTGGGATAAATCTGGTGTTTTCCCCTTTCTCTTCCCCATTCAACAAAGTAGAAAAACTGAAACCCCCATACACTGGTAACTTCAAAACCAGCCCTCAATCAGCCATCTTGACTCCCCCCAAGTCCCCATGATGTTAGCAGTTGTTAGCCATGTGCTTGAATAGTAAAGAGCAGTTCACTGTAAGGAATGTTGTGTAAATCCAGCAGCAGGATTTACACACATACCAATGTCCCCTGACAGGGTGCTGAGGCATCATGTGAACAGAGGAACTGCAAAACTGGACCATGAAGCAGGGCTGACATTGGGTTAAGATTAAACTCTTGCATAATAAAAAGCTAGAAACTAGAGATGTTTGTAAGACAGAAACCTTACCAGTAAAGGCCAAGTAGGTGGTGAGATGAGGATGAGATATTAAAGCTGCCTGCATGTGTGTGTTCAGGAGGTATGAATGTCTGGTGACCTTTCTTGGCTTGTGGGTTATTTATGTGCTTTGGTAGTTAGTTTATAGTACCTTTACAAACTCTTGGGTAAATGAATTTATTTTTTTAATTGCTATTCCTAATGTGTAGGATAAGAAAGCAGCTTTGGAAAAAGAGAGAGAAGAACGGATAGCTGAGGCCGAAATAGAGAATCTCTCAGGAGTCAGACACCTAGAAAATCAAAAACTGGGCCACGTGCTGGCTGGCAGGGGACTACAGATCAAACAGATTCCCTCTGATGGACACTGCATGTACCGGGCTGTTGAAGACCAACTGAAGGAACGTGGCAGCATGCTGACACTGGCACAGCTGAGAAGTCAAACTGCACAATATATGCAGGGTCATGTGGATGATTTCCTGCCCTTTTTAATCACTCCCAGCACTGGTGACGTATACACACCAGGTGAGTCTCGCCAATGTCTGTCTCACTAGCTAAAGAGTGCTAACATATATTATTTGAATGTCATCAGTCTAGCACTTTACTGTTCGTAGCAGTGCTCCTTCCCCATATGCTCCTCATCCCCTGGTGTTTTTTGAACCATTGCTTTTAACAGAGTCCTTCATGATCACAAAGAGAAGAAACGGGCATGAAATCTGGTGCAGCGGCTTTCAGGTCTTTGGCGCACTTCTTTGCATCTTGGTTTCTCAGCTAATACCTTCATTACATAATCACAAGACCCAAAAACAGGAGAAAATCATTGCAAACATGATTTGGTATTTATTAGTGTTTGTTTTGGTGACCAGAAGGCAGGAGAGCTTTAATTAAAAAAAAAAAAAAAAAAAAAAAAGTGTGTGTCTAGATATATAGATAGATACATATGAGAGGGTAGCTGATTTAATCTGCCTATTCATCTTTTTGCCAGCCCCTGTTGATTTCTGATATTCCTAGCTGGTGGTCATGCCTGTGTTTTATGCCATTTAGTACTGGTTCCCCCATTGTTGTCCATCATGAGAATACCATTTGACTCAAAGGGTCTTGTACAACATAGCACATGAACCTACTTCCTTCCTTCTCTGAACCTAAGAGCCAGAACTTCAATTTTCAAAATTTGTTGCTTTTAGATGGCCTGAAAATAGGATGACAATCAGTTTTAAACTAATACTTTTATCTTTGCAGAGGAATTTGAAAAATATTGTGATGACATTGTGAACACACCTGCATGGGGAGGTCAGCTGGAGGTCAGTATGATGTTGGATTTCTGCCTTTGGTCAGGTCTTTTAAGGAATGGGCCCTGCTGCAGATAGCTCGAGCTACGCTTTAGTAAACAACCTCCAAGTGTTGTGGCATGAAGAGCTTTTGCACGTCACCTTTCTTACCAGAAGCAGAGGATATGTATGGCCTAAAAAAACCAAAACAAAACCCTGAAGTTGCTCTCTGCTGTTAGTACATGTATACATACCTCTGTAAGAACCACTATAGATGCAGTTCTATTTATCGTACCAACAAGTTACTTTATAGAACATGACAATGGGGTTCTGTAGCCATGTTCCCTCAATTTAGAAACAAATTTTGAAGCTAGATTATTTTGTGCTTGTGGTACTGATTTTATTTTCAAGGTTTAGTTTATTTTTGATATACCGCAAATCGTTTAAAAATACATCTAAGCAGTTAATAAAATTTAACATAAAAGGGGAGGGAGGAATAATGTATGCAAAAACTAGAAACTTATGAAATAAAAGGAAAGCACAAAGGGAATGATACATTAAATACAATATAATCGTATCATAAATGGTCTGAAGCCTTATTTTGAATTGCTGTTGTGCAGCTTAGTGCTGATGAATAAAACAAATACTATGAAGTGGAAATTTAAAATGAAAAGGCTGGGATGAGTATCACAGGGCTGGAGTTCTTTCTTCCCTCTCTCCCCCTTCAGAAGTAGCCAGAGCTGGGAGCAGCAGCGATGGAGAACAATTTGAAGATGGGGAGTGTCTGTGCTGACACACCAAGGTGCTCATTTTTAAAGCGCATAGGTTACTATAGGGCTCTTTTTCAAAACAGAAAAACATCCAAAAAGTGACACAAGGCAGATGAACATTTTCCTTGCAAAAAATGGCCAAATTGCTATTTTTGAAACATTTTAAAGACATTTTTCTAATCAGTTCATCTGCAGTACGTTCAACTCACGAGGGGGGTGGGAGGGGGGGTTGGTATTTGGACACTCCCACACCTTATACGTTTTTCTGCCACAATGGAACAAAGCAAAAATGTCTAGGGCAAAACATTTGATGTTTTGGTATGGATCTATTTCAATCAGACTGTCAGAAAAAGGTGCCCTAAATGACCGCTGGAAGGATTAAGGCATGACCCCCACCCACCAAAGATGTGAAAAACAGTGTATACCAGCCTCTATGATGTCAGATTTATGGCCAGTCCTGTTAGAGCCAGTCCTGTTAGAGCAACAGTCTGGTCCCTGGAGAAGCTTAGTGGTCTGTGCACTGTGCTGTAGAGAAGGAGACCCAAGCCCATATCGCACGCTAACTGTTACGTTTGTGGTGGAAGTGTGAGCCCACCAAAAACTTACTGTACTCAGGTATAGGTAACAACTGCAGGCATAAGGACTACTGTAGTGGTGTACAGTTGGCTACAGTTGGTTTTTGGTGGGTTTTCCCCATACAATATAAGGGGGTAACAGTGAAATGTGTACCTGGGACCTTTTTATGTGAAGTTCAGTGCAATGCTCCTCAGGGTGGCCCATTGCTGTTTTGGGATGTCTGTGTGGCCAGTGTACTAATGTGGTAAAGGCGGTTAGCTTAGCGGAGTTTAACAAAGGTTTGGACAGCTTCCTAAAGGAAAAGTCCATAGACTGTTATTAAATGAACTTGGGGAAAATCCACTATTTCTGGGATAAAAAATGTAAAATGTTTTGTACTTTTTTTGGGTTCTTGCCAGGTATTTGTGACCTGGATTGGCCACTGTTGAAAACAGGATGCTGGGCTTGATGGACCTTTGGTCTTTCCCAGTATGGCAATACTTATGTATTTTGTGCCCATTCTCAATCAATGCACTTGATATAGAAACCTGAAGTAAAGATTTAAATACCTGTTCCCATTGTGGAAACTCGTATGTTTCACCCATAGCATTCTCCCACTTAGGTAGTATTCAGCGGGTTTGCGGAATGAGAGGAGAGTCTTATATAGTCTAGATATTCCACCTCTTCCCCCACCCCCACCCCACATTAGCCCTTGTTCAAGGAGGGTCTCAGACAGGCTTAGGTCACCTTTTGCCCTACGTGTGATGAAGTCTCGAAGCTGGTGGTATTGAAAGGCCTGTGAGGGGGGAAGCCCATATTCTTCACACAGCTCATCGAACGACAAAATTTCACCTTCCTCCCATACCTGACCCAGCTCGCAAAGACCCAGGCCTTCCCATGAACGGTAACAAGAGTTCTGGGCACCTGGGAGAAAGTGGGGGGGGGGGGGGGGGGGGGGCAAACGGATAAACATGTGACTAAAGTATATATGGTCTGGGAAAAATTTTCCTTGTATCTTACTGCAAGTGGTTAAGGTCCATTGGAGCAGAGGCAGACATCCCTTAACAATCTCCCTAAGAACCTGATTAGGGAGCCATGGTATTGCTCTCAATGGGTGCGGATCCAACCACCCCTGCTCAAGCTATTTCCAGATCTTCCCAGTACCCCCAGTACCCTGGAGCCAATCTGCTAGTATTCTAAGATGGGCTGCTTGGTAGTATAAGAGAGAGGATGGGACTCCCATTCCCCCCCCCCCCCCCCCCCCCCCGGGCTCTCAGTTGACACATCACTTCTTTACGCACCCATTGTGGCCTTTTCTTCCAAATGAAGGAGAAAACTTTACATTGTAAACCCTATAAAAATTTGTCTGGTAAGGAGATAGGCAACGCCAAAAATAGATATAGTTTGGGGGAGTATGATCATTTTAAGTGCGCTGATCCTCCCTACCCAGGAGAGCATCAACCCCTCTTAACGGTCCAGTTCTAGAAAAAGTTCCCGCACCTTAGGAGGGAAGTTAACCCCATACTAATCATCAACTCGACAAGGTATATTAATTCCTAAGTACCAGATATGCCGAGTTGCCCATCGAAATGGAAAATGAGATTGTAGTGTAGCTATTTGCTGATTAGAAATGTTCACATCTAAGGCCTCTGACTTCTTATCAAGGTTGATCTTAAAGCCTGAGACTGCACCATAGTCCCGCAATACATCCGAGATCACTGGAAAGGAAGTCACCGGGTCCACCAAAGTAAACAGTATATCATCAGCGAAGAGGAGAATCAGAGTCTCTATATCCCCATACGGAGGACCCCTAATATCTGGATGTGACCGAACAGTGATAGCTAGGGGCTCCATGACAAGTTCAAAAAGCAAAGGTGATAATGCACACCCCTGACGTGTGCCTCGATACAAAGAGGAAGAGCTTGAGTATTGACCATTAACCTGAACAAAGGCACTCTGTGTTGCATATATTAACTGGAGCCATTGAGAGAACCGACCCTTTCTAGGACAGCAAAGAGAAATGGCCAACACACCCTGTCAAATGCCTTTTCCGCGTCTAACGATAAGAGACATAGGGGAGTGTTCCTAGCTTGAGCATTATATATCATGTGAAGGGCCCTACGAATGTTATCAAATGTTTGCTGCCCATGGACAAACCCAGCTTGGTCTTCATGAATCAAGGAGGGAAGATACCGCTGCAAACGGGAGGCCAAGATCTTGGTGAAGATCTTATAATCAACTCCCAGAAGGGAAATAGGTCTATAAGAACTGCAAAGCTGAGGGTCTTTGCCTGGTTTGGGTATAACCAAGTTCCAGGTTTCTGGCAGCGAGTGACCCGCCTCGAAAGAATTAAACACCTTTTAACAACTTCCCAAAGGTGAAATGGCCACTTCTGAAACAAAAAGATAAATGTTTTTCAGGTTCAAAAATGGCCATGTTTGCTACTTGATTTTTGGACGTTTTCAGCAAAATATCTAAAGTTAGAGTTGGACATCATATCAAAGACGCTCCTCTTAGTAACTTTGCGAGTCTATGTGCTTTAAAAATGGGCCTCTAAATGTTTTTTTTTTTTTTTTTCAAACTTTATTAATTTTAAACAATACAATATTTGTAGAAACATACATCTGCATATATTATTGAAATAAGAAAAAAAAATAAAATAGGGCCTCTAAATGTTTTAACACTTCAAATTTTAGTCTGATTTTTGCAATAGTATTTTACAGAGCTACTTCATTACAAAGTTTTAATAGAGGGTTCTTACAGCATCATTTTTCTACCCTGGACATGATGTTGGTAAAACTGGGTCCTATAGGACTCTAATCTTTAGGGTGGTGCGAGTGTGCATGCACTTGTGAAATTTCTTAATCCCAGTTCTCTGTGCACTATTCTAAATAGTATAATCTGATTTAGGGTTTGAATGAAACAGGGTGGTAATCATGATGAGATCCATGTAAACCAGGGGTTGTAATAGCTGTTGAGTTTTGTAATAATTATTCAGCAGTCACTACATTAGCTGACACAAATGCCTCCCTTTACTTACGAGTAAGCTAGTGCTATTTTTTTTTCCATCATGGAACGACCTAAGCAGCTATGGCCAAATTTTAGTATAATAGAGCTATGCTGTGGTTCCCTCAGTTGGGTGCTGGTGGAACCGTCTTCCTGTATAAATTGGTAAAAATGTAACGCACATCCTCATCAATTTCTATATGTAGTTCAAAATGAATGTCCAACAGTGTGACTGAGATACTACAGCACACAGTGCAGCTTCTTTATTTACTGTTGTGCTTTCTCTCAAAGCTGAGGGCGCTCTCGCACATTTTACAAACACCGATCGAGGTAGTGCAAGCTGATTCTTCGCCCATTGTTGTTGGCGAGGAGTACTCGAGCAAACCCGTTATACTTGTGTAAGTATACATTTAATCTTTATATGCATTTTTCTTTCAAGGGTGTGCTTTGCACTTGAGAATGAATGAAGTCATGGTTTACTTTAAATCATTTGATGACCACTAAGCTGAAAGCGAGTTAAAGTTGAAAATATTCAACACATTACACTTCTGACTTGCACCTCTGCTCTAAACTACATTTCTTGAAGGTTGTATCAGACCTTGTTTTCTGAAAAACATGTGTATTGCCCAAATACTAGAAATTACATGTTGCATGTATCATGAATGTTCAACAGACCCTTTGTGGTGATCAAAAACCCAGTTTTATATGCTTACTGTATGTTACTACTACTACTAATCATTTCTATAGCTCTATTTTTCTGTTCCAAGAGGGCTTACAATATGTTTGTTTGTTTTTGGGGGGTTGTTCTCCACCCCCCCCCCCTACCTGGGGCAATGGAGGGTTAAGTGACTTGCCCAAGGTCGCAAGGAGCTGCAGTGGGAATTGAACCCAGGTCTCCAGGATCAAAGCCCGCTGCACTAACCAGTATCTACTAATAGCAGCCAGTAGAGATGTGCCTTCTGTCTCGCTGCACCCTACGCCTGGAATAAACTTCCTGAGCCCCTACGTCTTGCCCCATCCTTGGCCACCTTTTAAATCTAGACTGAAAGCCCACCTCTTTAACATTTGCTTTTGACTTGTAACCACTCGCCTCCACCTACCCTCCTCTCCTCCTTCCTGTACACATTAATTGATTTTGATTTGCTTACTTTATTTTTTGTCTATTAGATTGTAAGCTCTTTGAGCAGGGACTGTCTTTCTTCTATGTTTGTGCAGCGATGCGTACACCTTGTAGCGCTATAGAAATGCTAAATAGTAGTAGTAGTAACGTGAAATTGGAATTGGGTAGCATTCATGCTTTGGTGGAAGATCCTGCAGAAATTCAGAAAGCATTTTGAAGGAAGTTACTTGTAAATTTCTTCAGATCTACTTCAAAATTTTTGACAGCTTGTGCTGGATTGCTTTGAAAGGTTTACATATCCTTAACCAGTTTAAAGAACTTCAGAAACTATATAGGTAATCCATGGCTACCTTCTCCCTTTTCTGTTGCTTTTTAAAGGCAATCATATGGGCTCTATAAGAGGATGGAGAGGTTTTAAGAGACAGGTGTCACTCTGAAACCAGGGATGGTTAAGTGGAAGAAAGTAACCTGAGAGATATACTTCATGGAAATTTTGTGAAACGACCTCCTGGTGGAAGTGGTGGAGATGAAAGTACGATCTAAATTCAAGAGAGCTTGGGACAAGTACATAGGATCTCTATCAGAGTGATAGGGAGAGTCAATGGCATGGCTAGGTTTCTAAAGATGGTGTCGAGGTTCTAGTCTGGTTGGAATGGATCAATGCCTAAAGAAGGTGAGAAATCTGAGGAAATGGTTGTGTAGTTTCTAATAAGGATCATTTCCTTTGGCGTCAAGGGCTCTTACTGCAGTGTATAGCTGTGACCCAGTAAATCTCTCATCAAGAGAAATACCCAAAATGTTGGATGAGTACATTGTTTTGCTTTTGCTTCTCACTTCACTGACATTTTGTACATAATGCCATACTGGGAAAAGACCAAGAGTCCATCGAGCCCAGCATCTTGTCCACGACAGCGGCCAATCCAGGCCAAGGGCACCTTTCAAGCTTCCCAAACGTACAAACATTCTATACATGTTGTTCCTGGAATTGTGGATTTTTCCCAAGTCCAACCCCTTTTTAAACTCTGCTAAGTTAACCGCCTTCACCACGTTCTCCGGCAACGAATTCCAGAGTTTAATTATACGTTGGGTGAAGAAAACTTTTCTCCAATTTGTTTTAAATTTTACTACACTGTACTTTCATCGCATGCCCCCTAGTCCTAGTATTTTTGGAAAGCTTGAACAGATGCTTCACATCCACCTGTTCCACTCCACTCATTATTTTATATACCTCTATCATGTCTTCCCTCAGCCGTCTCTTCTCCAAGCTGAATAGCCCTAGCCTCCTTAATCTTTCTTCAGAGGGAAGTCGTCCCATCCCCGCTATCATTTTAGTCGCCCTTCGCTGCACCTTTTCCAATTCTACTATATCTTTCTTGAGATGCGGCGACCAGAATTGAACACAATACTCAAGGTGCGGTCGCACCATGGAGCAATACAACGGCATTATAACATCCTCACACCTGTTTTCCATACCTTTCCTAATAATACCCAACATTCTATTCGCTTTCCTAGCCGCAGCAGCACACTGCGCAGAAGGTTTCAGTGTATTATCGACGACGACACCCAGATCCCTTTCTTGGTCCGTAACTCCTAACGTGGAACCTTGCATGACGTAGCTATAATTCGGGTTCTTTTTTCCCACATGCATCACCTTGCACTTGCTCACATTAAACGTCATCTGCCATTTAGCCGCCCAGTCTCCCAGTCTCGTAAGGTCCTCTTGTAATTTTTCACAATCCTGTCGCGATTTAACAACTTTGAATAACTTTGTGTCATCAGCAAATTTAATTACCTCGCTAGTTACTCCCATCTCTAAATCATTTATAAATATATTAAAAAGCAGCGGTCTTAGCACAGACCCCTGAGGAACCCCACTAACTACCCTTCTTCATTGTGAATACTGCCCATTTAAACCTATCATTTCCTATCCTTCAACCAGTTTTTAATCCACAATAGGACATTTCCTCCTATCCCATGAACTTCCAATTTCCTCTGTAGCCTTTCATGAGGTACCTTGTCAAATGCCTTTTGAAAATCCAGATACACAATATCAACCGGTTCCTCTTTGTCCACATGTTTGTTTACTCCTTCAAAGAATTGAAGTAAATTGGTCAGGCAAGATTTCCCCACACAAAAGCCATGCTGACTTGGTCTTAGTAATCCATGTCCTCGGATGTGCTCTGTAATTTTGTTTTTAATAATAGCCTCTACCATTTTCCCCGGCACTGACATCAGACTCACCGGTCTATAATTTCCTGGATCTCCCCTGGAGCCTTTTTTGAAAATTGGCGTTACATTGGCCACCCTCCAATCTTCCGGTACCACGCTTGATTTTAAGGATAAGTTGCATATCACTAGCAGTAGCTCCGCAAGCTCATTTTTCAGTTCTATCAGTACTCTAGGATAAATACCATCTGGTCCAGGAGATTTGCTACTCTTCAGTTTGCTGAACTGCCCCATTACGTCCTCCAGGTTTACCGTGAAGTCAGTAAGTTTCTCCGACTCGTCCACTTGAAATACCATTTCCGACACCGGTATCCCACCCAAATCTTCCTCGGTGAAGACCGAAGCAAAGAATTCATTCAGTCCCAACTTGTTTGTGTATGCGTATAGAACTTTCTTGTGTGAATGATATAGTATCTACCTACTTTACCATTATGCTGCCAGTTCATCCTTCAGTTAGTACTGAACAGAAGTATTTAAAGGGCCTGATATTCAAGTGATTTAAGCAGGCAGGAGGGGTGCTCCTGTTTGCTTAAATTGCTTTCAGCAGCACTAAACTGGGAAGTGCCGCTGAATATCATCTTTGACCACCCATGCTGAAAGTGGGCAGGTCAGAGGCTGTACAGAGGGGTGGCACTGGGGAGGATACAGCAATATTCTGTTGGAAGCAGGATACCGGGCTAGATGGACAATTGATGTGACCCAATGTGGCTGTTCTTATGATCTTAGCTATATAGGTGCCAGCACTGAATATTAAGTGGGTGAATTTATTTGACCACTTAGCTATGCAGGTGCAGGCACTGAATATCAACTGGCAGATGCATAATCTTTCTATTCTCTCCCCCCCACCCAGCACACAACAATAAGAACCACCTTCTTCCCTGGGCCTACCTCCTATCCCTGGTGGTCCAATGGGTGCGATGGGGACAGGAGTGAAGCCCACTTGCTCCTGTCCCTTGGGGCTGCCACAGGAAAATGGCTGCTGCACCTCTTTCCTGCCCCCTACGCACCCATTGGACCACCAGGAATATGAGGTAGGCTCAGGGGGGCTCTTCTGGGAGGGGGGACTCTTACTGTTGTGTGATGGGGAGAGGGTGTAAGGGAGAAAGAGGGCTTGGAAGGTGGAAGGAAGTTATCCAGGTATGGCCACTATTCAACCAGGACCTGCATAACTATCTATCTTATGCAGGCCCTGACTGATTATCATCTAGAACCTGCATAAGCTCCGGCGGCAAGCCCCACAGGCTATCTGGGGCTAATCTAGCCAGCGACGGTCAATGCTTTTAAAATAAGCAGGTGGGATAATTGGCCCAAGCAATTCTGTGACCTTTAACTGAAACTCTGACACTAACTTGCAAAATGCAGAGAGTTTAGGAAGCATGAGGAGGAAGAGAAGTGGTGGAGGCAGTGGGGCATGAAGTGAGTACAGTGTGGGGTTGGGTCTTGAAAGTATAAAGAAGCACTGGCAGGCAAAAGGGGGGTGGAGAGAAGATGGTAGGGACAAGAATAGATTGAGGATAGAGAGAGAAAATGAGAAGGGGACAGAGTGATAACAGGATGGAAAGAGCAAAGCAGGTGGTAGGCAGAGTGATGGAAGATCTGGGTGGTAGAAGGGGTGTAGAGTGGTCAGGCTAGGAAGAGGGGATATTGCAAAAGGAGAGGAATAGACGGGAGTAGAGAGGTGAGAAGGTGTGGGGGGGGGGGGGGGGGGGGGGGGAGGAGATAAGGTAGAGGGGGAATGTGGTGTGACGGAATGGGTATAGGAAGCTAATTTTCTTTCCTTTAGTTCCTCCAGACTAGTTCAGACAAGTGGGTTATACACTCCTACCAGCTGATGGAGACTGTGAAACACTAGCCTCAAAGTGAACCTATAAGTGCTCTGTGCAGCCCATTGTCAGCTAGTATTTTGATAACTTAACAAAGCTAAATGAGCAGGTCCCACAAAGGTTTCCTTTTTAACTGCAGCTGTTCTGGATTTGAACTATTCCACAACTAAGCCCTTGGTGATTTATGAACTGGTCTGGAGGGACTAAAATTAGGTTTTACCTGATAAATTTTCTTTTTATCTTTTAAGTATTCCTCCAGACCAGTTCAGATGAGTAGGAAGTACCAGAGCAGTAATATTCACTGCTAAGCCTGTGGACAGCATGCTCTCTCGAGATCTAGCATCCTTTCTTGCCTGCACATCTAGATTATGTCGTCTCAAAAAAAGAGTTCAAGGAGGCTTTCAAAGCCACTTTCCCCTTCCTTTAGCCTCTGAAAAGAACAAAAAGCCTATATGATTTGCAAAACATGTCCGTCTTCCTGAGGTACTCCCATAGAACCCTGCAGACATTTTAGATGGTACAACCACTTCTGCTCTGCATCACCTCTAGCATCACCCAAAAGTGATAAGACCACAGTCTGGTTGATGTGGAAGGGAAACACTACCTTAGGCAAGAAGGAAGGAACCGGATGAATCACCATCTTTTCTTTTCTTTTCTCTTTGAATAACCAGGAATGGCTTTCTGCATGACAGAGATTGTAACTAAGAAATCCCATCTTACTAAGCAGATTGCTAATGGGAAAATTGTCTTCAGTGGTGGGATCCTTCAAGATTGCCATAGAGAGCGGTTTGAAAGTAGACCCTACTAGGGCAGATAAGACGACGAACCACAGCACACTTTGGGGGCGTAAGCAATTTAACCCTCGAAGAAAACATGCAGCATCAGAATGTGAGGCCAATGGCTTACCTTGAACAAGGCACTGATGGCAAGCTAAAGCTGAAATATCCACTTCTAGGGAGGATAAGGCCAAACCTTTAATACAGTAGAAACAAGTCTTTGCAAAAAAAAAATAAAACAGCAAGATGACTAAAAAAAATAAAGGATGACGCTTCATTTAAAAGTCCAGTTAAAAATAAAATTAGTAGTCGATAAAACAAGATAAAATTTTACAATTAGGATGCTCGATGAGCAAGACTCGACACAGCTGTGTTTTGGCCTACAGGGCCTGCATCGGGAGTCTTTTACCATCAGATTTGTTAAAATCTGTTTCAACATCAGATATGACCAATCTTGTTTTCGTCTTTCAATTTTAGATCTTGTAATGGAGCTGCAGCACCTCTTAGATCAAACTCAAATAATGCTCTTGATTTTCTAACTCTAGTGTTAACCTGGATCGGAAAGTGATGGCTGTGACTAACATGTCCACCTATAGAAGTTTGAGCCTTTCCTTGACTTCAGCCAGGATCTGATAGAGACACACCACGGATCTACCAACTCTAAAACTGACATCTGGTGCATTCCATTTTGCAGAATCAAGGTCCTGTACAGCTCTATGCATGGGAAAAGTATGGAGGGGACTCTGAATTTGCAAGCACTTCCAGAGACTTAAACTACACTAGCTGCAGTTCCGGTACCAGCACGGTTTTTCCAGCATTGCCATAGACCATTGACATGCTGTTCCAGGGCACCACACCTCGACGCCTTACCTTTGTTGAAACACCTGAACAAGTCTGTTTTCACTGTTAGCACATTAAAAAAAAAAAAAAAAAAGGATGTATTACTGAGGCTGTTTCCCTCCAGAAGTAAGGAGAGGGAGCAAAGACCACACTCCTCCTCCTTGCTGGCTCGTTAAGTTTAGTGAATCTGGCCCTGAGTAAAAATGAACAGTGTCTTACAGATGGAGTCTATTTATAAAGACAGGAGCAAATGTTCTGCACAAAAGTAGAGAACTTGCCCATACTGTCCAATCCGATTCCTTCTTACATTTTCCCAAGGAATAAAAGATGTAAACTTCATTGGTCGCGTGATACAGAAGTGCAAACTGTCTTCAGAACATATAAGGAATGTAACCACAGCCACTTAAGCTCAAACTGTGGCCTGTTATCTCTTTTAGTATTCTGTGCTTAGAAAATTTGGAAATTAGCGCAGTTAGCATGATTTGTTATATTTCATGCTGTGGTAGATGTACATTCCAAAAACTGACATATTGTAATCATGACCATTAGTCATTTTCTTTTCTATCTTTGTTGACTAGTCATTTTTCAAATCATGTCCATTCCAGTCTTTGTCAAGCCCCTCTTGCTGTTTCTCTAAAGCTGGGAGGATTACCCCCAGAGCAACAACAGGAGCTTAGCAGCTCCAACATATCACCTCTCGCCTCCAGAGAAACTGAAAAGCTCCATCATAGCACCTCTCAGTGGGAACTTATAGGTTTGGGCTGCAAAGCCCCTCTTGCTGTTTCTCTGAGGCGGGGTGGCTTTCACCCTTAGAAAAAACAGGATGACAACATATCACCTTCCAACCCCAGAGGAACAGCAAGAGGGGCTTGGCAACATATCATCTCTCAACCCCAGAGCAATAATAAGAAGCTCTCAACAGCTCCATTATATTACCTCTCAACTGGAGCTTATAGATTGGGGCCACCATGCCCCTCTTGCTGTTTCTCTGAGGATGGGAGGATTCCCCCCCCCCCCCCCCCCCCCACACACAAAAAAAAACCACAGGAAGAAGGACTCAGTAGCTCCAGCATATAAACTCCCATCCTTAAACAACAAGAGGAGCTTGGCAGCTCCATTCCATTCTCTTAAACTTGTCTACCCCGCCACACACTTTCTCTGCTCCATCATTCCCTCTCTGTTGTGTTCTTTTATTTTCCAAACTTCCTTCATGCCACATCCTTACTTTGTTCTCTCTCTCCTCCTGCCCCTTTTTTTCAAATTCATATCCATTGCTATCTTTTCCCATCCTGCACCTTTCCCTCTTTTTCATACCCCCAAATCTTTTCTCTGTACTGCACCGCTTCCTCTCTACACCAGCCACTTTTTTTTTTTTTGCTGCACCCACTCATCCTAACCCTACAGTAAAGTGTGTGTGTGTGTGTTGTTTTTTGTTTTTTTCCTTACCCAGTGCTGAGGTTGCAAGTTCTGGGCTCCTGTGATGCTATTAAGTCTTTTGACTGAATTGGTCTGGAGGAATGCTAAGGAATTGGCCCTTTTCATTCCAACAGGACTTGAAATAATAAAATCTGTCACACTACCATTTCAATGTGAGCAGCCACAGAAAGCAATGTTGTCAGATCTATGGTTACGTAAACAGCTTTGATTGTACCCTCGGGCAGTATATCAAATCCCATTCCCCTTATTCCCTTAAGCTATAGAGGGAGAAAAGGAGGGGAATGATGTAGGAAGACAGGTGATAACATCTAGGAAAGCAGGAAAACAGAACATTAGTCGGTATTTCTTTGGACACAGGTATCAGAAATCGCCTTTCTTGTTCCAATTTGTCTTAAATGCAAGTGTTTGCAGGGTGATTAGAGATGCCATCTACTCATTTTCTCCCTTTCCTCACTAAAACTTTGTGAAGGTCTGAATGTTTGTTTGTTTTTTCTTTGTTTCATATTCTGAAACCTCTGTAGGGACACTGCTAAATTCAGCTCTGCGTTCTACACATAAGAGGATGCAATGAATCTAGTAAAATTTGGAAGTAGAGTGCCTTACTCCCAGTGTTTGTGTTTTCAGAAAGCCTTTTGGCAAATAGAATATAATCATGTACAGTTATTTATTTAGAACCCAACATAAAACTTGATATGTCTGTATACTAGGATTTTATGCACTAGAAAAACTAAGGGCCCTGTTTACTAAGCTGTATTGTATGTGTGCTAACGTTTTTAGTGCCTTCTAAAAATTAGGGCAAGCTAACGCTAGCGCACCTTAGTAAACAGGTCGGTATGGTTTTGTGGGAAATAGTGTTGGATCTCAGGAGTGGGGAGAGTCTTCAGTCCAGACGCTTTGTTTCAGGAATCTAATAATTATCAAATAAAATTGATCTGTTTGACTGACCCATCCTATTCTTTGGGGGGGGGGGGGGGGGGGGGGGTTTAGCACTTTTCAACCAGCGCTGAAAACGCTATAGTAATTTTAATGCATTCCTCTCCATAAAAGACAACTGGTTGGGTATAAACTTGTGTAAAGTAACCTCAGTCCAGTTTGGGTTTGGATTGGTTTCAGTAGGGTCAAAATTGAAAAGCACTAGAAAATCTCTGTATAAGGATGGTTTTCATTTCCTTGTTTTATTTTTTTTCTTTTTTTTTTAGGTATATGCGACATGCTTATGGACTAGGAGAGCATTATAATTCAGTGGAAGAGCTGAAGGACAGAACAACTGAAATTGGCTAGTAATTGATGTTACCCAATTAGCACAAGATCTGACACTTTGAACTTTTCAGCATGGTGATGGTCAGAGATGGAAAGTAACTGGCATAAGATCACAAAGGGAATGGTATACTGTCCAGAAAAACTATGCTTGCCCCAGGAAGTGGCCACTTTAAATAGCCTGTGACCTATTATGATCTGATTTAAAATTATTAGTTAATGAAGGTTTCCAAACAAAATGGAAGCGGAATAAAGCAGCAAGGCAAATTATCATTCTCTTATGAGAGCTTTATTCTTCTGACTTGAAAATGGACTGCTAGGGCTAGCTTTAGGTGAATCCATTTTGTCAGGCTTATTTTCAGATACTAAATGGCAGTATTCTGTATTGAAATGATTTGAGCAATTTCAGAATGTGCTTTTTCTGGATTGCCACTCAGCATCATGGCCACAAAACCCTTTATACGGCTCTGCAACTAAGTCCATTTTGTAATGTGGAAAAACAAAGTTCTTAATGGGTTTTTTTTTTTTAATACTCTATGCACTATTTTGGGCACTAATGTTCAGATTTTAATAATTATGGAAACAGCAGTGGAGAGTTGTTGTGGGTGTTAATGTATAGCTAGGAGATTCAATGGTCAGTCACAGCGATCTCCAGTGTAGGTCTATGGCAACCTGCCAAAGTCAACTCAACTGCTTCTTATGTCTCGACTAGTTGCCTTTATAAGGGCATTTGGTCCACAAATCATGAGAAATAAAAGGGTACCTGTAAAACCGAAGGTGTGCTGAGCTTTGCATCAGTGCCAGCAGTTGGCAGGCATTGTGATAAGGTTGTTTAGAGTCTGGATAACATTTTGTTGGAAGAGAGCTGTTAATTTGCTAATCATTGAAATGCTGCTTTTGATAGCTGGCTTATTAATGGTGTCTTGTGTACTTCCACAGAAGGTCTATTATATCCATAATCAGGACCCCACTTTATAGTATTTATTAAATACTGCTTGTTTTTCTCTCTGCTAAACATAAATGGAGAAAATAACATTCTGAATCTTTCCACATTTCTTTTTTTTTTCTCTCTAATAATCTGAACCATAACTTCTGTTATGGGTTGTTGTTTTTTTTTTGTTTTGTTTTATTTGTTTTTTTAACTTTTGGTCTCTCTTAATGTGAGTATTTGTACAAGTCTGTTCAAGTGCTTTTTTTTTGTCATTTGGTTAGTTTTCATATTTTCCCTCAGTCACATGCACTTTTGTACATCTACTATTTTCTTCATTTAAAAAAAAAATTCACTCTCATCTATAGCTGTATAAAGAGAAAACTGGGAAGCCTTCCTATGTATCATTATGCTGGTACGTTAAGAGGTTTGCATGTGTTTGTCCTGAATACAAACTAAAATAATGTGTATATTTCATTGAATGTATAGTCATATGCCATTAGTTAAGTAGAAAAAATACAAATTCTCATTAGTGTGTATCTGTTAGAGAAAATGACAGCAGATAAAGACCATATGGCCTGTCCAGTCTCCTCTTCCTACGAGATGCTGTATGTTGTTTTCCAGGGGTAGAAACAAACACAGGACTATTTAAAAGAAAAGAATGTATTTGCCTTTTGATTGGGAATTAAACCAAAATAATAAAAACATTTGCAGTTTAACCAAATGGACTCGGACTTTCAGTGGCCTCTGTTATATTTTACTTGTTTTTGTAGGTAATTTCACTTAAGTGATGCCACCTTCTGGGGAGGGTTCATCTGTCAGTCGATCCGTTTGCACACGTGTTTTGGGAGACGTGCCCTTATGTAACACTCATACAAGTAGGGTTCTATCAGGATTTTAGTCATAGGCCAAATCAAAAGCCAGTTACTACAGAGTATGAATTATACAATGCATGGTTTGTGTCCATTAACAAGCAGATGGAGACAGAATCTTAGTGGCAGCAACATTTTCTCAGTTCCCTTGGGTTACATAGAGGGGCATAATCGAAAGGGATGCCCAAGTTTTGCTGAGGACGTCCTCGCAAAACGTCACGATGGAGGGGCGGGGAACCCTGTATTATCGAAACGAGATGGACGTCCATCTTTCGTTTTGATAATACAGTTGGGGACGCCCAAAACTTGAAATTAAGGTTGTCCTTAGAGATGGTCATTTCTGATTTTCGGCAATAATAGAAACCAAGGACGCCCATCTCAGAAATGACCAAATGCAAGCCCTTTGGTCATGGGAGGAGCCAGCATTCATAGTGTACTGGTCCCCCTGACATGCCAGGACACCAATCGGGCACCCTAGGGGTCACTGCAGTGGACTTCCTAAATTGCTCCCAGGTACATAGCTCCCTTACCCTGTGTGCTGAGACCCCCAAAACCCACTACCCACAACTGTACACCACTACCATAGCCCTTAAGGTGAAGGGGGGCACCTAGATGTGGGTTATGGATGGCTCACATTTACCACCACAAGTGTAATGGGTGGGATGGGGCTGGGCTGGGCTGCCTGCCTGCCTGCCTGCCTGAAGTGCACTGCACCCACTAAAACTGCTGTAGGGACCTGCATACTGCTGTGATGGGCTTGAGTATGACATTTGAGGCTGGCACAAAATATTTTTAAAGATTTTTTTTTTTTTTTTTAAGGTGGGAGGGGGTTAGTGACCACTGGGGGAGTAAGGGAAGGTCAACCCCAATTCTCTCCGGTGGTCAGTTCGGGCACCTTTTTGTGCCTTTGTCGTAAGAAAAACAGGACCAGGTAAAGTCATCCAAGTACCCGTCAGGGACGGCCTTTTTTTTTTTTTCCATTATGGGTCGAGGACGCCCAAGTCCCGCCTTTGCTACGCCACCGACATGCCCTCGTGAACTTTGGTCATCCCTGTGACGGAAAGTGGTTGGGGACGTCCAAAATCGGATTTCGATTATACCGATTTGGACGACCCTGTGAGAAGACCCCCATCTTCTGATTTGTGTCAAAAGATGGGGGTCCTCTTTCGAAAATGAGCCTGATGGTCTTCCTCAGTTGCACTATTGAGGGTTGTAGCAGCAGCAAAAGTGCATCAGCATCGTTAGTCTTTCTAAGGATTCAATCCTGTTATCTCTGTTTCTAGTATATTTTCATTATTTGCTGCAGGCACTTTGCCGAAACACGGTGCCGTGTTGAGTCCTATTTTAGTATTGATTAAAGACTTATTATGCCTCCTGGGATTTTTGGAAGAGTCCTGTTGATCAGGCTACTCTGTTTTCTCTAACTTTGTTCTGTGTAGCAGATCCTGTTTCTGCACCTTGGTGGTTGTCTGTGGACAATCTGTGACAGTTGAAGACAGTTTGAGGCACAACTGCCTGAAATATCTGCAAAAGACTTCTTACCCAGTGACATATCTAATGCTATGCCAGCAAAGTCATGGGCCTAAGCTAGGCGTTTGCAAGCCAACATTTTTGTGTTCAGTTTTCCATGCCATTTACAACAAATGTTTAGTTTTCTGTTTTTCTAACATGTATTTTTTTCATTTCTAGGGGCAATGTCATAAATAGTGCACACTAGCCACAAAAATTGCATACTGGGTTTTTTCAATCTGTATGCATGTGTGTACTTTTCCAATAGTGCACATTGTTCACAAATAGTGGGCCTCTTATCAAGCTATGCTAGTGGTTCCCGGTGCATTTAATGCCGACAAAGCCCATTCACTTTGTATGGTCTCTGTCGGCATTGCCACGGGAGAAACCACTAGTGTGGCTTGTTAAGAGGTCTATTGTGCACAATTGAGAAATATTACATGCTCTTTGCAAACAGTGTCCACTATTTACAACACAGGCAAAAGAAAATCCACAATTTTGGTTTTAGTCCTGTTGTTTGGGCTAAAAGCAGCACTAAACAGCCTGTGTAGTGTTTCAAATGAATGTATGTTCCTAGTCTAAGCTTTCCACTTTGTTCTGTACGGTTGCATCCTGTGTGGCTCTGTACAGCTCAGCTCATAGCTCTTACAAACCCACTTGCAAAAGATATCCTGTGTTGCAGTTTTCTTAATGAACTTTAGATTTCATTGTCCAAATCAGTGCTAATCTGTTTTTGCATAGCAGAACTTCACAGTTGGAAATCTTCCTATCCATCTTAAACTGTATTATGCAATAAGCCTGAATGTTAGGTACTTTCTCCTTAGCAAGAGCCACACGTTCCCTTGTGAATACTCAACTCTAACTGCCATCTGTTCTTTTGAAAATGTTTTTGTGAATTTTGGAGTCATTGGTCTGTACAGACCAGTAAGGTGCTATGAATTGCCTTACATATGTCCAAAAGAGGTAGGAACTATGGTGTAACTGGCATCAGGAATTGGCATGAGAAGGCAGAAGAGCCACGGTGATAAAGAATACGCATATACTACAGCATCTGTATATCACCGCTTGGTCACTTTTTGCTTGGGAGATCCCTTCTATTAGGCTAAAGCCACCTTGTCCCCAAACCCCCATTCTTCTTGGTTGTTATGTGATCAGCAGCCTCTACGACTGGCAGAGGGTGAAATGCTCAGAAAGGCTGTACAGGTACAAAAAGGGAGATTTTTTAATGTGAAGGTAACTCTGGTGAGAGAATCTAGCTTAGTTTAGTTGATTCAGAACTTGCTATACCATCATTGGTTAAAGTACATCACAGTGATTTATAGTTTCTTCAGGTAAATACATAAAAAGCAAAGAGTAACTAAGCAAGGCGCATGCAAATTGTAGGTGGGAAGGGAAGGCTTTACTGATCTGTCCAGAACTTGTACCCCTTCAAATGCTTTGGTCAAGAAGTAATGGGTCATAGGCAGCTGCCGTGGTCACCATTTTGGTTCTAAATGTCAGCTGTGCCAGATATTTAGCACCACACAGATAGGGGCAACATTCAGTATGCTATCTGAATAAGTTATCTGGATAATTTAGGACAGCCTTTTATCTGTCCTAAGTTATCTGGATAAGTTCCAGGACTGCCCTAGCATTATCTGCATGACACAGAAGCAGTTTATGAGGATATTCACAGACACTATGAACAGCATTTTAAAAAGAATGTACAGAGGGGAATTCTAATGTCCAAGTCAGGATGTGTGGACTTCCCATGCTATTTTACAAGAGGCTTTGCAAACGTCCACCCTCATCTAGAGTGAGCAGCGATTATAAAGACTGGACATAGGGAAACAAAACATACTTTCCACTCCCTCACCGAGGTGGGAACAACTTTCTAAAATTGCTGCTCCCTCAGCAAAGATGGTCCCTATCTGGATGTGAATAACCCCAAACCCCCTCCCTGACAGCACTCCAAAATTAGTCTTCTCCGATCAGCCAGGCCCCCCCCCCCCCCAACCAACATTTGTAGCACCCTGTCTACATCACCTGACCCCCTCAACATTGCCAAACCCTTCTGCCATTAACAGCCTTTGCTGAGATCAGCTGACCCAGCCCCTGACATTAGCAGCATTCTCCCGGAAGAGCCCTATGTGTGGACATAAGTCTGACAAGTGGCAGCCTCTCCCATACTCTCCCCCTGAGGCCCCCAAATATTGGCAAGAGGCTGCAAGCCCCCTTACTCCCACTCTCCAATACAGCCCCCAGACTTACAGAGCATCCCTGTAATCTAGTGGAACAGGAGTGATATGCAAGCTTAACCTCTAGTAGTAATATGGTGGCCATTTTGGATATCAGTGGCTACAAGGCAGGAGTGAATGGGCATCACTTCTGCCCCACTAGGTCACCAGAGACTCATAAGCCCAGGGACTGTGTCAGTGGGTGGGGAGAGGGGGCTTGCTGCATATTTCCAATTTTTGGGAACCTCTGACCCATGGGGGGGGGGGGGGGGAGTATTAGGGAGGCTGCCACATGTTGGAATGTGCCAACACCTGGGGTCTTTTGGGGAGGGTGATCTCAGGGAGGTCAGGTAATGAGGAGAGGGTGCTGCTAATGTCGTTGGGGAGGCTTGTGATAGTGGGAGGGGGTTGGTAATGGCATGGGGGTTGTGATGTAGGGGGTTGGGTGATGGGGGAATCAGGTGATTGGGAGGGTCGAGTGATGGCAGGTTGTGAGGGGGGGACCTGAAACATCAGGATTTAGTGCTGCCCCTTATGCAAGCACTTGTTTGGTTGTCTCTTGAAGCAGGTCTAAATTCTGATGTATGGGTTTTCCATTGCAGATATGGATTCCCTATATGAAATAGAGAATATATGTGTATATTGTTGTCCCACTAGGCCACTCCCCTCCATCCCCACGCCCCCTTGCCATTTAGTAGTGAATTTCCACATGTCTGAATGGCTTCTGTTTTGAAATTGCATTTAAACATCTGGCCCTCTCCAGACCTTTAAAGGCTGCTATTTAGATGTGTGGATGCTTCTAAAATAACTATCTATCTGGATAGGGCCTCTGAATGTCCTAGCAAGCAGCACTTACCCTCAACAGTACCTGCTATCTAGATAAGGGCCAAAGGCAGAAAACCTTGCATCTTGGAGATGAACATGTGGCTGTGCAGATGGTGTCATCAAGAGCATTTTGGCTTCCTGCACCACGGGATGCTTTTCCAAGGGCTGCTGAGCAGAGATGGTGTCCAGCTATCAAAGAAGGGAAGAAGTGTTTTCATCAGAAGGGTTTTAAACCAGAACTGTTAGGGCAGGGTGAACAGAGCCCCCAGGTAAGTACAAGCCCTCATGTAAGTGAAACATTAAATATCTCTACATAAATGGGGAAAAAGGGGCAATATCTGGAAAGCAGTATATACTAATGCCCGAAGAATGGGAAATAAGGTTTTAGATTTTGAGGCTGTGATGGAAGAGGCTGATTTGGATTTAGCGGCGATCACAGAGACCTGGTTCACAGAAGACTCTGATTGGGATATAGTTATACTTACCTATAGTGTGTGTTCAGGAAAAACACGGTAGAAAGGGAGGGGGAGTGGCATTATACGTTAAAGATGATAATAAAGCCACACAATTGCAGCACCTACAGGGTAAGGAAGAGGCATTGAGGCTGAATCTAGAAAGAGGGAATGACAAATGTATTTTACATTGAAATGATATACAGGCCACCTTCACAACAGAAGAAGTGGACAGAAATGTAATTGAAGACATTCAAAATATAGCTGTGAAAGGAGAAGTACTATTAATAGGTGATTTTAGTATGCCACATGTTGATTGAGATATCCGTATTGCAAGGTCTTTTAGAAGCAGGGAGATCCTGGATTCTCTATAGGGGGAACTATTCCAATAGTTGGGGCCATAGTGGACTTAGTGCTTACTAATGGGGAGAGTGTTTCTGATGTTAGAGTAGGTGATCATCTGGCATCCAGTGATCACCAGATGGTGTGGTTTAATATTATGATAGGCGTAGAGAGGGTTCATTCACAAGTGAAGGTTCTAGGCTTCGATGGATTACCTCAAGGAATTGCTGTCTGAATGAGAACATCTGGAAGAAGTTGAAAAGCAGTGGTCAAAACTGAAAGGAGCTGTTTTAAGGGCAACAAACCTCTTTGTTAGGAAAGTAAATAAAAGTAAGAGGAAAAGAAGGGTGCTTTGGTTCTCAAAAGTAGTAGTTGAAAAGGTAAGGAAAAAGCGGTTAGCCTTTATAAACTGCAAGAGATTGCAAAAGGAAAACGGGCAACAATATCTGGAACAGCAAAAAGAAGCTGGCAGAGTAGTCAGGAAAGCATAGATGCAATGGAAGAAAAACCAGTCAATGCGCTAAAATGGTGGACTAGACATTTTTAGATATCTTAATGATAGGAAGAAGTGCAAAAGTGGCATGTGAGATTCAAAGGTGAAGGGGAGTAATATGTAGAAGCTGGTATATATATGGTGGAATTGCTTAACAAATATTCCTCCACGACCCTCCAGACCGGTCAAGACACATGGGTTATGTCCTCCTACCAGCAGAGGGAGACTGAGAAACACTGAGCTTTTGAATACTGTATATATAACCTGTGCAATACATCCACTAGCCAGTATTTTCTCAGTCTCAGCAGAGGTAGATGGACAGCCTGTGCAGTCTTCAATAGTCTGGTGAGGTAGTTTGATTATACAGTTAAGGGGTTTCTTCTCTTATTGCCAAATTTATTGGTTTGGACTATTCCCTGTACGTGGTAAAAAAAAAAAAAAAAAGGGAAAAAAGAAATAAGTGCTTCAGGGCCCTGGGTCCGGTGGGGCCCAGTTTTTCCCCCCTGGGGTGTTATACCTGTGTTCAGGTCCCTCCCCCTGTGCTGCTCTCTTTGGAGACTCTGGCAGCTTTGTGCCTCGGCTGCTTTTCTAAGATTGTAACCTTGAGAGCCCCCCCACTTGTCAGCTGCCAAAAAGAAATTGGGTGATGTCTCTTTAAGAGCTATCTGAGGCTTTATGTAGATAGGAACGGACGGCAGGTTCGTTTCCTTTTGCTAGCGAGAGAGAGCAGAGCGGGTAATTGTTGTGGGGAAGCTGTGAGAGAGAGTGTTTGCGCCGATCAGCACAGCGTGTAGTGTGCTTCGAGGTCATGGCAGGCAAACTTCTCCGCTGTCGCGCGTGCTCGCGCCGAGGAATAGAAGCGCCGGGAGGTCAGTGCCGGTTGTGCGGCGAACCGAAGCAGGCCTCGCCGATGGCGGCACCCCCGGTGTTGATTGCGGAGGTCCCAGCTAGTTCGGGGGTGTCGGGGGCAGCAGGAGCACCGGCAGGGACGGTTTCATCGAATTTAGTTTTGGCGGGAACGTCCGCCATTTTGGATTCCGCGCGTCCCGCGGAATCAGCTGTTTTTGGCCCTGCTGCTCCCGGATCGGCTCCGAAGGTGGCGCCTGAGGGTACAGGAGGCGTTGGTTTTCCTCCGGATTTTGTATGGACCCTTTTTCAAGCCTGGAAGGCGGGACCCCCACCTTTAGGGGAGGGGGCTAGTGCGGCTCTAGCTAAGAGGCCTCGGTTTGAGTGGGACGACGAGGAGGGATTCTCCCCTGTAGGATCCGAAGGTGCTTTGAGTGATATCGGGGATCCTGAGGGGTTTGAGGGTCCTCAGGATCCGGAGTTGGTGGTTCCTGGGGAGGATCCCTCTGTAGTGAGGATTTTTCACAGGGAGGAGCTTGCGGAGCTCATTGAGCAGGTTTCTTCCACCCTTAAGTTCGAACAGCCAGAGGCGGCTTTGGGGGAGGCTAGACAGGTGGATCCCTTGGTTAAGGGGATTCAGCGGCAGGCTAGGTCCTTTCCCATGAATAAGGACATCCGGGATATGGTGTTTCAAGACTGGCATTCGCCGGATTCTCCCTGTAAAGTGTCTAAAGCGATGTCTAGACTGTACCCGCTCCCACAGGAAGATAGAGATTCCTTTAAGGCTCCCACAGTGGATGCGGTGGTGACAGCAGTTACAAAAGCCACGGCTATACCGGTGGACGGGGGGACTGCTCTCCGGGATCCCCAGGATAGGAGGCTTGAGTCCTTCCTCAAGCGGAGTTTTGATTTGTCGGCCCTGGCCCTGCAGGCCTCGATTTGTGGGGGGCTGGTTGCGCGGGCGTGTTTCCGATGGGCCGAGAAACTGCTTGATGATTCGGTGGAGGTTGGGACCTCCGGGGTACAGGAATTAGCCAAATTGGAAATGGGATCGTCCTTTTTGTCTGATGCGCTTTATGATTTGCTCCGTGCCTCGGCCAAGAATATGGCTATGCTGGTGGGGGCACGTAGGGCACTGTGGTTGCGAGGTTGGGTCGCAGACGCGGCCTCCAAAGCTAAGCTTTGTTCGCTTCCGTTTAAGGGGTCCATGCTTTTTGGTGAGGATTTGGATAAGTTGGTGCGCGGCCTCAGCGATGCCAAGGCCCCTCGTCTTCCGGATTTTCGTCCTAAGGCGGCTTCCAGGGGTACTTCCTCCCGAGGTTGGTTTAAGGAGGCTCGCCGGTATAGGCCCGGGAGGGCTAGTGGGGCCTTTAGAGGTCGGTTCTTCCAGCGAACACAGTCCTTTCGTGGGAATCGGCGCGGAGGGCGTGATTTTTCCGCGGGAGGACAGGTTTCGGGGCGTAACTCGCAATGAAGGTGTGCGGGTCCAGGCTCTGGTTCGGGTAGGGGCTCGGCTGAGTCTGTTTTACCAGGACTCGGCCCAAATCACATCGGATCAGTGGGTTCTCGAAGTGGTGCGAGACGGATACGCTCTGGAGTTCGACGACTCGCCTCCTGAACGGTTCCTGGAGTCCCCTTGTCATTCGAGGCTCAAGCGGGCAGCAGTGCGAGACACTTTGGCTCGCCTGATCAGTCTGGGGGCGGTGGTACCTGTTCCCGCCGCTCAGCGCCGCTTGGGCTGCTATTCAATCTATTTTGTGGTCCCAAAGAAGGAGGATGCCTTTCGGCCTATCTTAGATCTGAAGGCAGTCAATGCAGCTCTCAGAGTCCCCTCTTTTCGCATGGAGACATTGAGGTCGGTCATTGTCGCGGTGCAGGAAGGGGAGTTTCTCACGTCTTTGGATCTGATGGAGGCTTATCTGCACATCCCCATTCGGGCCGCTCATCAGCGATTTCTGCGCTTTGCGGTTTTAGGGAAGCATTTTCAGTTTTGTGCTCTGCCTTTCGGATTAGCAACGGCTCCTCGAACTTTTTTCCAAGATCATGGTGGTAGTGGCGGCGGCCTTGCGGAAGCAGGGTATTCTGGTGCACCCGTACCTGGACGATTGGTTGATTCGGGCCAAGTCCCAGTCAGAGAGCGAGGTGTCTACTGCTCGAGTGGTGCAGTTTCTTCAGTCTCTGGGCTGGGTAGTGAACTTCGGCAAGAGTCACCTGGTGCCGTCGCAGTCGCTGGAGTACCTGGGGGTTCTGTTCGATACCAGGAACGGTCGGGTCTTCCTGCCGGGCCCCCGGATTCGCAAGTTGCAGGGTCAGATTCGTCTATTTCTGTCGGAGGCGGCTCCGACGGCCCGAGAGTATCTGCAAGTCCTGGGGTTAATGGCGGCCACCATAAAGGTAGTTCCGTGGGCCCGGGCGCATATGCGGCAGTTGCAGTCAGCTCTTCTCAGTCGGTGGTCGCCTCTGTCGCAGGAGTTGGATGTGCGCCTTCAGCTGCCGGTAACCCCACGCCTCAGTCTCCGGTGGTGGCTAGATCCAGGCAATCTGGAAAAGGGAATGCCGTTGGAGGCTCCGCAGTGGGTGGTTCTCGTCACAGACGCCAGTCTTCAGGGCTGGGGAGCTCATTGTCTCGGTCAGGTAGCTCAAGGACGCTGGTCTCAGGTAGAAGCTCAGTGGTCCATCAATCGTTTGGAAGCTCGGGCCATTCGGCTAGCGCTTCAGGCGTTTCAGAGTGTGCTGTTGCGGAAAGCAGTCCGGGTGTTTTGCGACAACGCCACCGCCGTGGCTTATGTCAACCGTCAGGAGGGCACAAGGAGTCAGGCGGTCGTGGAGGAGGCGGCGCTGTTGTGTCAATGGGCGGAGGTTCATCTTCTAGCGCTCTCCGCGGCACACGTGGCTGGAGTAGACAACGTGGAGGCAGATTACCTAAGCAGGCATGCTCTAGACCCCGGAGAGTGGTCGCTTCATCGGTCGGTGTTCAATCGCATTGTGTCGGTCTGGGGACTTCCCGTGATGGATCTCATGGCAACGGCCCGCAATACTCAGGTTCAGAGGTTTTTCAGTCGACGGAGGGATCCTCGAGCGGAAGGCATAGATGCGCTTCTAATGCCGTGGCCGCAGGAGTTGCTGTATGTGTTTCCTCCATGGCCGTTGGTCGGTCGAGTGATTCAGCGCATCGCTCGGCACCCCGGACAAGTGATTTTGTTAGCCCCGAATTGGCCGCGTCGGCCGTGGTACGGAGATCTGGTGCGGTTGGCGGTAGCGGATCCTCTGCCGTTGTCAGATCCAGGGGTGTTGTGTCAGGGACCGATAGTTATGCCAGATCCGGATCGGTTCTCGCTTACGGCCTGGCTCTTGAGAGGCACAGGTTAAGGAAGAAAGGTTTTTCGTCCAGAGTTATCAATACGATGTTGAGTTCGCGTAGGCAGTCCACTTCGCTGGCGTATGTCCGGGTCTGGAGAGTATTTGAGCATTGGTGTGCAGGTAGGCAGGTTCTTCCCTTTCGGGCGTCGGTGACAGATGTCTTGGAGTTTTTACAGGATGGTATGGACAGGGGTTTGGCCTTGTCTTCTTTGAAGGTGCAGGTGGCGGCTTTGTCGTGTTTCGTGGGAAGCTCCAGGGAAAGTCGTTAGCTTCTAGTCCTGATGTTGTTCGATTTTTGAAGGGTGTTAAGTTACTGCGCCCGCCCCAGTGGCGGATGGTGCCTCCGTGGGATTTGAATCTCGTTCTGGATGCTTTTTTGTGAGGCCGCCGTTTGAGCCCTTGGTTTCTGTTTCAGATAAGGATCTGTCCCTAAAGACGGTGTTCTTGGTGGCTATTACTTCAGCTCGGCGGGTGTCGGAGCTTCAGGCTTTGTCTTGTAGAGAACCCTTTTTGTCTTTTTCCAAGGAGAAGGTTTCGTTGCGCCCGGTGCCGTCCTTTGTGCCCAAGGTGGTTTCAGAGTTTCATGTGAATCAAGTGATTTCCTTGCCAGTTTTGGGTGACTTGGCGGGGGATGCAGAGCAGCGTCGTCTGGCCAAGTTAGATGTGCGAAGAGTCTTGCGCTGTTACATTTCCAGAACTCGGCACTATAGGCTTTCTGATCGTTTGTTCGTTCTCCATGGTGGTGCAAGAAAGGGCGCGGCAGCTTCCAAAGCTACGATAGCTAGATGGTTGAAGGAGTCAATTGTGTCGGCATATTTGCTGAAGGGCCGCGTGGTCCCTAAGGAATTTTCGGCTCATTCTACCAGGGGAATGGCGACCTCCTGGGCGGAGAGTAGTATGATTCCTCTGTTAGATATTTGTCGAGCGGCGGTTTGGTCGTCATTGCATTCCTTTGTTAAACATTACAGGATTGATGTGCATGCCAAGGACGAGGCAGGTTTTGGGGCTGCAGTGTTGACCTCTGGCCTTCGTGGATCCCTCCCTTAGGATGTTTACTGCTTTGGTACTTCCCACGCGTCTTGACCGGTCTGGAGGGTCGTGGAGGAAGGTGAAATTAGATCTTACCTGCTAATTTTCTTTCCTCTAGACCCTCCAGACCGGTCAAGGCCCGCCCTGTCTGTACTGTAGGCCAGGAGGTCTGTTTGTCTGTTGTTCTATCTTGGCAGCTGTTGAGTGTGGTTTCTATGGTTTCAGACTTTGTTCGTATGAGTCTGGTCAGGTGTGACCGTGTTTGATAGTCCACCTGTGGAAGCACACACAATACAAAGGGCACAATGAAAGATATGAAGAAAGTGTCCAGTTGGCAGTGACCACGTACGGGGTTGTTAGTTCTGGTTGGTGTTTTTGTTTTCTCTGCTTTGTCAGGGTTATACTGGCTAGTGGATGTACTGCACAGGTTATATATACTGTATTCAAAAGCTCAGTGTTTCTCAGTCTCCCTCTGCTGGTAGGAGGACATAACCCACGCGTCTTGACCGGTCTGGAGGGTCTAGAGGAAAGAAAATTAGCAGGTAAGATCTAATTTCACCTTTCTGTTGTGTTTACAGCTGAAGGGCTGGGAGCAGAACCGGAGAAGACAAATACATAGAGAAATGGAGGGGTGGTAGTCCCTGAATGATTTTCAGAGGACTGTATTTATGAGGAGCTGGTTAAACTAAAGTTGGACAAAGTGATAGGGCTGAGTGTACTGCAAGAACTTAGGGAAGTTCTAGCAATTCTGCTGGCTGACCATTTGAATGCTTCTCTAGAGATGGGAGCCATCCCATGTGGTTCTTCTCCACAAAAGCGAAAGTATGGAAGAGGTTGGGAACTACAGGCTGGTAAGTCTGACTTCTACAATAAGTAAATTAATGGAAACACTTTTAAAACAGAGAATAGTAAAGTTTTTGGAATCCAATGGATTATAGGACCTGAGGCAATATGGTTTCACTAGAGGCAGGTCTTATCAGACAAATCTGATTAATTTCTTTGATTGGATGACCAGAGCGCTAGACATAGCAGCCGACTCTGTGGGTGCTGTGGGTTCTTGAGCACCCCCAATATTGAGAAACTTCCTTGTATGTGTCCATAGAGGTGTTATTTCCATTGGGCTTAGCACCCCCAATAATTTTGAAAAGTTGGCTCCTATGGCGCTAGATGTAGTGTATTCATATTTCAGCAAAGCTTTTGACACAATTCTCCATAGACAACTAATAAATAAACTGAATGCCCTCGGTATGGGCCCTAAAGTGACTGCCTGGGTTAGGAACTGGTTGAATGAAAGGCAACAGAGGGAAGTGGTAAATGGAGCTCATTTTGAGGAAAAGGATGCTACCAGTACTGTGCCACAAGGTACAGTTCTTGGGCTAGTTCTTTGTAACATTTTTGTAAGTGGTATTGCTGAAGGGCTGTCTTTCCTAATGTTTGCCTCTTTGCGGATGATATCAAAATCTATCTGCAATAGAGTAGACCAGTGGCGTAGCTAGGGTAGTTGACACCCGGGGCCGGTCATTTTTTAACACCCCCCCCCCCCCCCCCGAAAACCAGTACTAGGCATACCGAGAATACAAAACACTCAGGCCCTATAGAGCAATTCTACCATGCCATAAGCAGTAATTTGTACGAGTCACACAAGGAAAAGGAAAGCATCTTAAACACTACAGTGAGCACTAGAACATCAATTCACCTATTGTAAAACGAAAACAGATTAGTACAGATCGTCGATCCTGCACAGTCAATGCCAACCGAAAGCCATGTCTTTTTCACAAATAGAAAAAAAAAACAAAAACAAAAAGGCACACAACTGCTTACAAAACAGTAGATGAAAAACAACAAAGCAGTGGAATCAAATGTATTTATTGGAACAATACCCGACGTGGCCACGTTTCACCCTCAGGCTGCGTCAGGGGTATAAACTATCAAAAGTGTATGTAAATATATCATACACACTAGTAGTTCCAAAATCTAGTTCCATTTATCTGCTACTTCTCTGAAAGTAAAATGTATTAAAATTAGTCCAATAAAAAGATTACCTTATTTACATGTTCTAGTATAAACATTTATTAACACAGCTACAATACTACTTTATCCTAAAGCAAAAAATAAAAATATATATTTACAGTTCGTTGTCTCTGGTTTCTGCTTTCCCTCATCTTTCACTGTCTTCCTTCTATCCAGCATCTGTCTTCGCTCTCTCTCTGCCATCCAGTGTCTGCCCCTCTCTCTCTGCCCCTTCCATCACTGTCTGCCCTCTCTCCCTTCCATCCACTTCTGCCCCTTCCATGCACCATCTGCCCCAGTCTGCCATCTCTCCTCCTCCTTCCATCAACTTCTGCCCTCTATCTCTGCCCCTTCCATCCACCATTTGCCCCAGTTTGCCCTCTTTCTCTCTCCCTTTCCACCCACATCTGCCCTTTCTCTCTGCCCTTCAATCTGTCTGCCCTCCCTCTCCCATCCGTCCAGGGTCTGCCCTCCCTCACGTGCCCCCCCTTCCATCCAGGATCTGTCCCCTCTCTCTCTGCCCCTCTTTTCAGCCCCCCAGTTCCAGTCCCCTTCATCCACCACATGCCTTGCATCCCCCCTTTCAGCCCCAGACCCATTCTCCCACCTGCCCAGGCATGGACCCATTTTCCCTCCTGCCCCCATGTCAGACCCCAGTTCCAGCTTCAGACCCCTTCTCCCATCTGAGCACTCCCCTCCCCCTCTGAGCACCCCCCACCCCTCCCCAATCCCCTTCTCCCCTCTCTGAGCACCCCTCTGAGCTCCCCCCCCCTCCCTAACCCCCCTTTAAGCACCCCTTTGAGCTTCCCCCACCCTTCCCCAATCCCCTTCTCCCCTCTCTGAGCTCCCCCACCCTCCCTAATCCCCTTTAAGCACCCCTCTGAGGTCCCCCACCCTCCCCACTCCCCTTCTCCCCCCCTTGATGCTCTCCCACCCTCCCTAATCCCCTTTAAGCACCCCTCTGAGGTTCCCCCACCCCTCCCCAATCCCCTTCTCCCCTCCTTGATGCTCTCCCACCCTCCCTAATCCCCTTTAAGCACCCCTCTGAGGTCCCCCCCCCCCCCCCCAACCCCCTTCTCCCCAATCCCCTTCTCCCCTCCCTGATGCTCTCCCACCCTCCCTAATCCCCTTTAAGCACCCCTCTGAGCGCCCCTACCCCTCCCCAATCCCCTTCTCCCCTCTGAGTCCCCCCCCCGAGATCCGTTCTCCTGCTGCTCCTACCCTGTCCTGCCTTTAACATTTTTTTTTCGAAGCGCTGGAGAGTGGCAGGCAGCGCGCCTCGCGTCTGCCCTGCTAGTAAAGAAGATCTCGCTGACGTCGCCCTTCCCACATTGAGTCCCGCCCCCCCTCTGAGGCAACTTCCTATTACCGCGAGGGCGGGCGGGACTCAGGGAAGGACGATGACATCAGCGAGATCTTCTTTACTAGCAGGGCAGACGGGCTGCCTGCCACTCTCCTGCGCTTCAAAAAAAAATGTTAAAGGTGGAGCAGCGGGAGCGGAGCACCCCCCCCCCCCACCGCCCCGCCCTTGCTACGCCACTGGAGTAGACCCCCTGATGGTGTGGATAACATGAGGAAGGACTTAGCAAACCTAGAGGAATGGTCTGGAATTTGGCAGCTTAGATTTAACACTAAAAAATGCAGGGTCATGCATGTACTACTACTACTACTACTACTTAACATTTCTAAAGCGCTACTAGGGTTACGCAGCGCTGTACAATTTAACATGGAAGGACAGTCCCTGCTTAAGGAGCTTACAATCTAGAGACAGGTGTACAATCTAAAGACAAGTGTACAGTCAAAAGACAAGTGTAGAGTCCGTCTGATGGGGCATACTATATTCACGAAAGGTTAGGTGCCGAAAGCAGCCTTGAAGAGGTGAGTTTTAAGCAGAGATTTGAAGATGGGTAGGGAGGGGGCTTGGCGTAGGGGTTGAGGAAGATTGTTCCAAGCATAGGGTGAGGCAAGGCAGAATGAGCGGAGCCTGGAGTTGGCAGTGGTGGAGAAGGGAACTGAAAGGAGGGATTTGTCCTGTGAGCGGAGGTTACGGGCGGGAACATAGGGGGAGATGAGGGTAGTGAGGAGCCACAGACCGGGTGCATTTGTAGGTAAGGAGGAGAATCTTGAATTGTATGCGGTATCTGGGTATTTGGTATCTGGTATTTGGGCTACAAAAACCCAAGGGAATGGTGCAGTTTAGGGGGTGATGAACTTTTGTGTATTAAGAGGATTGGGACTTGGGTGTGATCATATGTGATGATCTTAAGGTGGTCAAACAGGTAGAAAAGGCAACAGCAAAGCTAGAAGGATGCTTGGGTGCATAGGGAAAAGAATGGCCAGTAGGAGAAAGGAGGTGATGATGCCCTTGTATAAAACTCTGGTGAGACCTCCTTGAGAATATTGTGTACAATTTTTGAGACTGCACCTTCAAAAAGATATAAACAGGATGGAGTCGGTGAAGAGGGCAGCTACTAAAATGGTCAGTGGTTTTTGTCATAAAGGGTATGGGAACAGACTTAAAAATCTCAATATATATATGTAACGCCCATGACTTGGGCGCTTCTGGGTTTTGGATCCAACCTGGTTGAAGCCTCCTGAAGGTAGTCTCTATTGGACCCTTACTGGCTTGGCGCTGGGTGCCTCTACATGGGGAAAAAAGCATTAGCAGTGGAATTACCCCAAAAACAAGTGTAAGTGCAAAACTGTGGAAACCAGGTTGGCTGTTAGATTAGGCGGGCTTGGGAGTCCAAAAACACTCTGGAATCAGCAACTTATGAGAACTCAAAACTGTTTATTCTTTAACTCCACAACAGCAGGAACATCAAACCATATCAACTCTCCAACATGGAAGGCAAGTCTTTTAAAACCACAAACCTTCTGGTATTCCTTTGATTTATTTACAGAAGTTTTCCAGCAGGATTATATACACTCTATACAGACTCCAGTCCATGCCTATCCCAGAGAATGGTGTCCCAAAGGCTGTGCTCCTCTCTTATTCTCAGGTCCAGACACCCTATGGTCTGACCTCCCTCCAAGGTGATATTTGCGTTGGTTCACCCTTGGGCCTTGGGATGGGCACTACCAGGCTCCAATCCCATGAAACCCTCCTCTGCCCACCCACAGTTCTCCTCTGTCACAGTTGTCGCTTTGCTGAGCCACAACTGCTCTTTGCAGCCAATGGTTTACTTCTCTTAAAATGGGATTCCCCTTACTCTTCCAGGTCAGTGGCAGGGGACCATCAAGCAACCAAAGACCCCCCTAAAGGGCAAACACTTCTCTTTATCTCCTTCCAATCTCCTCCCCCCTCCTGTCACTCTTCAGTCTCAGGGCACCATTTCTCTGCATTTTATTTCAAAACTACTCCCTTGGGCTGGGCTTCCTCCCACCAGGGTGGGAGATTACATATACTTTGGAAGGAAGGCAGAAGAGGGGAGATAGGATAGAGACATTTAAATACCTATGTAGCATAAATACACAGGAGGCAAGTTTCTTTCAATTGAGAAGAAGCTCTGGAAAGAAGGGGCATAGAATGAAGGTAAAAGGGGACAGACTTACTACTACTACTACTACTATTTATCATTTCTAAAGTGCTACCAGACGTACGCAGCGCTGTACACTTGAACATGAAGAGACAGTCCCTGCTCGACAGAGCTTACAATCTAATTAGGACAGACAAATAATACACAAGAATTATTTCAATCAGGTAATTCTATATTCTTCCTTAGACCACAAAATAGGGAGAGTGAAACAAGACGAGATCAATTAAACAACAGTAAACAGAAAAAACGTGGTATAAAACCTGATTATCCCCAGTTATTATTTATCTGAATCATTATTCCACATTGATCGGCTGATTGGCTTCTTCAAACCCAAAACGGTGTATATTCAATTTATTTCATTGGAAACATACTTATTGTCCAATATTAGTAAAAAATTTCATTTTTCTCTTTAAAACCAGAAATTATTTAACAATGCAAACACTTGAGTCTCTAATCCAATTCCCACTGATTAAGGTTATCCCAGTTTCACAGGCTTCACTCCTTTGAATTAATATTACTAAATAATAATTATATTACTAAGAGGAATCATTAGAAGTAACCTGAAGAAATACTTCTTCACGGAAAGGGTGGTGAATTTGTGAAATGCCTTCCTGGCAGAAGTGGTGTAGGTGAAAACAGTATCTGAATTCAAGACAGCTTGGGACAGGTACATAGGATCTCTAAGGGAGTGATAGGCATGGACAGACAGACTGGCTAGACCATGTGGTCTATTTACTTATATTTTTCTCTTTCTATGTTTTTTTTTCCCTATGCTATCTAGATAGTGCTTTTAAATACTGACCAATATGTTTTCAGCCCTTTCGTGGATCTTTCATAAAAAGTCTCGATTTGCAGGTACACAAGGAGGATATTCCATAGGAAAGGAGATGCAAAGAAGAACACTGAGAGGTGATTCAATTTGCAGATGACACAAAACTATTCGAGGTTGTTAAAACACGTGTGGACTGTGAAATATTACAGGAAGATCTTAGGAAATTTGGAAGGCTGGGCAACCAAATGGCAGATGAAATTTAATGTGGACAAATGCAAGATGATGCACATTGGAAAGAATAATCCGAATCATAGTTACATGATGCTAGGGTCCACCTTGGGGGTCAGCACTCAAGAGAAAGATCTAGGTGTCATTGTAGATAACACACTGAAATCTTCTGCTTAGTGTGTGGCGGCGGCCAAAAAAACAAACAGGATGCTAGGAATTGGAAAGGGATGGTGAATAAGAATGAAAATACTATAATGCCTCTGTATTGCTCTATGGTGTGACTGCATCTTGAGTATTGTGTTCAGTCTTGGTGCCGTATCTTGTAAAATATATAGCGGAATTAAAAAAGGTTCAAAGAAGAGCAACCAAAACGATAAAGGGAATGGAACTCCTCATGAATGAGGAAAGGCTAAAGAGTTTAGGGCGCTCAAGCTTGGAAAAGAGACAGATGAGGGGAGATACGATTGAGGTCTACAAAATCCTGAGGTGTAGAACGAGTAGAAGTAAATCAATATTTTACTTGTTCCAAAAGTAGAAAGACTAGGGGACACTTGAGGAAGTTACATGGAAATAATTTTAAAACAAATAGGAGGTAATATTTTTTCACTCAACGAATAGTTAAGCTCTGGAATTGTTTGCTAGAGGATGTGGTAATGGCGGTTAGCATATCTGGGTTTAAAAAAAGGCTTGGACAGGTTCCTGGAGGAAAAGTCAATAGTCTGCTATTGAGACAGACATGGGGAAGCAACTGCTTGCCCTGGGATTTGTAGCATTGAATGTTGCCACGATTTGGGTTTCTGCCAGGTACTTGTGACCTGGCTTGGTCACTGGAAACAGGATACTGGGCTAGATGTACAATTGGTCTGACCCAGTATGGCTACTCTTATATGTTCTTATGACCCTTTTAGTAGCCTCTCTCTGGACCGGTTCCATTCTGTTTATATCTTTTTTGTAGGTGCGTTCTTTAGAATTGTACACTATACTCTAAATGGGGCCTCCCCAGAGACTTAGACAGAGGCACTTCCACCTACTGTTTTCTGAGGGCCATTCATCTCCCTATGCACCCAAGTATCTTTCTGGCTTTGGCTGTTGCCTTTCCTACCTTAAGACTGTCAGACATGAACATCCCGAATCCTGCTCTTCATCCATGCACAGAAGTAATTCACCTCCTATAGGGTACCATTCCCACGGGTTTCTGCAGCCCAAGTGCATGATTTTGCATTTTTTAGCATTAAATCTTAGTTGTAGCTACTAGAATGGTCAGTGGTTTTATCATAAAACTGGGTCCCGTAAATGGCAAAAACAAATCAGAATCAAGGTTGGAGTGGCCTTCAGGCAACTGCAGTAGTTGGGAAGCAGGACTGGTGCTGGGCAGACTTCTATGATCTGTGCCCCAAAATTGGCAGGGAGAGAAATTGGCAGAGAGAGGCAGAGATGAAATATACCAGTGTTTAATCATGAAGAAGTGGAAGCTATGCAGAGTGCCAGATTCAACCTTGTTGGGCAATCTTTTGGGTAAGCTCACGGTAGAAGCCATGCAGTCACTGAGCACCTCTAAGGCGTAGTAGTCTGCATTGACCCCTTGGACTGTAAGCATTCTGGGGACAGAAAAATACCTATTGCGTTATCTGAATATAACTCACATTGAGCTACTAATGAAAGACCTTGTTTTGCTTGCAACACATTTCTCATTCCTTATTTTATGATATATAATTTTTATTGATTTTATAAACTTAACACAGACATAAACTGTTTAAGTGAAATACAGCCTAGGTATATCATCAATATTATTACAGAAGTACATTCTTTTCAAAACACAATTATAAACATTGACTTCATTAGACCTCAATTGTTAAGAAGAGGGGGTAGGAAATTAGTGAAGATTACTTTAAATTTCAAGACAATAATTAAAGAAATTATGGCGTCATATTTCTCATATATTTATGTCTCTAACGTTGTCTAGCTTCTAGGAAGACCTTAAGCTGATCAGGTATATAAAAGACATCATTCCTTATTTTATATAAAACATCAAGTTTTAGTAAATATTAGACACATCTTCCTGCTGTCGGGAAAAAATTCGTTCTTTCTCTCTCAATCTCATCCCCACCCCATGGAAGACAGACACATTCTACATAACTGACGCTTCCATGCCAACTGCTTACTGCATCACAATGACCTCATTTCCTCCTCCGTCTCCAGCCCCCAGGGCGCTCTGCTCTGTTTCCGTAGAGAACAGACGTAGGACGCTCAGCATGGCTGATCTGTTAGTGCTAAGGGCTATTCGGGGCCATGCTCGCGTGTTGAACCTGAACGGAAAGAAATTGTGGCGGGTGCCCCGAGCTGTGACCAAGCTCACCCTGCTCACCTCGCTCCGGCTGCAGAACAACCGCATCACCGAGCTGTCGCCTGAGCTGGCGGTTCTGAGCCACGTGAGTGTCCTGACAGGAGATGGCAGCGACCTCAGTTCCAGGCTGAACGTGGGGAAAAGGGGGCCTAACAACTACTGCTCATTTACCTGAACAGAGAGTTGGGTGTTTGCATAACCAGTTGAAAAGACCTTCATGCTAGAACAAGGAAAATGATTAAGTGGGCATTTACTATCAAGCTAGTAAAGCCTACAAGTATGTCTGTTTCTCCTTACATCCACTCCTCTAGTCTTGAATTTTCCCCATAGTGTTTCTCAGAAACCCCTACTCCGTAGAAACACCAAGAGCTATAGGGATTCCTTGAAGCCCAGAGGGGTGCTGTTTGCCCATCTTCACTAGAGATAGAGTACCTGTATATAAAATGTAAACCTTATTTATCAGTGAGCTTTTTCTGGAATATGTCCTGGAGACATCTGTAGAACCCCTTCTGTTCTTCCGTCCCCCAGCCTATCTAATAATGTAGTTCCACCCCTCTGCCCTTGTGGTTCGTGTCTTGTTCCCCTCCATGTGACTTCTTCTTTTCTTATTAAGATTGTAAGCTGCTCTGCAGGCCTCCTATAGGGCGGGATAGCAAATCTTTAATACATCTTGGGGGGGGGGGGGGGGGGGTCAAGGGGCCTGGGAGAGGGGTTGGGAGTGGGGAAGCCAATAGACACCAGAGATTTATTTTTACAGTCAGGTTGGAACAAGGGGAAGGGGAGGAAGAGGGGCAACTAAACTACCTGGGATTTTTTTTTTCTTAAGATCAGGGGAAGGGGGAGGGCTGGTGGGTGCTCCTAGACACCAGAGATTTTTTTTATATGTTAGGGGAGGGGGTGAGATTGGTGAGGTACCTCTAGTCCCCAAGTATTTTTTTATAAACATTGGGGGGCTCAGTTTGGGTAGAGAGGGGGACACTAGACTGGGGCAGATGCTGATGGCTTATTTTTATTTTAAATGTCATCCTTCCTGTCAGCGTGAGAGCCAATAATTTCTCATACACTGACAAGAAAGGGGGCATTGACAATGAGCTGTGGATTACTCCCATGATTTTTACAGGGCAGTAATTGCATGCTGAACACTCTATCTGGTGGGCAATCTTTTGAGTAAAGCTCAAGGTAGAAGCCGTGCAGTCATTGAGCACCTCTAAGGCGTGGCTGCCTGCATTGACCCCCTTGGACTGTAAGCTAGAGAGTTGCACGGGGACAGAAATCCAACCCGTCCCCACTAGAATCCAACCCATCCCCATTCATCCCCGCAGGGAATCTAACCCATCCCCGCCCGTCCCCATGGGGAATCTTACCCGTCCCCACCCATCCCCGCAAGAATTTAACCTGTCCGCACCCACAAGAATTTAATGGTACATTAAACAAAATTCCTGTCGGCTCTCTCAGTCTCTGGGTTTGAGCCACAGCACTGCAGGCAAGGAAGGAACGGAAGTTGGAACACTCTGGTGCGCACATATAAGACTTCTCTGATTCACTGGCACTGTGTGCTAAGAGATCACCACATGCATGCGCCAGTAGATCAGGTGACATCTGATGCTCATGCTTATGTCAGAGCCCGGAAGCAGAGAGGATTAATAGTAATAGTAATGACAGCAGATAAAAAACCGGATTGGTTCATCCAGTCTGCCCAATAGTCACAATCATTATCAATTCATGATTAAATCAACGACTGTGATATTATATACGTGATTATGGTCTTTCTGTGGCGTTTCTGGGACATAGACCATAGAAGTCCGCTTGGCCCTATCCTCATGTTCCAACTGCTGGAGTTGCCCTCAAAGCCCACTCCAGCCTATTCATCTTCTCATTTGGTGGACACAGACCGTAAAAGTCTGTCCAGCACTGTCCTCATGTTCCAGCCACTAAAGTTGCTGTCTAAACCCTTTCCAGCCCATCCAAAACCAGATTGCCATATATGAGACACAGACCTTACAGATCTCCCGGTATCGGCCCTAGTTCATCACAGCCAGAGTCATCATGTAAGTGTCACCACGACACATCCACACACATGCAGCCATTTAAGTTTAGGTTTTTATAACTTCCATTTTCTAAATAGAGATCCTCTGTGTTCATCCCATGTCTTTTGAATTTCGTCACCATTTGTATCTCTACCACCTCCTTAATGGAGGCTTTCCACATCTGTGCTGTTAAAGCAAGGAGGAGGAGGAGGAGACAGCACTCAAAGAACTTGGTACTCGGTAGGTGAGAGGCTGGCGCAAGTGCAGCATACACTTCCACGGTATCCCCGCAAAACTGCTTCCGTCCCCACGGGAAACCCACAGGAAACTGCTTCCGTCCCCACGGTATCCCCGCAGAACTGCTTCCGTCCCCGCGGGAATCCCGCGGGTTCCGCGGGATTCCCACAAACCCCGTTCCCGTGCAAGTCTCTACTGTAAGCACTCTGGGGCCAGGAACATACCTATGTGTGTCTGAATGTAACTCACATTGAGCTACTAATGAAAGTGAGCTAAATCCCAAATATAAAGTACCTTGTTTGCCTGTGACATATTTCTCATTCCTTATTTTTTAAAACATCAAATTTTAGTAAATATTAGGCACATCTTCCTACTGTTGGAAAACATTCATTCTATCTCTATTTCATCCCCACCATGGGAGGCGGATGCATTCTGAACAACCGACACTTCCGCATCTAATAGTTGTGTATGAACTGCTCTATGCCTATGTGTAGGCTCGAGTGGTATATCAATGCGTTCAATAAATAAATAAAATGTAACTCACTTTGATTGTACCATAGAAGGCCGGTATATCAAGTGCTCTACCCTTACCTTACCCCTATTGTATGTCTCATGTTGACTTCTTCTTTCTAGCCTCTAGAGATATGTAGAAGAAATCTCAGTCTGGGTAGCAGGGAATTATTGAAGTCACTTCCACGGCAACACAGAGGACTAATCACTGAATTGCTTAAAAAAGAAATAAACACTGTTTCCCCCTAGCTGTATAGCTCTACAGGAGAGGCATTTGATGTGGGCCTTTCCCTCAGAAAACTGCTAGCTGAGATGACAGATATATTAGAATACAGCTTGATCCCCTAACTTCATTTAAGTCCTATTATGAACCAGATGTACTGAAGCTTTTCCTATTTTGTGTCCATGGGAAAACTGGTTAGTACCCATCAATTTGTGATCATTTTCTTAGAGCAAACAATTTTTAATACAACAGTGAAAAAAATAAAAAATGTTGCAGAAGTTCAAATGTAACTTTTTTTTCAGACTGCTTATGGATCCATGACATGAAAAATTGGCCATTTTCAACATTTTGGATCTGCTACTTTAGTCACGTTTTCCAAGAGATGATCACATTTGTGGTTTTTTGGGGCTTATGTTCACATCTTTCATCACAAAATAAACAATGATATATAGTGAAAAGTTGAGCAAAAACAGTTATATCCCCCTAATTCTATAAAAGTTGCCAAAAATTAAGTGTGCAGAATTGAATAATGAGTCAGTTGGTGCCAATAATTGACTTTTTTTACAAGCAATTTTTGGCAATTAGATTTAATTGGTATTTATGTGTATAAATTTAGGCACATGATCTGCACCTAAAATTTACATGTGGTCCAAAAAAGAGGGCGCAGAAATGGGAGGGTCATGGGCATTTCAGGGTGTATGGGGTTTTGAGTTATGAGCATAATTGGGACACCACACAAATTTAATCACAGGCATCACACCACATTTTCGTTGGTGCAAATGGCAGCGCCTACATTTATGTGCAACTCCTATGCTTAAGCAGTAATCTATAAACCACGCCTAACTTTAAGCGCAGCTTATATAATAGCACTTTTTTCTGCGACAAATTTTTTGGCACCATATGTAGAATTCCCTCCTATGTGCAGGAATGGCTTTTAAAAATGTTCTCTATGCTCATTTTCCTTTGCATAAGGTTGCCAACATACCACAAGTCAACCTAACTGGCTGATCCAATCGTTTTTGCCCCATTGCATGTATGGATGTAGTTTAGTTAATTCTGTATTTGGTATACTTCTCTTCATGTCTGCATCAGAGTAGTTTACAATATCAATGTGAAAATAAATAAAATAATGTAGTTAAGGTTCTTTTATTGATTTCCTTTAAAAAAAAACAGAACTACAAATCTAGTCATGCAATAGAGCTCAAACTGAATAGGCCTGCTTTGTTGAAAAACCAAGGAGGTTTGATTGACAGGAGCTGGTGTTACATGACAAGGCTGAAGCTGTCTATACCCAAGGAGGTTTAATTGCTCCCCTATGCAGCACCACCATCTTGATACACTCAAGATTTGTATGACAAGATATTTTGTATGGCAGCAAGCTCCACCTACTAGCTTCAGATCAGATAATAGGCCAAGCACACTCCTGTTGTCTCCTGTCAATTACTATTAAATCTCTGTGGTTGAAACAGTGTGAATTGGGTATTCTGCACTGTAATACCACATACTCAATGTCTTTACATTTCCTCTTCGATCACTATTAAGATCCTTAGTACCTGTGGCCTTCAGAATTCTGATCAGAAATATTTTATTCCTGAGCCTATTCTCTTATGCATTTTCATATTTTGATTCCTGGTTCTAGAATCTATGTTGTACAAAAAATGCAAGTCTCCTCCATGATATATATTTTCTTCAGATATCTGAATGTATCTGTTGTATTCATTTTTTTTCTTTCAGGGTATTTAGATGCCCAAGTCTCACGGTGTAGCTGTCCTATGAGTTATCACTGATTACGCCTCTCTGGAGGTGTAGTCCTCAAAACTGGATACAGTACTCTAGATAAAGTCTCACTAATGTGTTACATAGAAACAGAGAATAATGAAGGCAGATAAAGACCATATGGCCTATCCAGTCTGCCCAACCATGCCATCTAATATCCCTTCCGCTCCCTTAGAGAGCCTATGTATATATCCCAAGCTTTCTTGAATTCACATACAGTTTTCATCTCCACCACCTCCACTGGGAGGGTGTTCCACAAATTTACTACCCTTTCTGTGAAGAAGTATTTCCTCAGGTTATTTTTCCTCAGGTTACTTCTGAGCCTGTTCCCTTTCACCTTCATCTTATGCTCCCTTATTCCAGGGCTTTTTTTTTCCATCGAAAGAGACTCACCTCTTGTGCCTTTCTTCCAAAGTATACATATTGAGTTCTCTAAGTCTGTCTACATACACTTTATGACGAAGATGACTGACCATTTTAGTAGTCACTTTTTGGACACTCCATCTTGTTTATATCTTTTTGAAGGTTCGGTCTTCAGAATTGTACACAATACTCTAAATGAGGTCTCACCAGAGTCTTACACAAAGGCACTATCACCTCTGTTTTCCTTACTGGCCATTCCTCTCCTTATGCACCCAAGTATCCTTCTAGCTTTTTCTTTTGGCTTTTCTACCTGTTTTGCCCCCTTTAGGTAATCACATACAATGATCTGTATTCACAGAAGTATTACTGTCTCCTTTTGAACCCCAGATATTGTACATCGCTTTCTTATCCTTGTGAGGAAAGGTGATTAAGTTCTAAAAAAATCTAATGAAATCAGTATCACACTGGCTTTGTTCACTGAGGGGGTCTTTAAAGCTTAGCTCGAGTTATCTGCAGCAGGGCTCATAGAAATAAAATGGGCCCTGCTGCAGATTAACTCGAGCTAAGCTTTAGTAAAAGACCCCCTGAATTATCACTGTTTGAACACCTTGACCTTTAAGTCCCACTTCTGCTTGGCAATTATCTATACTTCCCACCCTCATGTACTATGCATGTTGTAGTACTCAAGTCTTTGCTTTCACACACTTAATAATTATGTAAGCTTTCTTAATTTTTTTTTCCACTCCATTGTACGGTTGACTCAACTGCAGATTTAAATTTCATGAGTGAAGAAAATATTTATTTATTTTTGTACCCTGTGCTTTCCCACTCATGGCAGGCTCAATGTGGCTTACATATTGTATACAGGTACTTATTTGTACCTGGGGCAATGGAGGGTTAAGTGACTTGCCCAGCATCACAAGGAGCTGCCTGTGCCTGAAGTGGGAATTGAACTCAGTTCCCCAGGACCAAAGTCCACCACCCTAACCACTAGGCCACTCCTCTACTTTTTGCCTGCTTTGCAGTGTTGCTTATAAGTGCTTTGACTAGAACCAGCATAAACGGTAATCCTTTGCACCCTGATGATCATTCCTCTTTCCTCAGAGTTAAGTCTGTACTCTAATCCACTACATTCAAGAACTGTATTCCTTTTCTGTAGGATTGCCTCCACCTCATATCCCTTCCTTTTCTGGATTAAGGTCCTGATTAAGCCTCTGTTTTATTTACATTTGCTCTCTATTAAGCTTCTTGGAAGTCCTACTATTTCTGTTATTTTGTATCCATGCCAGAAACTAATGTACTCTGCTGAATGACCCTACAAGAAAATGTCCATCAGTGACTTGGCAAGGGAACCGTTCATACCTCTCATCATTCTTCATAAATAAGCAAAGTGATATCTATATATAAACAAAATAAAATTGTGGCTACGATGTACTTTGCAACTGATAAAAAGGGAGTCTAGTATAGAGTATGATAACCATTCAAACCTATTCCTTCTTTTCTGAATACTTATCAGCTGTCGTTAGCTCCTGTTTAGTCAACTACAACCTGCACTTCACAAGTCTTCTACTGAGTCATCTATCTCCTCTATAACCTATTTCAAAATGCAGATGAATGACTTATCTTTGACAATATCACCAAAATCCAACTCTCAGAAAATTCATCAGTACTTGGTATGTGGGGAAGAAAATATAAAATTTAAGTCATGCAAGAGACTCTTTAGTGACTTGTTTCACGCAAGGTATATACTCTGTGGCTCACCCAAATTTTCATTGGCCTGACTTGTCACATCTAGCACAAGATCATTATTACTAATCATTTCTAGCACTACTAGATGTATGCAGGCTATATACACATATGCAGCTACTTTCTCTGTCCCTAGAGGCTCACAATCTAAATTTTTGTACCTGAGTCAATGGAGGGTTAAGTGACTTGTCCAAGTTCACAAAGAGCTGCAGTGGGAATTGAACCCAGGTTGCTAGGATCAAAGTCCACTACACTAACCATTAGGCTACTTCTCCATGCCTTTATTTATTATTCATTCTTTATTATTCCAATATTGTACACTATTATTACCCCCCCCCCCCCCCCCCGCTCTTTTGAGTATTGATGGGACTGTTAATATCTGAGTTATCTTTGTCCAATGTCATTATGACTACATGGCCACTCTTCTGATTTCCAGATCTTTTATAAATATGTTAAAAAGCACCAGTCCCAGTACAGATTTCTGGGACATTCCACTATTCACCTTTCTCCATTGAGAGAATCCACTCTTTAGATCTTCTCTCTGTTTTCTACTTTATAAACCAGTTCCCAATCCTCAATAGGAAATTGCCTCTGATTCCATAGTAACATAGTAGATGATGGCAGATAAAGACCTGTACGGTCCCACCCAGTCTGCCCAACAAGATAACTCATATGTGCTACTTTATATGTATACCTGACCTTGATTTATCCTTGCCATTTTCGGGGCATAGACTGTGGAAGTCTGCCCAGTACTTGCCCCGCTTCCCAACCACCGGTGCTCCCACTCAATCTCCGCTAAGCTTCTGAGATCTATTCCTTCTGAACAGGATTCCTTATGTTTATCCCACAGATTTTTGAATTCTGTTACCATTTTAATGTCCACCACCTCCAGTGAGAGGGCATTCCACATATCCACCACTCTCTCTGTGAAAAAATACTTCCTGGCATTTTTCTTGAGTCTGCCCCCCTTCAACCTCATTTCATGTCCTCTAGTTCTACCGCCTTCCCTTCTCTAGAAAAGATTTGTTTGCGGATTAATACCTTTCAAATATTTGAACGTCTGTATCATATCACCCCTGTTTATCCTTTCTTCCAGGGTATACATGTTCAGGTCAGCAAGTCTCTCTTATATGTCTTGTAACGCAAATCTCATGCCATTTTTGTAGCTTTCTTTGCACCGCCTCAATTCTTTTTACATCCTTAGCAAGATACGGCCTCCAAAACTGAACACAATACTCTAAGTAGGGCCTCACCAATGACTTGTACAGGGGCATGAACACCTCTTTTCTTCTGCTGGTCACACCTCGCTCTATACAGCCTAGCATCCTTCTGGCTACGGCCACCGCCTTGTCACACTGTTTTGTCACCCTTCAGATCCTCAGATACTATCACACCCAAGATCCCTCTCCATGCCTGTACATATCAGAATCTCACTGCCTAGCACATACATCTCCCGTGGATTTCTACTCCCTAAGTGCATTACTTTGCATTGAATTTTAATTGCCAAACATTAGACCATTCTTCTAGCTTCTGCAGATCCTTTTTCATGTTTTTCACTCCCTCCGGGGTGTCCACTCTGTTACAAATCTTGGTATCATCCGCAAAAAGACAAAACTTTACTTTCTAATCCTTTGGCAATGTCGCTCACAAATAATATTGAACAGAATCGGCCCCAGCACCAATCCCTGAGGCACTCCGCTACTCACCTTTCCCTCATCTGAGCTAATTCCATTAACCACCACCCTCTTGTGTTTGTCCGTCAACCAGTTCCTAATCCAGTTCCCACAATTGGGTCCGATCTTCAGCCTGTCAAGTTTATTCAAGGAGCCTCCTGTGAGGAAACCGTGTCAAAGGCTTTGCTGAAATCTAAGTAGATTACATCGTCGCATGTCCTTGATTCAATTCCCTGGTCAACCAGTTAAGAATTCAATAAGACGATTTTCCTTAGTAAAACATGTTGTCTCAGATCTTGCAACTTATTGAATTCCAGGAAATTCACTATCCTTCCTCAGCATCGCTTCCATTACTTTTCCAATAACCGAAGTGCGGCTTTACCGAATATCCAGCTTATAATGAAAAGAAAAACGCCTATATGTGACCAAATCGGGAGATAGACATTTATCTCACAAAAACGAATAAAGCGGTATAATCGAAAGCCGAATTTGGACGTTTTCAACTGCACTCCGTCGCGGTATGCGGACAAAGTTGATGGGGGCGTGTCAAAGGCGTGGTGAAGGCGGAACTGGGGCGTGGTTATCGGCCGATCAGAGATAGGCGCCTTTCGCCGCTTAATGGAAAAAAAAATATGGTTTTTGCGAGAATTTAGGGCACTTTTCCTGGACCCTGTTTTTCCACGAATAGGGCACCCAAAAAGTGCCCTAAATGACCAGATTGACCACTGGAGGGAGTCGGGGATGACCTCCCCTGACTCCCCAGTGGTCACAACCCCCCTCCCACCACAAAAATATGCCGTTTCACAACTTTTATGTTTCACCCTCAAATGTCATACCCACCTCCCTGGCAGCATTATGCAGGTCACTGGAGCAGTTATTAGGGGTGCAGTGGACGTCAGGCAGGTAGAACCCAGGCCCATCCACCCCCCACCCTGTTACACTTGTGCTGGTAAATGGGAAGCCCTCCACACCGCCCCCCCAAACCCACTTTACCCACATGTAGGTGCCCCCCTTCACCCCTTAGGGCTATAGTATGGTGTAGACTTGTGGGTGGTGGGTTTTGAGGGGGATTTGGGGGCTCAACACACAAGGGAAGGGTGCTATGCACCTGGGACCTCTTTTACCTTTTTGTTTTTTTTTTGTAAAAGTGCCTCTAGGGTGCCCGGTTTGTGTCTGGCATGTGAGGGGGACCAGTGCACTACGACTCCTGGCCCCTCCCACGAACAAATGCCTTGGATTTATTCGTTTTTGAGCTGGGCGCTTTCATTTTCCATTATCGCTGAAAAACAAAAATGCCCAGCTCACGAATTGTCGAATAAAACATGGACGTATATTTTTTCCCAAAATACGGTTCGGTCCGCCCCTTCACGGACCCGTTCTCGGAGATAAACGCCCATGGAGATAGACGTTTTCATTTGATTATGCCCCTCCATAGTTTCCATCTTTTCCCTATCACCACTTTTGTGAAGAGGGACCACATCCGCTGTTCTCCAATCCCATGGAACCTCCCCGTCTCCAAGGATTTATTAAACAAATCTTAAGAAGACCCGCCAGAACCTGTCTGATTTCCCTCAATATTCTGGGATGGATCCTGTCCGGTCCCATGACTTTGTCCATCCTTTAGATTTTCAAGCTGTTCATAAACAGTCTCTTCCGGTGAACGGGTGCTATATCTGCTCTGTTCTCATATGTACTTTTGCCAGTCAATCGTGGTCCTTCTCCAGGATTTTCTTTAGTGAAAACAGAACTATTTGTTTAGCACATTTTGCTTTTTCTTCATCATTATCCACATAGCGGTTCACATCATCTTTCAGCCTCACAATTCCATTTTTAAGTCTTCCTCCTTCACTAATATACCTGAAGAAATTTTGTTGCCCCTCCTTACATTTCTAGCCATTTGTTCTTCTGTTTGCACTTTCGCCAGACGATTGTTTTTTATTTGCATTATAATTTTAATATACAAGTACCAAACTTGAGAGAAAAGTGCTTCTAGCAATAATCTGAAATCTAATCCACAAAATAAGGGGAAAGAAAACCAACTAAGAATTAGCTTCTGAAACCTACAAGAGGTTCTCACAATCAAAGTAGAAAATAGGAAAAAGAAAGGTAGTCTGAGAGAGCAGAAAATCAAAATCCAATTCCAAGCTAAATTTCTAACATCAACAGCTTCATCCCCCAGAGTCTGAGCAGGAAGTGACTGTTTCTTAGAATCTGTGAAAGTCAAGGTTACTGTAGCTGTCTTCTTCAAAGGAGATATCTTAAAACCAGATTCCAGAAGATTCGGTTCTATAATAGATGTTAACCCTGGTGTACTCACATTTCCCACTGAGCATCCTGCCGTTTCTGAAACTCTCCCCTCTGTGGATGTTATGCCAGGCATCTGTAAATCCAGGACTGTCACGGTTGTGCCCAGGTTCCTGGCTCACAGTCACCTCGCCCCCCAGTGGTTAAACCTGGTGGCTCTGTGAACTGATGGCTTACCATTTCCCATGTTCCAGAAGATTTGCTGGTCCGGTCCAGATCTTTCAGCCTTCCAGATTGTTTTGGGGTTTTTTGGAACTAAGCAGTACCCGTACCTGGTGAACTCCCTTGTATGCTGCCTTTATTAACCACCTGGGAAGGTCTCTAGTTTGCCTTGCAACAGAGGTCCTCAGAGGAGTTTTCCTTTGTCTATTAGATTGTAAGCTCTTTGAGCAGGGACTGTCTTTCTTCTATGTTTGTGCAGCGCTGCGTACGCCTTGTAGCGCTATAGAAATGCTAAATAGTAGTAGTAGTAGTAGAGTTTGTTGCAGTGCTGCTGTGCTTTTTCCTGATTGTGGCTTTGACCCTGCTTGCCTCCTGGTTTATTCTTCTGTCTGCTGCCCGCCCAGACCCGGCTTGTTTTCTGGTTTATTCTGCTGCTTGCTGCCTGCCTGGAACCCCGGTGTGCTTTCTGGAAGTTTCCTGCTGTTCGCCAGCCGGCTGCTGTGTCCTGCAGTCCTGCCTTCCAGCCCTGTCCGGTAAGTCCTGTCGGCCACCTGCATCCAGGGGCTCAACTCCTGAGGAACGGCGGTCAAGTGCAGGTGAAGTTTGGGCTGAATTCCTGTCCTGTTTGCTCCAGCTTGAGTTGCCTCCACTGCAGTCTTTGCCTGGTAGTTCCTGTCCTGGGTTGGCTGGTACGTCTGTCCTGCCTTGTCTGTGTTTGGGTGATTCTCCTGCCGCTGCCGCCCCTCGGCAGTGGCCCAAGGGCTCACTAACCCTGAGATTCCAGGAGAGATGTGACAAGGACAGAATTCCTCTCAGCATGAAACGTGACACAGTCTTGTGGCCACTTGGTCTGAGGCTCAGATCCTGGAGATGACATCATTAGAGGGGGAGGAGCTTGACACTACACCAAGCTCAACAATGTCTCAGCTTCCTCGAGGAATGCAGCTTCAAGTGTTCCAATGGGGTTTCCTGTAAAACAAGTGGTATATGAGTAAAGAGCGCCGGGGTGGTAAACTATTGAAAAGGAAGCCCCTGCTGACACTCAGAGGGGAAGGCTCTAGCTTTCGTTTTGCACATCTTCCCCTCGGAGGTCATCTCACATGCTGCTACTCTCAGGCTGCCATCTTGGCCACTCACCCTCTGATTCCATGATTTTTAATTTTATTGGGAGTCTCTCATGAGGGACTTTCTCAAATTTTATTTTATTTATTTATTTGTTACATTTGTACCCCACATTTTCCCACCTATTTGCTTTCTGAAAATGCAACATTGTTGATTATTATTGTTTATAGAGGCCTCTTTGTTGGGTTCTACTGGATAATGTCTTGACCTTTATATCTCAGATTTCTTCTAAAATCTGCCATACATTTTTTCAACTTAGACGTATCCGGTCTGTTAGACCATTTCTTCTGCCTGAACTGGTAAACATTCTAATACTTTCTTTCATTATATCCCAACTTGATTACTGTAATCCCCTTTATATGGGTCTCCCTCAACGTGAACTGCACAGGCTGCAACTCATTCAGAATACAGCGATTAAACTTATCATGGGACACAAGAAATACGATCATGTCACACCACTTTTAAGGGATACCCACTGGTTGCCTGCTTCCTACTGCATCAAATTTAAAATGCTCTTTTTGGTCTATAAAATTTGTTCTTCTGCAGAACCTATTTTTCTCTCTTCACTACTTCTTCCTTATAGACCATCTCGTTCCTTACGCTCTTCACAATAGGACCTTCTGCTTATACCATCGCTGCATGATATACCCTCAGCTACTGAGCGCTGTTTTCTTTTTTCTGTGCAAGCTCCTCAACAATGGAACCATTTACCTGAGGGCTTGAAGACCTCACCCTCCCTATCTCAATTTAAAACAGATTAAAAAACCTATTTTTTTCTGGAAGCTTATGGGTGTTAACTGGATTTGCATGGAACACATATGGCATTAATAGTGTTTTTCTCTCCCAGTGTGTTTTCCTCTCCCCTTTTCCTTTCCTGTCAGCTATTGTGGCTCCTCCCTTGTCCCCACTGTATCAGTCAATCCTTTCAACGTCTTAGTGTGTTTTTAGTTTATTATTTTTCTATCCCTTCTAGATTGTAAGCTGCCTAGACACAAGTTTGATAGGTGGGCTAGAAAGTCTTTAATAAATTTAAACTTGAAACTTGAGATAAAAGTGAAAATAAAAATCTCAAACAATACATTCCTTGTCATCATCAGCAGATGAATCCAGAGACTTGTGGGATATGACCAGTTACCAGCAGGTAGAGGTAGAGAGTACCAAATTGCATTCTGCCACATAGGACGGTATGCTCCTTGGTCAGTCAGTATTCTCTATATCCAGCAGGCAGTGAACATCTCCCATGAGCTCCTGGTTTCTCCTGCTTATGTGGCTTCTGTTCTGGGTTCCCTGGTTCAGTTGAGTTTGGAGGTGGCTAGGTCAGTAGAAGTACCCGACCTGGGGTACACCTGGTGGTGCCAGGCTCGCCCCCTTTCCCCCTCTCCTGCTACTTATTCCTCCTCCTTGTCAGAGAACATTGAAAAAAATGCTGAAACAGAGAAGATTTCTGCTTATGTGGCATTCAGGAGGACAGGGGGTATTTCTACGCTCCTGCAGCTATCTGGATTCAGCCACCTGAAAGCCTGAGGGTGCTGATAAGGCTGGCAAAATTGTGAGGATGATCTTTCTTTCTTTCCTTCTGCCGGGTTTGTGATGTTCGGGTTAGTGCACTGCGGTGGTACACTATTTCTTTCTGAGCAGCCTGTGTGGGGATTTGCATGTGTTGTCATGACAGTACTGTTGGGCCAGTGCTGGAGTGATTTTGGAATTTTTTTTTTTTAATAGTACCTCTCTTCAGTTGGCGGTAGCCATTTTAGTCACAGGCTGGCAATAATGGAGTGGTGCTTTTCCTTTTCTGTCTTCACAGCTTCGGGCCGTTTTGCTGTGGATGGCACCAGCTCCCTTGATTGGAAGAGTTTTTTTGTCTGCCTTGTAGTTTTAGGTCTTGGCTCCTTCTCACATGGTGAATTTCCATACAGAAGAAGCCTGGAGCTTACTGCTCCCAGGTCATTCTTGGCTTCTTAGCTGCCCTGCAGCCTTCTTTCGGCAGCCTTCTTCAGGCTACTCCTCCTGGCTACTTTTTCAGTCCTCCAGCTCACTTCTCTTTCTGAGACGTTGGCTATGCTGACGTGGGCTGTCCTCTTTTCCTGGGAGGAGTGCATTTCCTTCTTGCCTCAAGCTAAGAGGCAACATCTCCTCACCGGTTACCCAGCTTGCTCTTTCCTGACTGCATAGGCAGCCTTTGGCTTGTGTCCCACGCTTGCAGGGGCATTTGCTTGCCCTTTTCTGCGTTTACTCCAGGTACTGGATTGTGGGATTCCTTGTTTTGGTAGCTGAGGCTCTATGCCTTTAGATTGTAAGCTCTCTTGAGCAGGGACTGTCCTTCCCCATGTTTAAGCTTGTACAGCGCTGCGTAACCCTGGCAGCGCTATAGAAATGCTAAGTAGTAGTAGTATGCCACTTGGCTTATTTTTTCTCACTTCCTGAGCCATGGACAATTTCTCTTTTCTGATGTGGGGGCAAGCAGGTGGCCTATGTCTGCATTATCTAGTGGTGTGCCGCTGCAGTGGCAGCCTTCGGGGCTTGTCAGTCATCCTGGATGGCCTGTTTAAGGTGGTGATTCCATGTGTTATTGGGAGCCTTAGACTCCTGGTTGTGTGACCTGTTTTTCAGTCCCTTTCAGCATCATCAGCCTTCAGCTCCTGACTGCATTCATGGACTTTGACTTCAGCATATGACAGCATTTTCACCTCACAGCTGTCTGAGGCTTTAGCCATTTGGGGACATTCAGCATGGGCGATTGCTCTTCAGATTATTTAGTGCTTGTACTGGCCTTCAGTCCACTGTAGCCTTGTAGCTTGGAGTAGGAGCCGGTGGGATGCCCTCTGGGCACCTGGCAGGTTGCAGCTTTCCTGGTTTTTTGCTGCAGATTGTTGTGCCTTCAGTGGCCTCTTTATGGCTGCTGTTCCAGAACCATCATTGGGGGCTACACAGGTTTCCTGGCCTTGCTGCCCACTGCATACTGTCAGGTTCTTGCTATCCTTGAGTGTCCTTTCTCCACTGGCAGATGGTGTGGTTATGTCTTTTGATTCTACAGGCACTCCTTTACCATTAGCAGTTCCAGCTATGTCGGCGTCTGGCAGTTCCTGTGGTCATTGTCGGCCTTTGCCTCATAGTCACAGTGTCAGCTCAATGCATGGCTACGGCTGCATGGCTAGCTCGTGGCTCTATGGTATCAGCAGAATTTGGCTTTTTCATGGCTGTTGAGCTTTTTCCATTGGTACATGTGAAGCGTGGCTCCATCTCTGTCTATACAGCACAGTTTCCCCTTTCCACATACCTCATTACTCGGTATTTGGCTGTGGAGCATGGTTCTGACTACACTGGTGCCACATCACCATATCTAGTGTGGTCCACTTGTGCTTCGTTGGTCCCAGTATACAGCCCTAGTCTTGATGCTGAACATGACCACCTCTGCTTGGTGGCCACAGCAACTTATGGGGTACAGTTCCTTTTCTGATGACTGGGCGCAGCTCCATCTCTGCCTGTTCAGCACGGGCTCCATCGCTGCTCGTTGCGTGCTGCTTTATCTTTATGTGCTGAGCCTTCTATGTCTGGTGAACAGAGCTCCATCTATGACTGTTGAGCTCAGCTCCATATATGCTAGTTGGGCATGGATCCATTTTTGCCTGGTGAGCATGACTGTGTCTGCATGTTGAACGCAGCTACATCGCTGAATGAAGGCCACCACTCCATCTCTGCATGTCGAGTGCATCTGTGTTTCTGAATGTCTCTGTATCATCTCTGTATGTGTATCAAAACTCTCTCTTTCTGAATTTAGTGCACAGCTCCCTCTCTGTACATAGAGCACTAGCACCATCTTTAAATGTAGAACACGGCTCTATCTCTGAATGTAGAGCACAGTACCATCCTGGACGGTAGAGCACAGTTTCCATCTCTGACTCTAGAGCACAGCTCCATCTCCGACTCTAGAGCATAGCTCCATCTCTGAATATGGGGCACAGTACCATCTCTGAACATAGAGCATGACTCCATCTCTGAATGTAAAATGCAGATCCATCTCTGAATGTAGGGCACGGCACCATCTCTGAATGTGGAGCACAGATTTGCCTCAGACTGTAAAGCACAGCTCCGTCTCAGATTGTGGAACACGGCTCATCTTAGACTGTGAAGCATGACTCCATCTCTGAATGGAGGGCATGGCTCCATCTCTGAATGGTGAGCATAGCTCCATCTGGGATAATCAGCAAGGCTCTATCTATAAATATGGATCATAGTGCTATCTTGGGGGTGTGGAGTATGGCTTCATCTCGGCTTCATCCATATTGCTCCAGTACAGTTGGCTCTGTTGCTGCCTATGGGACACAGGCTTCCTCCTGGGTTTTGGAGCATGGCACCTTCTCTGAATGTATGCTACTCATCCTCTGAGTGCAAGGTGAGGTTTCATTTCAGGAAGTGGATCACCTTCTTCCTCTTGGTTAGCATCATAGCTTCATCCTTGGAGTTGTCCAAAGCTCTATCTCTGGATATGTAGTTCAGTTCCACCTCAGATTATGGAGCACTGCTCCTTGTCTGGCTCTGTGGTGCAGCTCTGTCTCTGAATATGGGAACAGCTACATCTCTGGATGAGGAGTACTGCACTCTGGAAGTACACCCATCTCTGAATGTGCACAACAGCTTTGAACGCTGTTCCATATCTGACTCTCAGACTGGTCTCATCCTTGTCATCTATGACTTTCCCACTTTGTTCGGGAATCTGTTCTAGCTGGGGTGCATGCCTCTTGTAGTGCATAGCTCAGCCCTTTCTGTGTGTAATGTCGCTAACTGGTGTTATATTTCAGCTCATCCTATGTTTATAGGGTTCTGCTTGGCTCCGAGCCTGGGACACAGTCTCACTGTATCCTGGGCCTCAGCCCTATCATGTGACAGAATCATCCCCATCTTATGTCAGAGTTCTGTGTGCCTTCATGCTTGAACTGGTTCCATCTCTGCTGGTCTGTGGTGGCTCCAGCTTGGCAATTTTTGCTTGTTTTTTTTTTTTTTTTGTTACATTTGTACCCCGCGCTTTCCCACTCATGGCAGGCTCAATGCGGCAGGCAATGGAGGGTTAAGTGACTTGCCCAGAGTCACAAGGAGCTGCCTGTGCCGGGAATCGAACTCAGTTTCTCAGTTCCCCAGGACCAAAGTCCACCACCCTAACCACTAGGCTACTCCTCCATCACTAATTTGAAATCTTGACAGTGTTCTGTGCAGATCCCTTATTTGTGGTCTCTGAGTCAAGGATGACTCTCAGCATGGTCCCGCCATTGTAGCCTGTGGTGGTATCCACATTTCCATTTTCATTAATCAGCCATTTTTTTCCTCCATTCTTTGGGAGGAAAATTATCCAGGGAGTTTCCATCTGCTGCTTTATATCGTGGTCGCTGTGGGCCTTTCTGGCACCTTAAGGCCATCAATGAATGTCTGGATGTAGTCTCCCTCCCTATTGGTGGGCCCCAGTTGGGCAAATGCAACCTCATGCAGCCATAGCTCACTGGAATTGGGCGCCTATTGCTTGGCATATGTCTTCTGGGTGTGTCTCCTCTTCATTCTGTTCTATGAAGGTCCCTGTAAAGGATTTTAAAATTGCTTTTCAACTCTGTCTGAGTGATCGACAGTGCAGAGGGAGGTGGAGCATGTTTTGAGTTCAGGCTGGCCACCTGGACGGAGATACATGTGACCACATTCCCACGTCTCAAGCATTCTGTAATTTTCCTTAACTCTGAAAATGAGTTCTAAGCCTAATAAAAAGGGGGGACCTCTTATAGCAAAATTAGAAGCTCACCTATGGCAGACGTGCCACATAGGAACCTAAATGCCTGGTTACGAGACTCTGGCTTCGCTGAAAAGGGGCTTCTCTCAGCTGATGTAAAAAACCTGGGTGATGTGTGACCAGTGATGTATGTATATTATGATTGTTTATTGTTGCTTTTCCTGGTCGAGAGACTACTGGATTTGCTTGGATGTAGTGACCAGTGATGTAATGATTGTTTTTCTCTTCAACTATAGATAGGTATTATTGTTTCTATTCAGTTATATAGCTTAATCATTGGGTATCTTAGACAATAATAACTTATAACCTCTAATAAAAGTCTTATTTACCTAATACGAATCCAAAAGAATCCTCAGTAATTGTTGAGTAGTCTGTGTTAGTGTTGTGTTAATGAGGCAGGCTGTAAAACCAGGTCAGTACAGTCCCCTACATGGTCCTTGTGACATGTTTTCCAGAGCTTGTCCAGTTGATGGTTTCAGCTAGGTCTAAGGCATCCTTTTGGGCAACAGTACTTTCCACAGCTGTGTCTGGTTCCCATCCTACACATGGACTGCTTTGCTACATCCCACAAGTCTCTGGATTTGTCTGCTGCTGATGACACAGAAGGAAAAATTGTCTTAACTTTAGTCACAGCAGAAGAATCCAGAGTCCCATCCTTTCATGAGGTTGACACAATCATTCAATCTGTTCTGTGCTTAGGTTTCTTGCTTTGGTTGCCTGTGCATAGTTCTGCTAGTTGACAGTTTATGCCTCATTCTGTGAGGAGAGGAGAAATGTTTGCCTATTATTCCTTCTGCTTTATTACAAGAAATACTGACTGACCAGGATTATACCGTCCTATGTGGCAGAGTTCAGTTTGATACTCTCTATCTCTTCCTGTTGGTAGATGATCATCTGCTGTGACTACAGGAAATAAAATTATCCAGTAAAATATAATTTTTGCATAGAGCATATTCAAAGCTATTCCAAAAGTACAAAAGCCTCAAGTGAAAGTTGAAAACAAAGTTAAACCTTCATTGAAAAGGAACCAAAAGTAAAAGAAAACAACCCCAAGCGGCCACAACATTGTTAATTTTAATTATGTATATTATAATAAACATATTTCCTGAAGCATCTTACCTGCTTTGACTGTGAGTCTTGAGTAGATCGTAAGCAGGGTCTGTCTTTTATATGTATATGTACAGCGCTGCATATGTCTGACTGCTATAGCAATAAGTAGTAATAGATTGTCATGGGCAGTACCACTATACACTGCATTCTGATGTGTGACACAAACCGTCATATTGCTCTAGTGATTTTCACAGTGTAATGGGTCAAATACAAAGGCCTGATTTTATCAACTCTTTGTGTTAGTGAGGAAAACCTTTCTTGTATTATGTCCAGTGTGTATACACATTTATTGTATGTATATGTTTTCAGTTGACAGTATTATATTTGGGAAACAATGTCTTTGAAGAAGTTCCAGAGGTACTGAAATATCTCGATTCATTACAGAAGTTGTATATGTTTGGAAATAGGATAACCAAAATATCATCTAATATATTTGGTAAGTCTATTTTGGTTTTTAACAAAAATATATTACAGTGTTTGTTATTTATTTTATTCATATTTCTATCTCCTGGCTAAAACCCCAAACTCCAAAATATAAATATAGGGGATAATTCTCTATAGGTTGCCCAAATATTGGGTGCCAGGAAATATGTGCTAAGCACGAATTCTATATTGGCAATCATATGCATAATTTATGTATTTATTAATTTCCACAGTTTCTATACTGCATTATCCCCCCTCCCCCTTTTACAAAGCCGCGCTAGCGGCTGCCAGTGTGGTAATGCTGACACAGCTCATTCAAAGTGAATGGGCTGTGCCGGCATTACTGTGCGGCTTTGTAAAAGGGGGGTATCTGCAGAATTAGGCAGTTCATAAATTAATATAGATATTTAAAATGATTAAAAAACCATAGAAGTTTAAAATTATGAATAATGAAAACCATATAAACATGTTCCAAAAACTTAAAACCTTCAGCTGAAAGCATGTTGAAACAGAAAAGCCTTCAATAACTTCTGAAACTGCAAATAATTTTGCATGCTATGCAGCTGTTCAGAAGTGTATTCCATAGTCTTGCACCTTCAACATAAAACATCCTAGATCTGTAATCCTTTAATCTGATGTGTCTGAACGAGGGAATATTCAATAATTGCCATTCTAGAATACAAGTGTAAGTCTACAGTTATGTGTCTAACTGAAGCCATGAGCACTTATGTTAGGTCAAAGGCTTATACAAATGCTCGTGCCTAATTGCTGCCAATTAGGCATGAACTGAGAGTATTCTATAACCCACGTTCAGGCACCCAATCGGCTCATGCCACTCCCAGGTCCATGCCGCATGCTATGGATTTTACATGCACAATTTCTAGAATCCTGATTGAGTAGTTACACATGTAACTGCTAATTAGTACCAATGAACACCAGTTATATTCAATAATAGGTTGTTAAAGCCAATTAGCAGCTAAATATTAAAGTTTATACACAGTGGCGTTTCTAGGTCAGCTGCCACCCGGGGTTGATCGCCACTGTGCATGCCCCCCAGGTGTAGCACACCCCCCTGACACATCACCTCCATCCCACCGGCGCAGCACACCCCCGATGCTTCACCCCCCCCCCCCACTCTCCCCCCCCGGAACATCACCTCCACCTCCACCTCCACCACTCCAGCGCATCATCCACCCCCCTCCAGCACACCACCTCCATCTCCCCCTCTCCGGCACATCACCTTCACCCCCCCCCCCATCCCCACCCCACCCCGGCGCATTGCTCTTACTTCCTGGGAGTGCTGGGAGCAGTCACATGGCTGTTGGCTCTACCAGTTCACTACTCTGGAACAGAAAGTAACATCAGAGGGAACAGGGAACCGGCAGAGCCAATGGCTGTGCAGCTGCTCCCTGCACCCCCTTGCATGCACTCAGGTCAGACCGCCCCCACCGTCCCACCCTCGGTACGTCACTGGTTATGCATGTAACTGGTACCATTGTATAACTTCTGCATGCTAAGTGTAAAATTCTGCCTGCAATGACAGAATTAGGGGGATACAGTTTGGGGCAAAATTAAGGCACCCCTGGCCAAACTGTATCTTTCAATAACTCTCTAAGGGGCTCTTTTATTAAGCTGCACTAAAAAGTGATCTGCACTACTTGCAGTGCATAGGTTTCCCACACGTTGAGGCCACTTTTCACAAAGAGGTAAAATGGCAGCATTTGTCTTTTTTTCCCGTAATAGCCATGCGCTAATTTTCCAATTAACACATGGCCATTAGCATGGGAACCCTTACCACCACCTATTTACTAGGCAGTAAGGGCTCCTGCACGAATCCCACGCTAATCGGGTAGTGTATGGCAATGTACCCATGTTATCTGATTAGCGCAGGGCACGCCTACTCTCTGCCAATAAATACACCTCCCGCACTAAAAAATAAAACCTATTTATTTTTATTGAGAATGCAAGTGGAGGAAGGAATCTGCGTTTGTTAAATTTTTCGACGGAGCTAATCTGGGGACACAGTACAATCGCTGGGTGGCTGGGGGGGGAGGGCAGGGGACACAGGACAATCGCTGGGTGGCTGAAGGGGGGGCAGGGAGAGAGCATAATCGCTGGGTAGCTGGAGGGGGAGCAGGGGAGAGAGGAGAATCGCTGCATGGCTCGAGGGGGGGCAAGGGATACAGGAGAATCGCAGGGTGGCTGGAGGGGGGCAGGGGAAACAGGAGAATAGCTGGGTGGCTGGAGGGGGGGCAGGGGAGAGAGCAGAATCGCTGGGTGGCTGGAGGGGGGCAGGTGACACAGGACAATCGCTGGGGAGGGGGGCAGGGGAGAGAGCAGAATTGCTGGGTGGCTGGAGGGGGCAGGGGAGAGAGGACAATCACACACACTCTCTCTCTCACAGACACACTCGCACCCAGTCTCACTCTCTGTCACACACACACACTCGCACGGTGCTGACAACCACGCAGAGGGGGGGAGAGGCAGGGGGTCCTGAGACCACAGGGAAGGGGAGGGTAAAGCAGAGGGGGTCCTCAGACCTGAGAGGGAGAGGGGATCCTGAGACCAGAGGGGAGGGGATCCTGAGACCAGAAGGGGGAGGGGGTCCTGAGACCACAGAGGGAGGGGGGAGGTATCTCTGTTACACACACACTCTCTCTCTCTCTCACACACACTCTCTCACAGTCAGTGTCTTTCTCTCTCTCACTCAGTCTCTTACACTATGTCTCACACTGTATCACATTCACTCTCTGTGTCACAAAGTCACTCTCACACACTCTCGGTCTCATACACTCTCTCGGTCTCACAGAGAGTCTGTGTATCACACACATACTCTCACACTTTGTCTCACACACAATATATCTCACACACACTCTCTCACACACAGTGTATCTGTGTGAAACATACTCTATCACAGTCACTGTGTCTCACATACGCACTCGCACACACTCTCATTCAAACACACACACTCTCATTCTCACACACACACTCTCTCTCACACACTCGCACCCAGACTCACTCTCTCTGTCACACACACACACTTTCACTCTCTCTCTCACACAGTCACTCACACGCACTCTCTCAAACATACACACTCCGAGGAAAACCTTGCTAGTGCCCGTTTCATTTGTGTCAGAAACGGGCCTTATTTACTAGTAAATAAATAAATATCACTTAGAAAGAAGCGTCTCTTTAGAGAATGAAACGAGGACAAAGTTTGTTCCCATTCCTTACCTTATTACTACTATAAATCACTTATATAGCGCTACCAGTCGTACGCAGTGCTTTACAATTGAACATGAAGAAAGATAGTCCCTGCTCAAAAGAGCTTACAATCTAAATCAGGACAAAAAGACAGGACCAACAAGGATAAGGGAAGGACAGACAGAAGGACACATAAGGATAAGATAAAAGTTACAAGTCAGGAGTTGAAAGCAGCATCAAACAGGTAGGCCTTTAGCCCGGATTTGAAGGCAGCCAAGGATGGATCTAGACGTAATGGCTCAGGAAGCTTATTCCAGGCATAAGGTGCGGCGAGATAGAAGGAGCGGAGTCTGGAGTTAGCGATGGAGGAGAAGGGTGCAATTAGGAGAGATTTGCCTAGTGAACGGAGTTCTAGGGAAGGAGTGTAGGGAGAGATGAGGGTGGAGAGGTAGTGAGGGGCTGCAGAGTGAATGCACTTATAGGTCAACAAGAGGAGCTTGAATTGTATACAGAAACGGATAGGGAGCCAGTGAAGCGATTTCAGGAGAGGGCTGATATGGGCATAACGACTTTGGCGAAATATTAGTCGTGTGGCAGAGTTTTGAACAGATTGAAGCTTCCCCGCAAGCTTTGATTTCCAGGGCCAGATTAACACTATATTGGGCCCTAAGCAGACTGCGACCTTTACTGCCCGGGCCCGGGGGCCCCAACCACTGTCAGTCCGCCTCTGCCTGTGTCATTCTCTATCCTGCATAGCTAACTGGGCATCTAGGACTGCATAAAAGGCAAATCCAATTTGCCCATTTAGCTTTACGGGTATGTGGGTAACTTCTGGGTGCACCCACCACGGTTATGCAGTGCCGCTGCCTGGACTGGGGGGTTCTGAGCGTTCCAGTGGGATTGGAATCAGAGAGAGGTGTTAGGAGTGGCCAGTCTTATGCAAGTACATAACAAATTAGCCCAGACATGGCTCAGCATTGAATATCTGGGGCTAATTAAGTGCTGATTGCTGCAGGCTGAATATTGACTGGTTTGATTTTTAATAGCTCCAACTGAAGAAAAGACTACTGTACCTTACAGCCATATAAAATGCATTAACCAAAAGATCACTGAGATTTTAATTTGTGATGAAGGGAACATATATACCAGTTCTTTAAAATTTATTTCAGTGTTTGCCCCAGAACCTTTTTAATGGGCATGCCACCCATCTGATTTTACTGACTGCCCAGGAGTTGAATTTATAAATAATAAAAAATGTTTGTAATACTGCAGTACTCCTCTGCCCCCCTCCTGGCTACTCCTTCATGCTGTCCGGCTGTCAAAACTTTCTGGGGAGAACACTACTTATTTGAATAAAACCAGGCTCAGAATCTGAAAAATACCAGTTTATATATACTCAAGCAATGAAATTATGTACCAACAAAATTTTATCTCGTAAGGTAATTTTTTCTTAAACTGTTTATCAAAAGAAGGAAGACCAGCCATTTCAAAAATTGTGGGCAATTAAACCATGAGGAGTATAAAATATCTAACTTTTCCACTGGAAATAATTTTCTTTCAACAGATGGATTACAAAATTTGAAGATCCTCAATCTGAACAACAACAAGATCACATATATTCCATCACAGATTTACAGGTACTCCTGATTACACATTATTGTATCTATCATTTATTTTATTGTAAAGCATTTTGGGATAGAGTATTAGGGCAGATGATGGCAAATAAAGACCAATTGGCTCATCCAATATGTCCAGTTATTTCTTGCACTGCTAAGGATATATTCAATGGTTGAAGGAAAGGTGCTGGTACTCAGCTGGAGGGGGGGGGGGGGGGACTGAAGAAGGAGAGAGGAAATCAAGATGATTGTCCAGTACACCACAGCCCCACAGAAGCCCTAATCTGCCACCAGCTGAGAGCTCAGTCACCATGAGGGGCATAATCGAAAGGGAAGCCCAAGTTTTGCTGAGGATGTCCTCGCAAAACGTCCCACTGGAGGGGCGGGGAAACCCATATTAAGCCTCAAACTTGTGCCCTCTGCTGGGAAGCCTCCCATCTGTCCACATAAGCTCGTGCCTCCTCCACTCAGTCAAAAAAGTGTACCTGTCCTTTGTCCACAATTTTAAGCCTTGCTGGATACAGCAAACTGAATCTAAGTTTTAAATCACACAGCTTAGAGCACACTGGAACAAGTGTCTTATGTGCTGCTGACACCTTAGTAGAATAACACTCGGGTATTTTGATATTGCAGTTGAGTGCCTCCACGCAATGTCTGTAGAATCATCATGTTATGCGCATAGTTAAGGACTCTTAAAATCACCACTCTATGTCGAACCTCTCCATCTCTACGCTGTCCCAGCCGATGCGCTCGCTCCACTCGGAAGGCTCCCGCCAGATCTATAAGCAATAGCGCCCCCTGGAAGCCAGGACTCCAGAAATTTTCTCAGGTCCGGCTTCGCAAGCACCTCTGGGAGACCCACCAGCCTCAAATTATTCCGACATGAGCGGTTTTCCAAATCTTCAAGCTTTGCCTCCACATCTGCTAAACGCGCCTGCACACGTGGTTGCTCCACCGATATCCCTTGCACTGTGTCCTTCGGCTCTACCGACATTGCAGCATATGTCTCCTCCATCCCTTCTAGCTTGTCCAGAATCAGCTGTAGTTTTTTCCCCACCGTCTGTTCCACAGCTGCCCTCACCTCCTCCGATATCTCTGCCGCCCACAGGGAACTCGGGGACGGAGGCCCGTTCTTGTCCGCCATCTTGGCTTCTGTCATCCGGCCCCTCTCCCGACTCTCTTTCTTTGCCAATTTGGCGGCCATCCAATCTCCCAGCTGCCTCAAACATCTGACCGCGCGACACTGCTTGCTTATAGAGGTAATTATTTACTTTTTGCGAGGTAAAATGTACCGATTCTAAGCGCTGATTACATCGGGTGCTCCAGAGCAGCCACACACCACCTCCTCG